>NC_068445.1:21716475-22053142 GCF_023373465.1 Oncorhynchus keta
TGCTGCAAGGAAACCCTTGCCATTTTCCCAGCTGCCAATCCATAAAAGCGCAGATCTCTACCGCCGTGTTCCCATGCGCACAGTTTGCTGAAAAACTCAGTGTTCTCGCCGCTGAGTTTAGCCGGCGATTTGCCGACTTCGATGCCCAGAAATGCAAGTTTGAACTGCTTAGTAATCCCTTCGCAGTTGATGTGGAAAATGCACCAACCAACATCCAAATGGAGCTGATTGAACTCCAGTGCAACGACACGCTGAAGTCAAAGTATGATGCTGTGGGCGCCGCACAGTTTCCACGGTTCATCCCTGACACAATGCCTCAGCTCCGCACCCAAGCTGCTCAGATGCTCTCCATGTTCGGCAGCACTTATCTATGCGAGCAACTTTTCTCCTCGATGAAGATGACCAAAACAACTCACAGGAGACGTCTGACTAATGAACATCTTCGCTCGATACTGAGGATTTCTTCAGCTCAGAGCTTGAGCCCAGACATTGATGAACTAGCATCCAAGAAGAGATGCCAGGTATCTGGCTTGGGCACATCAGATTAGACCAGTGTGCAATAATTAACGTTTTCTTTATGCACTTTTTCTTGCTACAAGGCATGGGCTTGAATGGTTGATTGATTTATTATAATTTTATTTGTAAAATTATTAGCCAGTGGAAAAAGTTTATTTTGGTATTTAAAATCAGAAGGCTGCAAATAGAAAAGAGGCATACAATTTTTATTTAAATTTTATTTATTTAATAAATGAATGCCATTGATGTGTTTTTTCATTTGAAATTCGATTTTGCATGTCTCCACTATTAAATTATATATTGTATGGTAATAAGCGATGCTTGTTCCATATTCAATGTTAAAGCAAAACTTGTTTGGGTCCATATTAAAAAGGTTAATTTGTTCAATGTTGGCCCGTGACTTTGTTCATGTTTTACATCTTGGCCCACTGGGTATTTGAGTTTGACACCCCTGGTTTAGAGCTTGAGGTAGTCACCTCATACAAGTACTTGGGAGTATGGCTAGACAGTACACGGTCCTTCTCTCAGCACATATCAAAGCTGCAGACTAAAGTTACATCTAGACTTGGTTCTCTCTATTGTAAATCCCTCCTCTTTCACCCCAGCTGCCAAAAGAACCCTGATTGATGACCATCCTACCCATACATCCAGCCATCAGATTTGCCACCAATGCTCCTTATAGGACACATCACTGCACTCTATAGTCCTATGATTTGATTTGATTTGATTTTGATTTTAAACTGGTCATCGCTGTGTACCTGTCGCAAGACCCACTGGTTGATGCTTATTTATAAAACCCTCTTAGGCCTCACTCCCCACTATCTGAGATACCTACTGAACCACTCATTCTCCACAGACAACACCTGTTCTGCCAGTCACATTCTGTTAAAGGGCCCCAAAACACACATCCCTGGGTTGTTGGTCTTTTCAGTTCGCTGCAGCTAGCAAACACTCAAACTGGACAGTTCTCAATCTCTTCATTCAACAACTCAAAATCACGCACACTCGTACTGACAGTTGTTGCTGCTTTGTGTGATGTATTGTTGTCTCTACATTATTGCCCTTTGTGCCGTTATCTGTGCACAATAATGTTTGTACCATTGTCTCTCGTCCTTATACCAGCCCCCGCAGGAGGCCTTTTGCCTTTTGATAGGCCGTCATAGTAACATAGAATTTGTCCTTAATTAACTGACTTGCCTAGTTAAATAAACGGACAGACCTCTCCATCTTAGCTACTGATATATTAACATGTTTTGACCATGACTGTGTAACAGAGGGAGAGTGAATGAGCAAAAGTACCCAAACCAACAAGTTAGACAAACTTGTTGCTGCGATAGGTTCTCTCATCTGGTAGTGTCAGTCTTTACTGCATCAAATCGATGTAAAGCTAGCTAGCTACACTAGCCAGCTAAGTTAGTTAGCCAGCTAGCAAGGATAATTGTGGCTATTTTGCTGAGCTCCCAGCATCCTTATCTACAACAACTCCATTCATATTAAACAGCCTACCTGTTGGTTGATCATTGTAGCCTACTCCTAACTTGGCCAACTTAATTCTGTAATTGTCATTCTATTTTGCATTGATTATAAATCTACCAAGTCACTTGTTAAACATGGTAGTGCAGCTAGCTTTTTTTTATGTTTTTTTCCCCTCTTTTTTAAAGAAACGGTCATAAAACGTATTTTATTACAATTTCTAATGTCATGGTCTATCCTTGTATGTAGCAATGCCACAGATGTTAATTTAAATTTAGACAACACATGAAATTATACCTTATTGTTTCTCAAAAATGAATATTCTGGGCCTCCTGAGTAGCGCAGTGGTCTAGGGCACTTTTGAATACTCTAATAAATGTGTTTTTCCCTAACTGTAAAGAGCTTAACACTTATCTATAAGCTCCTGTCCTGTGTCAGTGTCGCACAAAGTGCATTTTTGCACAACCAGTGAAGAGAATGACGAGACAGAAAGAGAGCGCGAGACTGAGCACAGCATGTGAAGTAATCAATGATAACAGAACAATTCAGTCCATTCCCACTTTCCTTGAGAGCACAGAAGGTTAGAGGTCTCCTCTCTCCACCAAACAGTCAAAGCTGAGTGCTGGGGAGTGGGGACTGCTGCCTTTTCTTAAACCAAGTCACATTATTATGCTCTGACATAAGGCTGGGAAGCAGTTAGTGAAAAGAGAGGGGAAGAGTGGGAAAAAAAAAGAGCAAGAGCTTGTAATGCCTTCTTTTATGTCCCTTTCATTTGAAGACAATCTAACACTATACATGGTTATGTTCATGCATCACAATTAGGCCTACTACAGCATGGCCATCCCATTCTGTCTACAACGATCAGTGCCAAAACTGGTTTGTCAATGAGAAGGCTGCCACACTATAATACTGCCCCGCCCTGACAATGCACCACAAGGATCACTGCAAAACAATACACACAAGGAAATAGACAGTGTCATTCAGGGGGAAAGGTTAATTCACTGATCAATCTGAAATCATCCTGAGTAAAAGGGAAATTGTACACAGACAGAGCCAGGAAAATGATGAGGAAGGTCTGTATCCGGTCTGATCCCATTCCCCCCACCCACCGACAGATCAGGTCAGCATCTCCTCTGCTTGAAAGCCCTATCGTGTATCTCACTCTCCCTGTCCCTGTGAAAGCCATTAATATTTTTTTCAAGAATGGAGTGGCTAATCCTTGTACATGAAGAATGGGCAGGTGGTCAACCAAAGCAAAAATTAACAATGTCAATCCAAATTGAATTGACTTCTTTAAATATTTAACCATCCGCTCACTACAGAGTGGTTACTAGGGAACCAGACAGATGCTGATGTTATCAAGCACTGAAATTCATAGCTCACTGCAGGGAGCTCAAAGACCAGGAAATCCCCCAAAACAGTTTCCACTAGTTACCACAGCCACAAAGTCAAAATTGGCTGTATTTGAACAATTCTTGAAAACAAATATGATTTTTGGTTTTAGGATTAAACATAATATTAGTGTGGTTAAGGTTAGTTTTAAAAACTGATTTTAAGAATATAAAATATAGAAATAAGCAGGGTTTATGACTATGTGGCTGCGGTAACTAGTGACAACCAACACATTATGTGGAGAAGGGGAGAGGTAAAGTCATCCAAGGAAAGAGAATTAGGAAATCTACTAAACTATAATGGAATTGTTTTAAGACAAAGTAATACCAAGGATTATTTACCCATTGGATTTTAATATCCCTTGAAGTATACAATTGTTTTAACATTCTAAAAAAAAAATATAGGAATATGCTATTAGCCAATACAAACACATTGAATAACAGATTCCCTGCATGGAACAGTCCCCCCAAAAAATATAAAAAAGGAAGTTTGTTCTGAAGTGTCTATTCTATAGTGTCTATTCTATATCGGAGAGATGAAAGATGAGGAACCCTTTTTTTTTTTTTTTACATTTCATTATCCGCCTTATTTTAGGGACTAAACTATCTCCACACTTCCATTATTTTTTAACTAGTACCACGGACCTACAGACAAGTCTTGAGGCTTGTAGGCGCCCTTGAGCAGGGTTTCCCAAACTCAGTCCTGGAGCCCCCCCTGGGTATATGTTTTGTTTTTTTGCCCTAGCACTACATAGCTGATTCAAATAGCCAACTCATCAAGTGTTTATTATTTTAAATCAGCTGTGTAGTGATAGGGCAAAAAAACAAAACGTGCACCTGGGAGGGGCTCCAGGACCGAGTTTGGGAAACCCTGTCCCAGAGCACAACGAAGAATACCATCGTGTTCATGAGAGTCTCAGCTTTCCACAGATATTAGTGTGTATCCCCAACCGTTCAGGCGCAACACAATTTATTTTGTGAGAAGACCGATTTTCAGGATGTCTCATGGTCTGACAAACACCGCTCTAGCTCTGCCACCTTCCATCGCAGATGCAGAAGGGCGATATTGGCTATTGAGATGCAGCTCTTGCAAAAAACAGATCTCTAGTTTAATGAATGTCATCAGGCTCAGGTAGCATCAGCTTGAATTTCCATTCTGATCAAAGCTCTAATCAAATCTAGACACATTTATATGCTTTATAATGACACTTTTGGTTTGGAAGGGAAATACCTGGTTGCCTAGGAGAAAAGTGATTTATTCTCAGGATGGACATTTGTAAAATATTCAACCCTAGTCGGTGTGCACATGAAGTAGCCCTACATAACTTGGCACTGATTAGGGCCTCCCAGGTGGAGCAAGTGGTCTAGGCCACTACATCGCAGTGCTAGCTGTGCCACCAGAGACTCTGGGTTCGCGCCCAGGCTCTGTCGCAGCCGGCCGCGACCAGGAGGTCCATGGGGCGACGTACAATTGGCCTAGCGTCGTCCGGGTTGTCTCATCGCACACCAGTGTCTCCTGTGGCGGGCCGGGAGCAGTGCACGCTAACCAAGGTCGCCGGGTGCACGGTGTCTCCTCCGACACATTGGTGCGGCTGGCTTCCGCGTTGGATGCGCGCTGTGTTAAGAAGCAGTGCGGCTTGGTTGGGTTGTTTCGGAGGACGCATGACTTTCGACCTTCGTCTCTCCCGAGCCCGTACGGGAGTTGTAGCAATGAGACAAGATAGTAACTACTAATAATTGGATAATACGAAATTGGGGAGAGAAAGGGGGTAAAAATGAAACAAAAAAAAACTTGGCACTGATTAACCACATAGCCCATCAACACAAATGACCACTCTGGAGTGGGGTCCCCCACCCCAGTGTCTGGCATTATGTTGTCCCAAGGCTTTTCTTTCTGTAATGTCGCCTCAATGCTCTCGATGCACTGGCAGACTTTGCCTTTTGTCACTCAGAACGCATAGAGAGACGCCACCTAAATCCTCTTCCCGTAACCAAATCCACAGTGTACCATTGTAATCAAATTCCAGCTACATTCCACTGCTTTTCTCAACAATGAGATTGGTGAAAAAACAGCACCTTTCTCTGTTCCTGGGTGACCATGTGGTCTGTGCTCTGCTCTTTGTAAAATACCACGAGGGCACAATGTCAGCAGCACAGTTCAATGGAATGTTGTATTGTTTTCAATCTTGGGACTATGCGCTCAAGGGCCAAAAATACTGTATCCTGCAAAATACAGACAGAGCCAGTGCAACAAGACAATCCACTGGAACTGAGCCACTTATTTCCCCATCTACAGTGCATTCGGAAAGTATTCAGACCCCCCCATTCTAAAATGGATTAAGTTGTTTTCTCCCCTCGTCAATCTACTACACACAATACCTCATAATGACAAAGCAAAAACTGTTTTTGTTTTGCACATTTCTTAAACACACTGAAATATCACATTTACCTAAGTATTCAGACCCTTTACTCAGTACTTTGAAGCACCTTTGGCAGCGATTACAGCACAGAGTCTTCTTGGGTATGACGCTACAAGCTTATTACACCTGCATTTGGGAAGTTTCTCCCATTCAACCCGTTTTCACTTTGTCATTATTTGGGGATTTTGTGTAGATTGCTGAGAATGTTTTGTTATTTAATCAATTTTAGAATAAGGCTTTAACCTAACAAAATGTGGAATAAGTCAAGAAGTCTGAATACTCTCCTATGGCACCGTATCCATCTATGCTCGGACGAATGAGACCAGACATTTCAACTATGTTCAAACTGTACATTAAATGTCAAATGAGGATGATGTACAGCAGCATTCACTATTTCACCTTGTTCTGGAAGGTCAGGATCTGGTACAGAACCTTACCAGGGACTAGCCTAAACTATAAGAATAAAACATCAACTGTTTCAAAGGAGGACATTTGTCTATGCATGTACTTATCCAACTTAATTACCAGACTTGAGAAGGTCCACTCCCCAAACCCTATGAAGCTACTTAAATCAAGACAGGCTTTAGGCAGACAAAATCCTGTGCTGTGTGGCCTAGATTAAGGTGAGAGGTTCTGTTGTTTTACATCAACAATAACATCCACTAAATGAGAAAGTCAAAACAAAAAGTGTGGGCAATAGTTAAGATGAAACAACCAGTTTTGACCAGATGGATACACTGCCACAGAAATCATGCTGAATGGTGTGCTCATCAGATCAGTGCATGCTCCTGGCCACTTCCCAAATGAGTCACATCTACAGACAGACAAACACACATCACATGACATCTTGGTCTCAAACCTCAACTAGGCCTGTGCAGTCCTGTCTGTCACAAATAATCTCACCCTGGTTCTGACATGGTCAGTCAGGTCCTCCTCCCAGTTCCTGCTGGAACTTCAGAGCAGGTTTGGGAGCACACACACAGAACTGGACAAAGGAAATGTGACTGGACAAAACACCATCACACTTGGTTCCCAAAAATGAGGAGAGGTGGATACTGTTGGCAAGACATGAACACCTTTCCATGATGGGTCATGTTCACAGCACCAAAGGTACTTGTGCCTACTAACCCTAATCAAACAGACTAATGGTGTTGGGTGTGATAATACCAGCAAGAACTTAGAGCACATGTGCAGCTTTGTGTGATGTTTCTTGATACCTCCACAGGGCATAAAATAATTGGTTCAATAAACATTGCTAATATGTAGGCCTACTCCAAATCGTTATGCAGAATTTTATTTCCCTGTAGAGGAGGAGTCTCAGAAGATGTAAACCCTTCACCTTGGTGATGTGGCCTCAGATAGCACCACCTTGCACAGACAGGACCTGACAAACTCAAGAATGTGAGATGTGAACCGAGGTATGCAATCAGAGTTACCATCAGGCAGAAATGCTACCTGAAAATGTGCATGTTCTTCTTGTGTTCTCCCAAATTTCCTAAGGAGGGGGGGTTTGAGGACTTATTTGACAACCCCCACTCCCTCTCGCTGCATCCTCTGTAGCCTAACACGTCAGTGCATCTCACGCTTAATTTCCCTCTGTATTCTGACCCACTTCCTCTCCCAGACAAGCCTTGGGAGGTGAGGGGTAACTTCGGAGTTAACAGTGGTGCGGTCTGAGTGGCCAGCCAACCTACCAGCCAGAGGTTGATGCGTCCTGACATCCAGACCAAACATGACCATGGCGTTAACATGTGCCCCTCAGGTCAGACTGACAGCTAGCTATGGCCAGTCGTCCACCCACAATGACTCACTCATTCTCCAATGGAAGGGAACTCCCAAGCTGCTTACGCAAACACACGTCTTTGCAAATAGTTCTGGAGGGGGATCGAGGCTAATAATAGGCAAATCCTTCTGGTCTGAAAACCAAAATCCCTCAAGTAAAATCAATGTTGTCATAGATCAAAATGCTATTTTTTAACAGCCTGAAAAGTCAAAGGCTGATCAAATCTATGGCTGTTCAATCACAGTAACAGATATAAGTAGGTTGGCATTATACAGGGCCATTCACGGTGACCCATCACCTCGGTTAGAGAGCAAAGACATAGCTTAATGTTTATGGGCGATGTCAGATACAAAGAGGGACGCATAACGTTAATATGGTCAGACTAAAATATTTGTGTACAATTAATTTTATCCAATCGATCCTCGAAACATAGCTGTGCCAGTAGGGGCACAGCTGTGCTGACAATGTGCTTTTGTCTGGGAATTTGATTAATTCCTACATGAATTATAAATTCCTTTTTGCAAATGAGGTTATATCTGTGGACACAAAACTAATTTGATTGTGCTAAAGCCTGCAGTCATCAGCAACACCCAGATGACATTGTAAAGCTGAATGAGCTCAGGATGTCTGAATCAATACTTTCCAGTTAACTAGCTAACGTTACCTCCCTAATATTATATCGTTTTGACAGTTTGAGACTAAATTACATTACCCCATCCTCGTTTTAACTGGAACCACAAGTCAGTTCGGTTCATCAGAAACGATTACTTTGTCGTGGAATAATAACCTACCACAACTGGCTGCTGGACTGGTCATTCATTTAACATGGTGGATAGCTAGTCAGCTTATGGATATCACAAGTACTAAAGGCAAAAAAATGTAGCTAGTTAGCTACCTAATTTAGCTAGGTAACTAACTCATTGGCATTGAAAACTTGTCAATCCCAATTAGCTGTAGCTTTCCTCACTGGATTCAAGCAAGTGGTGCCTCGCTAACTAAAGCACAGACGGCACAGATTAATACAATAACCAAGTCGGAACTGTGTGTACAACATTATTAAAGATAAAGCAAAAAGACTTACCTTCCAGATCAAAGTACAAATATCCCTGACTGCTGAATTATCTAAAATAGGACTGTCGACGTTCACCCAATTGAATCCACCGCTAATGCCACTGACAACTCGCTTGGGCTCTCTTTCCCTCTGTCACTGCTGCACCGGACGCAACGCCCTCCCCTATCCCCATTCCCCGCCTCAGTTATGGCTTGGCCAGGCATGTTTGGAAAAGATGAGCAGCAGCCAAGACCACCAATCACAATCACCGTTAGAGCTGTGTCAGGGAGCAAGACACATGCCTCCAATATGTAATTGTTAATGTGATAAATAGTGTGTTAAAATGAATAACATAAAAAGGAAACCCAATTGTTTTTTTCTACATAATAACACATCTACTGTATATTGTTACAATGTGATAAATATGAATGCCTTGAAAATCTGAAACTTGATGAGCAATAAGCATTGACATAATCCCCCTCTCTTTCTTTTAATGACAGATGTGTACACCTTGAAGGCATGGGAATGGTTGGTGCACTGTCCCTTGTAAAACGTAATGTCCCAGTAGAAGTAGGCTGAAAATCTATTCTGACTGTACCTATGCAAATGTCACCCAGACTCAGTGAAAGGGCAAGAGGGCAGTGTACTGTATGTAGTGTGTTGCTTTAACTGCCTCCTCTAAAGCTGATGACAAATGTTGTTTAGAGGTATTTTAGCTAATAGATTAAATAGAACATGAATTGAGAACAAAATCTACCTCAGGAATTTGTTTATTCTGCTTGCCACAAGATGGCATCATTTTACAAATCCACATAAATAGCGTCTGTATCAGTCCAATCAGCCACCAAATGTTTCCCTGAGCCTTGTTGCTTAGGCCCACGGTAGATTTGGAGGGGATTGGGATAAATCATATAACTAAATGAAAAACAATGTTTTGGACCTATGTATCAGAAAAGCCTATGATTACCAAATACTTTCAGCATACAAATTATTCAAATATACACGTTTCTGATTCATGCAAATCTGTTATCTTTCATTCATCCTCACTTACAGTAGGTTGTCACATAATGCACAATTCAGATGAAAACTTGTAAAGCTCATACCTTTTCTCACAGATGGTTTCCTCGCCAGTGTCTTCTCTGGGGATTTCTTGGGGGTGTCAAAAGCCGCCAACATTTGAGCCACATTCACAGACTGGGGTTGCTCTGAAACTCCATCAGGTTTAGCTTCTAATGGCTTTGTCATATCCGGATGCTTCAGCTTTTCTTGTAGTAGAATGTTCTCCTTTAAGAGTTCAGAGACAGGCCTTGATTTCAGAGTATCCTGGTGTTTGCCACTCTCTGAGACAGTTTGGTCGTTGTCCTGGGTAGACTGTTCATCAAAGTGGACTGCAGTGTTGCTCTCTGTGACTTGCTCTGACACAAGCTCTGTTTTGAGAGTAACATCTTGAGACTGAAGCTTCTCATCTTTGTTCTGATTATCCATACTCTCTTGGCTTTCTTCTGATAGAGCACTTCCAGTTCCTACCGAGGCTGAGGCAGCCTCTATCACTACAACTGGGATGTGTGTTATTTGAGGAGGGTCCTTCATGGTCTTAGCCTCCTCCATAGACTCAGCATGCAAGGCCTCTGAGGTGCATTGCCTGGGTGTTGGTGGAGGAATCTCAGTGACAGTGATAGTGCTTGGTGATTCATCAATGTTGTGCAAAGGCAGGGGCTCTGTGGTTTGATCATCCTCTTTATTGCAGAATGGAGACTCAGTAGACTCAATGACGCCCTCATCAGACACTGAGGAAGATGCAGGTTTTTCTGTGATGACCTCACTCCTAGTGGAGGGCCTGCCTTTAACAGGCAGACTTGTCTGTGAAGTCTCTGGTGATGGGGTCTCAGCTGGGGGAGTATTTTTCATCGTCTTCCCCTCATTTTGGGGCGAGGCAGCTGTTGTTGCAAAGTCCTGCTCTGAAGCCTTACAGTCAGCCTCATCCATCAGTGATGACATTCCCGCTTCTCTATCAGTGACAGGTCCAGTCTCCAGAGGTGGAGCTGGTGGACAGATGATATCTGTAGAGTCCTGAGTAGTTTTCCCTGCCTGGTCACTTTTTTCCAGGCTTTGTGGATGAATCTCCTCATGGCAGGGCTTAGTGTTAACTTCTGCTCCAGGGGGTCTCTCTGTTGTACATACAGAGGATGATAACATTATGGTTTCCTCCTCAATATGACATTGTAATCCAGGGTTATTTTGATCTGGAGCTGTCTTTGCAATATCAGCGGATGGTTTTGGTGTTGTTTCCTTGGCAGCAGGTTTTGGTGTTGTTTTCTTGGCAGCAGGTTTTGGTGTTGTTTTCTTGGCAGCAGGTTTTGGTGTTGTTTTCTTGGCAGCAGGTTTTGGTGTTGTTTTCTTGGCAGCAGGTTTTGGTGTTGTTTCCTTGGCGGCAGGTTTTGGTGTTGTTTCCTTGGCAGCACGTTTTGGTGTTGTTTCCTTCACTGCAGGTTTTGGTGTTGCCACAGCCCCTGTCTCCACAGCCACTGAATGAAGCTTTGTCTCAGGTTGCAGCTGGTCATGGTCATCATACTGGTCCCTTGACACAGAGACCACCTTTTTAACTTTGGAGAGATCTGGAGACGGCTCATTTTTGTTTATTTTCAGAAGCTTCTCCAAAATGGAGCTGGGCTCCTCTGTATGCCCCATGGGCAAGGCTTCTTTGTCCCTTTGAGTGGGAGGGTTAGTTGTAGGGGATCCTGCCCCTTCCAGCTCACTTTGTTTGTGATTATCATTCAGGTCAGGCTTAATGTCACACCTTGCCACCTCTGACACTTTATTTTCTTTCTCAATGTCACCCTTGTTTTCATATCCATGTGGCTTTACCTGTCCCGTTGTTGGAGGGTCATGATTCAAGGTACCACCCACGGCTAACAGAGACTTTTCCCCTTTTGTCTTTTTTAATGGTGATTGAAGTTCAGCCTTGTAGGGGTCTTTCAGCTCTCTCAAATCGCCTACTTCTCCATAAATGCACCTGGTGTCTCCATCCTCAACTGCCTTTGAGGGTTCATTTTTCATTTTAATTTCCTGGTCTTTCTGAACAGTCAACATATTTCTTCCTCCCTCTTGAATGACGTCATCAGTAGTTTCAGTATTAGTCTCATCCTTGCCGACTTTTACAGAACCTTCCTTCTTGTATTCCATGGTGCTCTCACCCATTGAAACAGTGGCATCAGTTTTCTCCACAGCTGGATTATACATCTCACCAGTAACTCCCTCTGAAGCAGAACAGCAATTTTCTTCCTGGTTTTTCTGGTGTGGAGCTGTTCTTTCATATCGATGGTCCATCTTGGCAGTTTTACCCTCCTTCTTCTTCTTCTCTCTCACGTTTTGGGTGGATTGTCTGGGTGTTCTGGCCTTCTCCTCACACTGTGTGTTACTCTCTGGGCTATGGCTTTTGTACAGATCCTGTTGAGTCAGTGGAGCAGTCCTGCCACCCTCCTCTCTTCCCTCCTCTCCTCCAGCCCCTCCCTCTCTCACCTCCCCCTCCTTGAAAGGACTCACCCCTTTCTGAGTGCTATGGTTTTTCTCTGCCGAAGGTGTTGTTGGCTCCATGCCTGGACCTTCATTCAGACTTTTAGCATCAGCTAACGCTGGGTCCTCCCCGGCTTTACCGGCCTCCTCACAGGGGCTTCCTCCCTCCATGGCACCACCTCTATCCCTGCCTGCTTCCCCTAGGTCGGCGCAGGGCCCCCTCTCCTCCGCCCCTCCACTGCTGGCATGTTCATCCCCATCCACCTTGTCTTGATTCTGCCCAATGCTAGTCTGTGGACAGAGACAAGCTGTTACCCTCCTCACTCTGAAGTAGCAGTCTACAATAATACCATAGCTGTGGCATGCCAGTCCAGCAGCATTTATTTAACTGTAAACCCTGTGCTCTGCTCTCCCACATCCACTCTCTCTCTCCATCCATCTCCTTTTTTTCTTTCAAAGCAGGGTGTATGATTATACCTGTCCCACTGAGAACTGGCAGAGATAGAAATATGAGCTGGAAACATGAGAAGTAGAGACAGGAAAAGGAACAATGTAATCAGATATCAGGAACAGAGCCAGGTTAATTTACTGTGAAATAGCACAAAACTGATCATGTGTAGACACAGTGGATACATTATATACCACTAGTTCGTTATGGCACACAAAACAGGAGCCATTTACATGGTCTGGTCTGGCTAAGCATCTTATGACCACAACGGCTCTAAACCACTTTGATTGTTCATGCTTTCACAATGTCAACCCTTATAGGGTCAACTTAAGAAAAATACATTGGTGTCACAAGATTTCTCCTTCTGAGGATGATCATGTCAGCTTGTAGGACCTTAGCCAGGCATGACACATTCTGATGTATGTAAAAGTAGAGGTATGACATGAGTGGAGGAAATTGCACTAATAAAAAGGGTTAGGATAGATCATCCCAAATTAACACATTTAATAGTAAGTGGGTGACAGGCATGCAGGACATGGTCCTTTGATTCTAGTATTTGAGATGGCCAGAGTGAAGCCTGACTCCACAGCAGATGAAGCAGAGGAACATACAGTGGAAGCCGGAAGTTTACATGCACCTTAGCCAAATACATTTAAACTCAGTTTTTGACAACCACTGACATTTAATCCTAGTAAAAATCCCCTGTCTTAGGTCAGTTGGGATCACCACTTTATTTTAAGAATGTGAAATGTCAAAATAATAGTAGAGAGAATTATTTATTTTAGCTTTCATTTCATTCATCCCATTCCCAGTGGGTCAGAAGTTTACATACAGTCAATTAGTATTTGGTAGCATTGCCTTTAAATTGTTTAACTTGGGTCAAACATTTCGGGGAGCCTTCCACAAGCTTCCCACAATACGTTGGGTGAATTTTGGCCCATTCCTCCTGACAGAGATGGTGTAACTGAGTCAGGTTTGTAAGGCCTCCTTGCTTGCACACGCTTTTTCTGTTCTGCCCATGTAACGGATGTGAAACGGCTAGCTTAGTTAGCGGTGTGCGCTAAATAGCGTTTCAATCGGTTACGTCACTTGCTCTGAGACCTTGAAGTAGTATTTCCCCTTGCTCTGCAAGGGCCGTGGCTTTTGTGGAGCGATGGGTAACGATGCTTCGAGGGTGACTGTTGTCGTTGTGTGCAGAAGGTCCCTGGTTCGCGCCCGGGTATGGGCGAGGGAACGGTTTAAAATTATACTGTTACACCCACAAATGTTCTATAAGATTGAGGTCAGGGCTTTGTGATGGCCACTCCAATTCCTTGACTTCGTTGTCCTTAAGCCATTTTTCCACAACTTTGGAAGTATGCTTGGGGTCATTGTCCATTTGGAAGACCCATTTGCGACGAGGCTTTAACTTCCTGACAAGGTCCTTTGCTGTTGTTCTGGGATTGATTTGCACTTTTCACACCAAAGTATGTTCATCTCTAAGAGACAGAACGCATCTCCTTCCTGAGCGGTATGACGGTTGCGTGGTCCCATGGTGTTTATACTTGGGTACTGTTGTTTGTACAGATGAATGTGGTACCTTCGGGCATTTGGAAATTGCTCCCAAGGATGAACCAGACTTGTGGAGGTCTATCATTTTTTTCTGAGGTCTTGACTAATTTCTTTTGATTTTCACATGATGTCAAGCAAAGAGGCACTGAGTTTGAAGGTAGGCCTTGAAATACATCCACAGGTACACCTCCAATTGACTCAAATTATGTCAATTAGCCTATCAGAAGCTTCTGATGCCTAACCGACTTAGCCTAACCGACTATAGTTTGTTAACAAGAAATGTGTGGAGTGGTTGAAAAACAAGTTTTAATGACTTCAACCTAAGTGTATGTAAACGTCCGACTTCAACTGTAGACGATTTAAACTCTCTAGCCTGATAATAATCTCTTTCTCACTCTTTGGGAGTTTATGAGGTTTTAATAAATTACATTTATGGAGATTTCTTTGTCCATCTTTAGGTAACAAAATGTATTTCCCATCATTTGGATTGAGAGGACATTGGATCGGGGAGATATTTTTGTTTGGAGGAAACTCAATTTATCACCAGATGTTTGTTCTCAATAATAGTAATTGATTGACCTACTCAAAATGAATGACTCTGTAGGAAAATTTAAGAGATTACTCCCTGAGATGTTGACTCTGTCTAATACTATATATTTAATTTCTGAAAGCAGGATTTTCATCTAGTACATCTACTGGTTATAGTGGACATTTAGCTTATTCCTTCATTATTTTAGTTTTTTGTCCATTGTTATTTAGGAGGCTGTTGTAGGGGCACTAGCAATCCTGGATCTGGTGTTTGTCTGTCTATGGTTTTAGTTGCTTCAGTTGCCTAGTCTGTTGTACAACTGAATGCATTGAACTGAAATATGTCTTATGCATTTAACCCAACCCCTCTGAATCAGAGAGGTGCGGGGGGCTGTCTTAATTGACATCCACGTCATCGACACCAGGGGAGCAGTTGTTGTTAGGGGTTAACCAGTGACCGTTTGGCGCTCTTAACCGCTAGGCTACCTGTCGCCCCAATCATCTCATCGCTTCGCAAGCGATCTTAGCTTTCGCTCGTGTTGCTGGTGAGTGTATCAGTTGGTCCTCAATGTTACAGAGCTACTTTTTTCACAATGAACTGCAGTGGTCATCAAAGAGAATGATGAAGCACAATGGAAAGAGGTCTGGAACAAGAGTCTGTTTCCTGTCAGTGCCCCTACTCTACTTTCCCCGTCTATTAAAGCTGTGGCTGCTGCTTCCTTATCATATGGCTGCTCTGAACATTTACCAGACAGCCAGAGACAAGACTGGGTGAGAACATGTTATCTAACAGCCGGTCACTGTGTAGAAATACAAACGAGTTGGAAACATGTAGAAATCTGTATCAAAGTGGTACAATATGTTTACATTACATGGTATATACATGATATATCACTCAACCCTGAGTCCATTGTTTGAGTAGTGTAGCTGAAATGAAGATAAAAAAGTGTAGCCTACCATTATTTTTCCTCTAGAGAGAGAGGTGAGGTTCCAAACGTAGGTTTCTACAGCAGTGGTACATCAAGCTCACGGTGCAGTCACAGCTATGCTGAACTCTCTGGTAGACTGCATGAAATAAGAGAGAAAACTTTAAGGAGAATAAGGAGAAAACTTTCCTTTCCATCACACACCAGTCATGTGAAAACTGACTACTGCAAAGGCTCACCCTAAAATCACCCTCAGCTCAGACTCCTGAGAGTCCTGCAGGCCCCATCAGCACCATGCTCACCGAGGAGGACCCCCTGCCTCGAGGCAGCTCATTCCTGGCTACAACTACATCATTGTCCTGCACCCTTCTGCCATAATGCACAAGGCAGATCACTTGATCACCTTGTGCTCTGCTGCCCCAACTCAAACCAACAACAACAAGCCAGGAAGCACAAGCAAAAAAGTTATTCCAGTCTTACAGTACCTGAATGAAGGCAGCATGCAGTAGGCTACACATTCTCAGCACTCTGGTAAGATGACTGGAGAGGCAGCCAGGATTAGGCCTGGCTCCTTACCGTTACTACAGTGATGGATATAGTTTTGATCTGTCCTGTGTTTGTGTAAAACCGTGACTGACACTGACTGATCAGTCATGTCTCCCAGCCGAATGCTCACCCAGGACTGACAGAGCACTCTTTGTTAGTTGGTTGGTTGGTTGGTTATGTCGAGTCCTCCCTCAACTGCACTAGCAATGGGAGGCTTATATTCCAGCCTTGTGATGTCAGACCCCATTTGCCTAATACAATAAGTGTCTCGTCAAGGTTTATCAATTAAGGCCAAGCTCCCAGTTTCTAATTTCCATACTGTGGTGAGATACACACCGCACAGTGACCTGTAAACTCTATAAATCCAGAAATCCACCATGAAAAGCCTTACTCCTCATCAACTCATTCAATATGTGTTTATGTTGAGTTCTAGAGCACCTTTCACTGAATTCTTTACATTTGGAGCTGTTCATTACTAGACAAGGTCTGATATCCCCTTATCATGGTCAGGTACAGCAGACTCAGATTGTTAGAGCATTGGGCCAATAACCAAAAGGTTGCTGGATCGAATCCCTGAACTGACAAGGTAAAAAATCTGTCATTCTGCCCCTGAGCAAGGCAGTTAACCCACTGTTCCCCAGGTGCAGAAGATGTGGATGTTGATTATGGCAGCCCCCCACAACTCTATGGTTAAATACGGAAGACACATTTCAGTTGAATGCATTCAGATGTACAACTGACTAGGTATCCACCTTCCCTTTTATCAGATCTTCTCAGAGTGCATAAGTCATTTTCACAGAGTAGGCTTTGATTTTGAACTCAAGCTGAGATTTATTTTTCTGAATTTCTAGTCTCCTAGGAAACAGCATGAGAGGTCTGGCTCAGCAAACAGTGAGGACCCACTGGGCGTGTGGAAATGTGGGAAATATTTGGTTGAGACATTGATCAATGAGATTTCAACCATTATTCACCCACTCAAAAAGACAGCCAGAATTTTGTTGAATTCCCAATGTGTTATCATTATGCTTCAACCATCTAAAAGCACAATCAAATTCCAATGAAAAAACAAATGTCAGATTTTTGGTTTAGTCCTCATCTAAATGTGTTATCTTGGTTAAGATGGAGACGTGAATCCAGCATCTCAATTATTCATTTGTAGACAAACTGGAATTTTTGGTTAAAATGGAATTAAAACTGGACTAAGTCAGTGTAACAGATGGAACTCTCCAACCAAAAGATTTCCTTCAAATGTTCAAGCAAATGTTCAAGCTAAATGAAAGAATAGTACTAAATCTAATATAAATAAAACATTAAATTAACTTTAAATCAAATTTGATTGGATTTAGTCCTATTGTTTAACTTAAATTTTTGGTTGAGATGGAGATGTGAATCTGACATATTAAGGGTTAACTTGAAGAATACATTTGAAAGCCTATATGTATTGTCTATTTTTAGCTCAACCATGTGTTGAATTGAAGCAATAGCTGTTGATAATTTTGCAAATGCTATAGACCTCGCCAGCTTTTAGTCCTAAAAACCCCAAAATGAGTTACCTCTGGCTCATTCAGCGATCCCTATGGGAAAAATGAATGGGGAAAGAAATGGGTTTTGGAATAAACGCAGAAAATAAAGTCTGAGGTTAACACAGGATTAGGATACCTTAAGTTTTGTTCTATTTTATTTATTTAAAATTTTACCTTTATTTTCCTAGGCAAGTAAGTTAAGAACAAATTCTTATTTTCAATGACAGCCTAGGAACAGTGGGTTAACTGTCTGTTCAGAGGAAGAACAACAGATTTGTACCTTGTCAGCTCGGGGATTTGAACTTGCAACCTTTCAGTTACTAGTCCAAAGCTCTAACCACTAGGCTACCCTGCCCCGGCAGATAATAGTATTCTATTAACATAATCTTTAGGAATGATTAAGCCTTTGTACCTTTTTTTTATAACAAATTCTTCCAAATTCACAAAAAGTGTCGCTAGCTGATGGAGATTATCTCATAGAAAAAAAACATAAGATGTCCTAAACCTGTGTTTACCACATACCTCTTTTTTAAAGTTTTTCCAAAAACACCATTCATTTTCCTGTGTTGTCATGTGTTGCTGCCTTGCTATGTTGTTGTCTTAGGTATCTCTTTATGTAGTTTTGCGTTGTCTCTCTTGTCGTGATGTGTTTTGTCCTATATTTATGTTATTTTTTAATTTTTAATTTTAATCCCAGACCCCATCCTTGCAGGACGTATTTTGCCTTTTGGAAGGCCATCACTGTAAATAAGAATTTGTTCTTTAACAGACTTGCCTAGTTAAATAAAGGTTAAATAAAATGTAAAAAATAAAATAAATAAATAGGCTTTGTCCAACGAGCCATGGCCGAGTTAGTGCCTACAAAAAGACGCCATTACTATTTCTCTCTATATACTGTAGGCCAAAATGGTATCATTGATGATATATGACCATACATAATGTATGGTTACATTTCATTTGCTCTATTAAACCTACTCTTTGGAATGACTTCGGTAACAGTGAACATACAGTACCAGTCAAAAGTTTGGACACACCTACTCATTCAAGGGATTTTCTTTATTTTTGCTATTTTCTACATTGTAGAATAATAGTGAATACATCAAAACTATGAAATAACACATATTGAATCATGTGGTAACCAAAAAAGTGTTAAACAAATCAAAATATATCTTATAGTTGAGATTCTATAAAGTAGCCACCCTTTGCGTTGATTACAGCTTTGCTCACTCTTGGCTTCACCTGGAATGCTTTTCCAACAGTCTTGAAGGAGTTCCCACATTATGCGGAGCACTTGTTGGCTGCTTTTCCTTCACTCTGCGGTCCAACTCATCCCAAACCATCTCAATTAGGTTGTGGTCAGGTGATTGTGGAGGCCAGGTCATCTGATGCAACACTCCATCACTCTCCTTCTTGGTCAAGTAGCCCCTCTGAAAGATTCTTGGAATCTGTGTGTGTAGCTGGACAGGTCGAATGACTGACAATAGTGAAGGTGAACAGGGCCACGGGTCAGGTGACAGAGGAATGGAGGAGACAGAGGCAGGAATTCCTTTAACCACAAAGCGGTATATTTACTGGGTAGTTTTTTGTGTGCTGCATAGCAAAGAAAACAAAATAACATGTATCAAATCACATTCATAATCACAAAAGTCAAATCATATTAACAATCATTCTCATTGACATTATGAAGTAATTAAGCAAGTCAGTTCAATATGAAGCATGTTTGAGTCATTTAGGATCATAACCATTCACCATAATCATGACAATGATTATGCAAATAAATTGATCAGTTATTACATCTATAATCTCAATCAGTTTGATCTCAGGATTATCAATTTAGCAAATATGAATTAGGTTTCATATTTCCAGGTTTGTCTTGATATGTATATATAATTTAGTTACATCTTAATCATATATCAATGCCATAATTGTCCAGTGATGATCTGTAGGGCCGACATCATTGTCCAAACCGCGCTCCTCTGTATTAACTATAAAGCACAACAAATAGTTCAGATGAAAGATAACAGATTCGGTGGATTTACCATTTTTGGACGCACACAATGTCTGTATTAGACAGAGATGGGGGAGGGGGGGAGGCAGTGAGGTCGGGCGGAGGCGATATCCTCCTTTTAATGAGACCTGTTGGACATTTCCACCCAACCTAATTAAAGCGCTCTGGCCCAGTTGCGCAAGCGGCCATAGATTTATGGCCGATTCCACCAACTCCATGGACCTTTTCAACACCCCCGGTTTTCAAATAATGTAGCGAGCTTGGGCTGATACACGATAGCAACCAAAGCCCATGTAAATCAGTTTATAGCATTCCGTCATTGGTTAATCTGAAAGTTCCTCATACTGACATTGGCTGTGGCCTCGGGGCCTATGGTGCCAACTTTAGAAAAGTAATTTCAATTTCTACTCTTTCCTCTATTACTAATAGGGATATAGACCAAATGGGGCAGTTCTATGCAATCTTATAGCCGTACCAACTTTATCAATATCAACCATCAGACAGGGCCTTCAACTACCAATTGAAGGTAGCTTGTTCGTGTTGGAAACTCCATGTGACTTTAAACATCGTAAAGGACTTGGGTTGATGCATCTGAACATAAGGGGCTTATTTCCTAAACTGAATTACATCAAGATCTGGACGAAGTAGACAAATCCAAACATTCTGGTATTGACTGAAACGTGGATCTCTGGGGACATTGTGGACTTAATATTGAGGGTTATAATGTGTACAGAGATGATAGACAGGGTAGAGATGGTAGAGTGGCCATTCTTATTAAAAATAATTTATCTGTCTCTTTACTGAAATCCATTTTCCTTACCAAAAAATGTGAGCTACTATCTTTAAGCCTTTGTTAACTAGTTTGTTACCTTTTACTAAATCAGAGTTATTATCCTGTGTGACCTATATTATGATTGGGAAATGCAGGCTTCAGACAATATCAAAGACATGTCATGATCTAAACCTAACCCAGCTGGTGACTAAGCTTAAAGATCCTTCAAAGTCAACTCTAATCAATTTTATTTTAACAAATACACCAGAGAAATATGTTCCTACTGGTGTCTTCGCCCCAAGATATTTGTATCCATTGCCCAGTTGTTTGTGATAGAGATGTGAAAATACATACAGTACCAGTCAAAGGTTTGGGCACACCTACTCATTTGGGCTACAATTTCTGAGGTTGGTAACACTAATGAACTTATCCTCTACAGCAGAGGTAATTTAAAGTAATGATAGACTGTCTTGTCTTTTTGCTTATTTGAGCTGTACTTGCCATAATATGGACTTGGTCTTTTACCAAATAGGGCTATCTTCTGTATACCACCCCTACCTTGTAACAACATGCTGAAATGCATTAAGAAGGAAAGAAATGACACAAATTAACAAGGCACACATGTTAATTAATGCATTCCAGGTGACTACCTCATGAAGCTGGTTGAGAGAATGCCAAGAGTGTGCAAAGCTGTCAGCAAGGGAAAGGGTGGCTACTTTCAAGAATCTCAAATATAAAATATATGTTGATATGTTTAACACTTTTTTGGTTACTACATGATTCCCATGTGTTATTTCATAGGTTTACTGTCTTCACTATTATTCTACAATGTAGAAAATAGTGAAAATAAAGATAAACCCTTGAATGAGTAGGTGTGTCCAAGCTATGCCTTGTGTCATCACAAAGAGGAACTTGAAAAACTTCAGTGAACAGGCTTTTTAACACAATATTTATTTTAGTGACTGATTGTATTTCAGCTATCCCTGAGCCTGATATAGGTTTCAGCCTTTTTGCATACCATTGTGGATAATCATGCTCCCTTAATTAAATAAATGAAGGGTTAAAGGTATTTAGAATGCCTGTTACACTCCGGAATTATCAGAAGTCATTCATAAAAGAGATGATGATGCTTTGCCAGGAAGGCAATTTGAACATCTACTTTTAAAAATCCACCTTTCTAAAAACAAGTCTCTCAACGTTTGCCGCCTGCTATAGACCACCCTCTGCCCCCAGCTGTGCTCTGGACACCATATGTGAACTGATTGCCCCCCATCTATCTTCAGAGCTCGTGCTGAAATGATGTAAAATATATCACTAGCCACTTTAAACAATGCTACCTAATATAATGTTTACATACTCTACATTATTCATCTCATATGTATATGTATATACTGTACTCTATATCATCTACTGCATCCTTATGTAATACATGTATCACTAGCCACTTTAACTATGCAACTTTGTTTACATACTCATCTTATATGTATATACTGCACTCAATACCATCTACTGTATCTTGCCGCTCTGTACCATCACTCATTCATATATCTTTATGTAAATATTCTTATCCCCTTACTCTTGTGTCTATAAGGTAGTAGTTTTGGAATTGTTAGCTAGATTACTTGTTGGTTATTACTGCATTGTCGGAACTAGAAGCACAAGCATTTCGCTACACTCGCACTAACATCTGCTAACCATGTGTATGTGACAAATAACATTTGATTTGATTTGATGTGATTTGCATGGCGACCTAAACTGGAACATGCTTAACGCCCCAGCCATCCTACAATCTAAGCTTGATGCCCTCATTCTCACACAAATTATCAATGAACCTACCAGGTACCACCCCAAAGCCGTAAACATGGGTACCCTCATAGAAATCACTATAACCAACTTGCCCTCTAAATACACCTCTGCTGTTTTCAACCAAGATCTCAGCGATCACTGCCTCATTGCCTGCATCCGTAATGGGTCAGCGGTCAAACAACCTCCACTCATCACTGTCATACGCTCCCTGAAACACTTCTGCGAGCAGGCCTTTCTAATCGACCTGGCCGGGGTATCCTGGAAGGATATTGATCTCATCCCGTCAGTAGAGGATGCCTGGTTATTCTATAAAAATGCCTTCCTCACCATCTTAAATAAGCATGCCCCATTCAAGAAATGTAGAACCAGGAACAGATATAGCCCTTGGTTCTCTCCAGACCTGACTGCCCTTAACCAACACAAAAACATCATATGGTTCTGCATTAGCATCGAACAGCCCCCGTGATATGCAACTTTTCAGGGAAGCTAGAAACCAATATACACAAGTAGTTAGAAAAGGCTAGCTTTTTCAAGCTGAAATTTGCTTCCTGCAATACAAACTCAAAAAAGTTCTGGGACACTGTAAAGTCCATGGAGAATAAGAACACCTCCTCCCAGCTGCCCACAAGACAGGAAACACTGTCACCACCGATAAATCCACTATAATTGAGAATTTCAATAAGCATTTTTCTACGGCTGGCCATGCTTTCCACCTGGTTACCACTACCCCAGTCAACAGCACTAAACCCCCCACAGCTACTCGCCCAAGCCTTCCCCATTTCTCCTTCTCCCAAATCCAGTCAGCTGATGTTCTGAGAGAGCTGCAAAATCTGGACCCCTACAAATCAGCCGGGCTAGACAATCTGGACCCTTTCTTTCTAAAAAATGATCTGCCGAAATTGTTGCAACCCCTATTACTAGTCTGTTCAACCTCACTTTTGTGTCGTCTGAGATTCCCAAAGTTTGGAAAGCAGCTGCGGTCATCCCCCTCTCAAAGGGGGGGACACTCTTGACCCAAACTCCTACAGACCTATATCTACCGTACCCTGCCTTTCTAAGGTCTTTGAAAGCCTAGTCAACAAACAGATTACCGACCATTTGGAATCCCACCATACCTTCTCTGCTATTAAATCTGGTTTCAGAGCTGGTCATGGGTGCACCTCAACCACGCTCAAGGTCCTAAACGATATCTTAACCGCCATCGATAGGAAACAATACCGTGCAGCCGTATTCATTGACCTGGCCAAGGCTTTCGACTCTGTCAATCACCACATCCTCATCGGCAGACTCGATAGCCTTGGTTTCTTAACTGATTGCCTCGCCTGGTTCACCAAATACTTCTCTGATAGAGTTCAGTGTGTCAAATCGGAGGGCCTGTTATCCGGGCCTCTGGCAGTCTCTATGGGGGTGCCACAGGGTTCAATTCTTGGACCGACTCTCTTCTCTGTATACATCAGTGATGTCGCTCTTGCTGCTGGTAAGTCTCTGATCCACCTCTACGCAGACAACACCATTCTGTATACTTTTGGCCCTTCTTTGGACACTGTGTTAACAACCCTCCAGACGAGCTTCAATGCCATACAACTCTCCTTCCGTGGCCTCCAATTGCTCTTAAATACAAGTACAACTAAATGCATGCTCTTCAACCGATCGCTGCCTGCACCTGCCCGCCCGTCCAACATCACTACTCTGGACGGTTCTGACTTAGAATATGTGGACAACTACAAATACCTAGGTGTCTAGTTAGACTGTAAACTCTCCTTCCAGACTCACATCAAACATCTCCAATCCAAAGTTAAATCTAGAATTGGCTTCCTATTTCGCTCCAAAGCATCCTTCACTCATGCTGCCAAACATACCCTTGTAAAACTGACCATCCTACCGATCCTCGACTTCGGCGATGTCATTTACAAAATAGTCTCCAATACCCTACTCAATAAATTGGATGCAGTCTATCGCAGTGCCATCCGTTATGTCACCAAAGCCCCATATACCACCCACCACTGCGACCTGTACGCTCTCGTTGGCTGGCCCTCGCTTCATACTCGTCGCCAAACCCACTGGCTCCAGGTCATCTACAAGACCCTGCTAGGTAAAGTCCCCTTATCTCAGCTCGCTGGTCACCATAGCAGCACCCACCTGTAGCACGCGCTCCAGCAGGTTTATCTCTCTGGTCACCCCCAAAACCAATTATTTCTTTGGCCGCCTCTCCTTCCAGTTCTGTGCTGCCAATAACTGGAACAAACTACAAAAATCTCTGAAACTGGAAACACTTACCTCCCTCACTAGCTTTAAGCACCAGCTGTCAAAGCAGCTCACAGATTACTGCACCTGTACATAGCCCATCTATAATTTAGCCCAAACAACTACCTCTCCCCCTACTGTATTTATTTATTTATTTTGCTCCTTTGCACCCCATTATTTCTATCTCTACTTTGCACATTCTTCCACTGCAAATCTACCATTCGAGTATTTTACTTGCTATATTGTATTTACTTCGCCACCATGGCCTTTTTTTTGCCTTTACCTCCCTTATCTCACCTAACTTGCTCACATTGTATATAGATTTGTTTTTAAAGGCCAGGAACACAGGCTTTGGCCCAGACTAGCAAGCTTTTAAGCAACTGGGGAATCATAGTATAAGACAAATCAGAAAGGATAACTGATTATTACAGTGCCTTCAGAAAGTATTCACACCCCTTGACCTTTCCAAAAAATGTGTTACATCCGGAATTTAAAATGGATTAAACTTAGATTTTGTGTCACTAGCATACACACAATACTTCATAATGTCAAAGTGGAATTACGCTTTTATATTATTTAAAAAACATATATTAATAATAATTGTAAAGCTGAAATGAGTCAATACAGTAAGTATTCAACCTCTTTATGGCAAGCCTAAATAAATTCAGGAGTAAGAATATGCTTAACAAGTCATATAACAAGTTGCATGGACTCAATCTGTGTGCAATAATAGTGTTTAACATGATTTTTGAATGACAACCTCATCTCTGTACCCCACATATTCCACATGAATTTCAAACATACTGTAGATTGAACCACAGAGACCAGGGAGGTTTTACATTGCCTCACAAAGAAGGGCAACTATTGGTAGATGGGTAAATAATACAAAAAAGCAGGCATTGAATATCCATTTGAGCACAGTGAAATTATTAATTAAACTTTGGATGGTGTATGAATACACCCAGTCACTACAAAGATACAGGCGTCCTTCCTAACTCAGTTGCAGGAGAGGAAGGAAACCGCTCAGGAATTTCACCATGAGGCCAATTACAGAGTTTAATGGCTGCGATAGGAGAAAACTGAGGATGGATCAACAACATTGTGGTTACTCCACAATACTAACCTAAATGACAGAATACAAATATTCCAAAACATGCATCCTGTTTGCAATAAGGCATTAAAGTAAAAAATAAAAAAAATGTGGCTTTATGACTTTATGTGAGGAATACAAAGCGTTATGTTTGGTGCAAATCCAACACAGCATCACCGAGTACCATTATTCATATTTTCAAGCATTTTGGTGGCTGCATCATGTTATGGGTTTGCTTGTCATCGGCAAGGACTACGGAGTTTTTGGGAATAAAATAAATGGAATAGAGCTTAGCACAGGCAAAATTCGAGACGGAAACCTTGTTTAGGTCTGCTTTCCAACAGAAACTGGGAGACAAATGTACCTTTCAGCAGGATAATAACATAAAACACAAGACCAAATATACACTGGAGTTGCTTACCAAGACGACATTGAAAGTTCCTGAGTGGCCTAGTTACAGTTTGACTTAACTCGGCTCAAACATCTATGGCAAGACTTGAAAATGGCTGTCAAGCAATCAACAACCAACGTAATACATTTTTAAAGAATAATGTGCAAAAAGATTGTACAATCTAGGTGTGCAAAGCTCTTAGAGACTTACCCAGAAAGACTCACAGCTACAAAGCTCTTAGAGACTTACCCAGAAAGACTCACAGCTGCAATTGCCGGCAAATGTAATTGCCGCTAAATGTACTGGACTCAGTAAATGAGATATTTCTGTATTTAATTTTCAATACATCTGCAGAAATGTCTAAAAATATGTCCTCACTTCGTCATTATTAGGTATTGTGTGTAGATGACTGAGTTTTTTAAAATGTAATCCATTTTGAATTCAGGTTGTAACTCAACTAAATGTTCTGGAAAACTGTCAAATCCCTGAAGGGCTCTACTTCTTCCTCTTTGCCACAACAAATTAATTCAGACAGGCCTCATTACAGAAAAAATGCCATCATTGATGCATTTAATTAATCACCATTTTATTTCAACATGCCTTCTCTTTAAAATAACTTCCAAGCCTATTCATAATGATATTGGTCTGGATGATCATAGGGGAAACTTGGCTATTTACAGAAAAATAAGTCTTCGGTGCTTTTCTTGCAATAGGCAACAAGAAATCCACAGGCGCTGACCAATTGGATCCCAGTCTGCTTAACTGTGCAGCGCCCATCATTGTTGGCTCAATAATCCACATTTTTTATTTAACATTATCAGGAAATATTCCAAAATCAGTTCTTGTGCTGCCACTTCATAAGGGTGGGAGAGTAGAGATCTTAATAACTATTGCCCCATTTCAAGCCTTCCTTGTTTTGTGAAGATTCTTGAATCCTTGGTAAATGTACAGCTTTGCTCTTTTTTATCTGGGAAATGTATTTGAAATGTAAAACAATCAGGGTTTAGGCCTGGGCATATCACTATTACAGCAACCACTTTAGTTGTTAATGATCTTGTCAATGCTTCAGAAACTAAAAGTAAATGTGCTGCTTTGTTTGTGGACATGTCAAAATCTTTTGATATGGTTGATTATGCTATTTTATTGAATAAGTTGTCCTCGGTAGGCCTGAGCTCTGATACCTGTTTATGGTTTCATAATTCTTAGTGACAGAACTCAGGCCATCATGATTGATTGAATTAAGTCCACATTTCTTGAAGTACATTAAAGTATTCCACAGGAGTCGATACCAGGACCTGTTCTTTTCACTACTTATACAATGCTCAAAAAAATAAAGGGAACACTAAACAACACAATGTAACTCCAAGTCAATCACACTTCTGTAAAATCAAACTGTCCACTTAGGAAGCAACACTGATTGACAATACATTTCACATGCTGTTGTGTAAATGGAATAGATGGAAATTATAGGCAATTAGCAAGACACCTCCAATAAAGGAGTGGTTCTGCAGGTGGTGACCACAGACCACTTCTCAGTTCCTACGCTTCCTGGCTGATGTTTTGGTCACTTTTGAATGCTGGCGGTGCTTTCATTCTAGTGGTAGCATGAGACGGAGTCTACAACCCACACAAGTGGCTCAGGTAGTGCAGCTCATCCAGGATGGAACATCAATGCGAGCTGTGGCAAGAAGGTTTGCTGTGTCTGTCAGCGTAGTGTCCAGAGCATGGAGGCGCTACCAGGAGACAGGCCAGTACATCAGGAGACGTGGAGGAGGCTGTAGGAGGGCAGCAACCCAGCAGCAGGACCGCTACCTCCGCCTTTGTGCAAGGAGGAGCAGGAGGAGCACTGCCAGCGCCCTGCAAAATGACTTCCAGCAGGCCACAAATGTGCATGAGTCTGCTCAAACGTTCAGAAACAGACTCCATGAGGGTGGTATGAGGGCCCCGACGTCCACAGGTGGGGGTTGTGCTTCCAGCCCAACACCGTGCAGGACATTTGGCATTTGCCAGAGAACACCAAGATTGGCAAATTCGCCACTGGCGCCCTGTGCTCTTCACAGATGAAAGCAGGTTCACACTGAGCACATGTGACAGACGTGACAGAGTCTGGAGATGCCGTGGAGAACGTTCTGCTGCCTGCAACATCCTCTAGCATGACCGGTTTGGCGGTGGGTCAGTCATGGTGTGGGGTGGCATTTCTTTGGGGACCACACAGCCCTCCATGTGCTCACCAAAGGTAGCCTGACTGCCATTAGGTACCGAGATGAGATCCTCAGACCCCTTGTGAGAACATATGCTGGTGCGGTTGGCCCTGGGTTCCTCCTAATGCAAGACAATGCTAGACCTCATGTGGCTGGAGTGTGTCAGCAGTTCCTGCAAGAGGAAGGCATTGATGCTATGTACTGGCCCTCCAGTTCCCCAGACCTGAATCCAATTGAGCACATCTGGGACATCATGTCTCGCACCATCCACAGACTGTCCAGGAGTTGGCGGATGCTTTAGTCCAGGTCTGGGAGGAGATCCCTCAGGAGACCATCCCCCAACTCATCAGGAGCATGCCCAGGCATTGTAGGGAGGTCATACAGGCACGTGGATGCCACACACACTACTGAGCCTCATTTTGATTTGTTTTAAGGACATTACATCAAAGTTGGATCAGCCAGTAGTGTGGTTTTCCGCTTTAATTTTGAGTGTCACTCCAAATCCAGACCTCCATGGGTTGATAAATTTGATTTCTATTGATAATTTTTGTGTGATTTTGTTGTCAGCACATTCAACTATGTAAAGAAAAAAGTATTTAATAAGAATATTTCATTCATTCAGATCTAGGATATGTTATTTTAGTGTTCCCTTTATTTTTTTGAACAGTGTATAAATGCTACTGGTCAATCTGTTAAAACCCGACCTGTGTCCCGACCTCAATTTTTTTTACAGAAATGCAATAGTTCATTGATCTAAAACTTTGCACATACACTGCTGCCATCTAGCGGCCAAAATCTAAATTGTGCCTGGGCTGAAATAATACAGTATGGCCTTTCTCTTGCATTTCAAAGATGATGGTACCAAAAAATACAAAAAATTGTTGTTTTCTTTTTTTAACAGATCTATGTGTTATATTCTCTGACATTCATTTCCCATTTCCACAAACGTGAAAGTGTTTCCTTTCAAATGGTATCAAGAACATGCATATCCTTGCTTCAGGTCCTGAGCTACAGGCAGTTAGATTTGGGTATGTCATTTTAGGCGAAAATTGAAAAAAAGGGGCGGATCCTTAAGAGGTAAAAAAAAGAGTAACTTTAATCTATATGTGGATGATACTATTATGTATGCAATTGCCCTGACTGCTGATCTGCCTGTGACAAGTCTACAGCCCAATTTTGCAGTTGTGCAGGAAGCCCTGACTGATTTAAAACGCGTACTTAATATGGGCAAAACTAAATACATGCTGTTTTCAAGTTCTCATAAGATTGTCTCAAGTGGATTATATCTTTACTCATCGGATGGTTCTGTAATCGAACGAGTCACAGCATACAAACACCTTGGTATTTGGAATGACAATGATTTATCATTTAAAAAACACGACTGAGTTTCTAAAGAAACTATTATTTAAAGTGGGCTTTTTTTTACAGAAACAGATCTCATCTCTCTTTAGTCAGCAGGAAGCAGATTGTGCAGTTAACCTTTCTACCTGTTTTTGATTATGGTGAAACTATTTATCAAAATGCAGCTACCTCTACTCTTAAACTCTTGGATGTTGTTTTTCATTGCGCCCTTCGTTTTTTCACAGGAGACAATTTTGTTACACATCACTGTATTCTTTACCAAAAGGTTGGTTAGACCTCTTTGAAGTCACATACAGTTGAAGTCGGAAGTTTACATACACCTTAGCCAAATACATTTAAACTCAGTTTTCCACAATTACTGACATTTAATCATAGTAAAAATTCCCTGTCTTAGGTCAGTTTGGATCACCACTTTATTTTAAGAATGTGACATGAAATAAATAATTCTCTACTATTATACTGACAGCTTTTATTTCTTTCATCACATTCCCAGTGGGTCAGAAGTTTACATACACTCAATTAGTATTTGGTAGCATTGCCTTTAAAATGTATAATTTGGGTCAAACATTTCGGGTAGCCCACATTAAGTTGGGTGAATTTTGGCCCATTCCTCCTGACAGATCTGGTGTAACTGAGTCGAGTTTGTAGGCCTCCTTGCTCGCACACGCTTTTTCAGTTCTGCCCACACATTTTCTATAGGATTGAGGTCAAGGCTTTGTGATAGCCACTCCAATACCTTGACTTTGTTGTCCTTAAGCCATTTTGCCACAAATTTGGAAGTATGCTTGGGGTCATTGTCCATTTGGAAGACCCATTTGCATCCAAGCTTTAACTTCCTGACTGACGTCTTAAATGCTGCTTCAATATATCCACATAATTTTCCTTCCTCGTGATACCATCTATTGTGAAGTGCACCAGTCCCTCCTTCAGCAAAGCACCCTCACAACATGATGCTGCCACCCCTGTGCTTCACGGTTGGGATGGTATTCTTGGGCTTGCAAACCATGTGCAGTTGCAAACCATAGTCAGGCTTTTTTATGGCGGTTTTGGAGCAGCGGCTTGTTCCTTGCTGAGCAGCCTTTCAGGTTATGTCGATATAGGACTAATTTTACTGTGGATATAAATACTTTTGTCCCTGTTTCCTCCAGCATCTTCACAAGGTCCTTTGCTGTTGTTCTGGGATTGATTTGCACTTTTCGCACACCAAAGTACGTTCATCTCTAGGAGACAGAACGCGTCTCCTTCCTGAGCGGTACGACGGTTGCATGGTCTCATGGTGTTTATACTTGCGTACTATTGTTTGTACAGATGAAAGTGGTACCTTCAGGCATTTGGAAATTGCTCCCAAGGATGAACCAGACTTGTGGAGGTCAACAATTTCTTTCTGAAGTCTGATTTCATTTGATTTTCCCATGATGTCAAGCAAAGAGGCACTGAGTTTGAAGGTAGGCCTTGAAATACATCCACAAGGTACACCTCTAATTGACTTAAATGGTGGTCTCAGCATTAACTCCCTGTCAAAATAAAGGATAAATAAAAATATTGAGAATGATTACTGAAAGATCTCTTAATAACTAAATATATTTGATTTTATTCAAACCCAATGTCAAACTTTATTTAAAGATTACTTCTAATGTTGCAATTTTTCAAATGCAATGTATTTTCCACATCACAATATGTTGAATATGACTTGCACTTGATCACCTTCCCAGCTGCCTCCATGTTCTTTCTTCACACTTTACATTGAAACAACACTGATTCAACCAGTTTATGCCCAGTGGGGGGGGGATGCAGCTCCTGACACCATGAGCTCGAGAACTCAACCTCTACCGACTGTATAAGATGAAGACCGTCCTCTTCCTTATCCAACTATGTTTACATACTCCTGCCATGGCCTGCCGCATATGAACACATGCCAGAAAACTGTTTCAAAGAAGAAGGAGAGCGTGAAAGAATGTGACAGTGTGTTTGTCTGTGTGAGGGTGTCAGAGGGTGAGTTCTGTGTAGACTATGGCTGCAGTAATGGTAAACCAAGGCCTCTGACTAACCAGGAGGGAGGAAAGAGAGCTGAACAATAGCTGAGAAAAATGTCTGTTTTCTCTCTGGTCTCCATAGTAACTTCCAAAACAGGATACTTACTCAGATAATAAAACAAAGGGGAGGTATGGCAGCCAAGAATTCACCAGCAACATAATCTACAGCAAGTAAATAGGGGCCAGCCGACAGCCAGCTAGTGTTGAGTCTAAGGGCTGCCGCTGTGCAGACAGTCAGCAGTTCCCCAAAACATGCCACTGGCAATTGGTGCCTGTTTGCATTTGAAGAGTGTGATATGACACTTTAGGGAGGTTGCGTCATCGCAATATAACGTCGGCCCAACTACATCCCTGATTCTATTAAAAGCCCAAAATATAAAAATTAAAAAAGGGAGACTGCTAACCTGTTTGCTGACCAAGGAGGACATTTGAAACCGTCTATCACTTTTTACTGCATCCCATCAAAATCACCACAGAACAGTGTCATTCAGAATTTCACACACAGTTTCTTGCAGGGTCTTTCTGACAATGTTATAGCCATTACACACTCAATCCACAGTTCAGTCATGGAGGTCAAATGAAATTAAACTGTTACAGTTATCTGAAAATCTGATCTCATTTATGTTTTAAGGTAGTGTTAATAACCAGAGTGATTAAAAAAACATTACAAATATAAGTGTTCAGAACCTAAAAAGATGTGATAGTCGTTTACCCTGTTATGACATTGTTAGTCCCACTGCAGTGTTAATTGTGCCACTTTTTACATTTTGATTTAGTCTAGTCTTAGTCACATTTTGGTCAATTGAATAAGGATTTAGTCCAGTTATTGTCAAAATGACAAAAACAGTGAGCCATTTTAGTCATCTAAATGCCCTTTAATTTTAGTCATATTTTGTATTGCCTCATTAACCTACAGTAAACATAAATCACTGACTTCTACAGTATGTTCAAACATACATAGTTTAGCCTTGTCCTAACATGTTGTTTCTGCATTCTCAAAAGCAGAAATATAACAAACATATATAAGAATGATCTGGTCATGTAAATTCCTAATTCCCCCTACATAGATATTGCACATTACAAACATACCTAGACACACACAAGTACAGAGAGAGAGCGAGAGCTTGAGTAACACAATCACCAGATGGTGCCGCAAAGTAATGGAACAGTAATGTGTAACTGGTTAGCTATGGGGAAGCAGGAGTCGCCTGCACAATGTGTATAATCAAGGCAGAGCAGGGCTTGTCTGCCCACACACATCGCTTGCTCCCCAGCAGCTCACCAGCTGATGTTGGCTGTGGCGTATCGTTCCCACTGCCGATCAGAACTGCGATGTGCATGCTAATATTAATTGTGCTTATCACGGAAAAGCTCTCCATCTCTCCAAAAACTCCTATCCATTCCACTTAGTAAATTTGTCAGCAGATATCCGTCCAATTGGAGACAGATTTATGTGAATATTCAAATTTCCGCATAAAGCAAATATGCGCGTTTCTCCACCAATGGTATTTTAAAACTGATTACAAATATAAAAATAAATTACTACATTTCAAATTACAATACAATAACAAAAAAAACATGTAGTGATGTCCCAAAGAAACAAAATAATATTAAAGTAAAAAAAACTACACAATGATATCATTTTACTGATACAAATAGATCCCACCATGTCAAAATAAGGAATTACGTCGGAATTTAAAATCGTAATTTAACTTCCTGTTTCCATCACAGCTGTCGTGATTTTGTTGTTGTTTTATATATAGTATGACTTATCTTTCATAAAAACTGTGGATGGAAACGTGGTTAAGAGATACATTTTGTCGTCTCGTTTTAGTCAACTGAAATGAACAATTATTTTCGTTTAAATTCGTTTTTTTCTTGGTCTATATAGTCAGTTATAGTCTAGTGAATTGCCACTGAAAAATAGGTGTTTGACGAATATTTTTGGTGACGAAATTAACACAGTCCTACTGACATAGCCTCGGGAGAAGCATGTTTTAATTTAAAGGCTTTCAAATAACAGTGCAGCAATGGCTCCATCCCCCTCTTCGACACCTATGTCATTTTATGAAGAACAGTCCATCATTATTCACACACTCTACCATACAGACCAGGAGGAACCAGAGCCTGCACCAGAAAGTGCTTCATTGATGTTATGCAAACTGGGGCCGCCAGCCAAACGTTACCTAATCTGGCTGTTATAACGCAACTCTCCTGCCAAGGTATACAGATGGGAGCATTATGAGTCTTGACCCATGCATTTAGCGATATTTAGCAACGTCAATCCCTCCCCTCGATGAAATATTTCATCACTCACAGTGGGCCTGTAGCAATCAGTGGACCATTTTATGTGTCACCGCGGATTTATTACCACATCTCCCTTTGTCAATTCATGTTCAATGTCAGGAGAATTTAAATAGATTGTAAAACAGTGATTATGAAACCACATGCCTCCTCTCCCTGCTGAGTAACTGCGTGTCTGTCTGTCTTAATTAGCAGATAAAAGGCTATGGTATGGTTCTTATTTTTGTCAAAATACCAACAGTAATAGTTTTGAGTTATGATATTGTATTCAAAAGCCACATGTTTTCAGTTTGAGAATAAACAAACATACTTCTGTGATATGAAAAAACGTTTATTTTCATAAAAAGTACATTTTAACAAATGTAAAAAAGTGCATAATGCATTCAAACTACAGCAAATGTACAGTACCAAAAATCACTGCATACTTAATGATAACAAAAAACAGTGGAGAAACCTATCGCTGTGATCTTTCTCAAATTGGTTTGACTTTATGCCTACAAGAAACCTCATAAATCATTAGTGATATGAACACTCATCTATCAGTATGACACTATGCGAGTATGCGGATGATCCTACAGTCTCTTCTGTTTCTCCCAAAGGTGCAATACATAAGATGTAACAGATTACAGACGCAAATAAATGATTAATATACAAAATGAGAATCACGATTATGTCAAACAGCTTCAATAGTGTCTATTTAGTGACAACACCAGTAGATATAACTTTTGTGCTATCCCACATTTCAAAGAGCACTAACAATTTGGAATCAAAATCCCATCTTGGAAACCCTGATGGACATGTGAATGGGACAAGGAAGAGAATATTGATTAATACTCTTCAAACCAAAGAAGTTTCAAAAAAGGAACACCAGGCTTCAGATTCCTGTTTCACACCTTGGTCTATCGTTAGAAAAAAATACAAATATGAAAAGAAATGAAGGACCACTGTTCTACTAAAAAGGAAGGGAAGTCTCATCAGTGTCCCACTCCCATCATGTATCAACCCTACTATCCAAATCCTCTGCAATACTGGCAGCACCACACACACACACACACACACACGTCACACATCTCTATGCCTCTGTTCTCACGGCTAAGGCACTAGTGTGTGTCCATAAATCAAACCTAAATGGAAGTGGACTAACAGCTCACACACTCATATAGCACTAATGACCTCCAGTTGCACTGTGTGCAGCATCAGACGCCAAGTGGCAACCTAGATGGGGTTAAGGGGCACCACACTGGACAACAGACCCCACAACACAGGTTGGCATCCATTGTGAAAAGAGTCTAGATTGCCACACACATTTTAAAACGTAGTGCATATTACATGATGCACACACACCATAGGACAGCCCTGCTGTCCAGAGATGTTGGCCTGGCACCTGGGAAGCACGTCCATCGCTCTGTTCTCTACATCTAGTGTGCAGCAAGAAAGAAAAACAGCAACTAAATAAACCATCACCCTGAAATGGAAGCAGCAAGGGTATAAACTGGGGAGAAACATTACAGAGCCATCTCTACAGTACAGAGGTCCTGTATACAGTATGTGCACAATCACATCAGCGTTTGCGTGGCACACCAAATACACTTACACAGTATCATGGTTGACATTTTGACGTACAATGACAGAGGCAATTCAGCTAATTTAACACTTTCTTTGAGGTCAAGATTTTAGTGGTAAGTGGCTGTTTGGGTTATGCCCAATAGAACCAAAACCTTAAAAAAAAATTTAAAAAACAGGCAACTGACACATGTCAATAAAATAGCATATGTACATACATACATACATACACAAACACAGCATAAGTGATTAAAACTGGAAGGACACTGCTTGCAGTAAAACAGTGTCCGCACAGGAACTGGAGTCATTGGGAAGAACTAAGTCTCTGCTCTCCATATTAACAGACACGTACATACAGTACTATACAGCAGTATATTCTGTAACGTCATCGACTACTGTACATACATATTTACATACAGTAAATGCGTCATGTGCTCTCATACGTGGGAGAAATGCATGTGCAATATGAACCTATTAAAAATGTAGTTCAATAGTTCACAGTAACCATTCTCATGCACAAATACTGAACTTATAAAATCATTTTAAAAGCAAATATGACTGCAACATTGTAAAAATAACTGAAAAAAACGGAAGAAAAAGAATATATGGTAAAGTAGCCAGATGTTAAATTAACAATTGATATTATTTTCAATTATACACGAAGACAAGCTGAGTGGAATGAACTACATGGAATGTGAAATAGTGGTACACTTTTCAGGGGAGCAGTACTGAGACAGGGCGAGAAAGAACAAGGATGGAAGTGGATAGACATCATGGATCTCATGGCCTCATGCATAAGGAATGGTGTGACCCTCCAGAGTCCCACAGAGGAAAGATCAGAGAGAAGCCGTCTCTGGAACCTAAAGAAGACTTTGTACGACTCCCAATGCAACTGCTCACAATTTTGATTCTGCATCGCAACTCAGTTCAAAGACCAAGTCTCAGATGCAATAAAGGACATGATTACAGACAAGCGTGGGTCAACAAGCAGCTGCAGAGGGAGAGAAGTTGTATTTTATTTATTTTTATTTAACTAGGCAAGTCAGTTAAGAACAAATGTTTATTTTCAATGACGGCCTAGGAACAGTTGGTTAACTGCCTTGTTCAGGGGCGGAACAACAGATGTTTTACCTTGTCAGCTCTGGGATTCGATGAACGCTCTAACCACTAGGCTACCTGCCGCCCCTATGCTCAACTTATAAAACTGACAAAGAGCAGTTTGAATAAGATTAGCATTCAACGTAGCCAGAAGCAAAGCAAAATCGCAAGGTTCCTTTCAGTGGACGCCGATCTCAGAAAGGACCTCTACAAAACACTGGTAAACCCAGGCCTAGACACAGGCTAATGGGAAGGGAGGGCAGTAAAGGAGCTGCAAGATGGCTTTCTCAGCCCCATTGTTATGTCATATGTTTTCCACGGCACTGTTGCTGAATCTCAGGTGAGGTTTGGCTGGTGAGTGTCTAGACATTGGAGGCTCAGCAGATTTAAGATTATAAACCAGACAACTATGGACTACCCTGCATACAACACACAGCCCGAAGAGATCCGATACGGCATGTGAGCCTCTCACCTGACAGGAGCAGGTCTGTAGAACTGCTTGAACAAAATGAAAAGCACCACATCACCGTGGCGTCAGAGGTAGAATGGTCCCAGAAGACTCATGGAATTATATGTAGACGTTCTGCAACAGGTAAAGGTTGGAAGCTTGGAGGATATTATAGCATCAAGGAAGAAGGAATGACTTTTGTTACAAAGTGGAATCATACTGCAGTACTTGAGGGAGGGCTATGGTCTTTTTGTTTTTTTTATTATTTTTGGATCTGAATTGTTTAAAAATGATTTGTGACATCTATTTGGCTCATCCCAAAATGATTCAAATCTCCAAATACAAAGCAGGCTCAGAAGCAGAGGAAATGGATTCTATGCTTGTATAATTTACAATCACATTTCTAATATCACATCGTTAGTAAACAACCAACCACCTGGAACAGATCATCTGTAACACAGAGGTGAAAAGAGGAAGAAAATGTTTCAGCATACCAACTCTCCAGGACCATTGTGATGTCACACATTTGACCTATCACATGATAGTCATTGTCCTCCAAACAACATACTGCACATCAAATGAATGGTGCTTTGTGTTATGACATGTTTATGGTCTCTGTAAGTGTCATATTGCTTACTGTAAAAAATGTTGACTGAAGCGAAGATAGATAAGCAGTGCTAAATACAGCATGGACAACCACGCCCTCTTCTCACCTTTGTTTTCAGCACATGGTGAGAGAGAGAGAGCAAAATCAATATCATCTGATTATCAACTCTAAAGACAGCAACTAAGCCAATCAACACAATTTGTACCATAAACCAATGGTAAAGCAAACAAAACATTGAATGATAAAGTCTATGTAATATCCACTGCTTGTGAAAGTCAGGGTATATATATATAGGATGGTGATGATAATGAGGAATATGGTGGTGATGATAATGATGAAGCTGTAATTCTGATCTCTGGACAGCAAGAAAGGCAAAGGACCAGGAATGAAAATAGCTTTTTTTAAGTCCTGATGGAGACCAGGTCTTCTGTACGAGGTTCATCTTCACACACACATTCATTGAGCTCCATGCAAAAACAGACTAACCAAAATATTTGGATTGTTTCTTTTAACTTCAATATGATGTGGATTTATATTTATATTATTTTAAATGTTTATTTATATATGTATAATTCTATATATACACACACATTTGTTTTTTTTAAGACTATCCCTCTCCAAAATCTGTTACCCTCTCCAGCTCAGAGTGGGGGATGGAGGGATGGGTGGAGGAGTGTCCCTCCATCCTTCCTGTCAGCTCCTGGTCCCCCCTGGCAGTGCTCTCTCTGGGCTGGTCTGGTCCCTCTGTGCTCTGGGATGAGTGGAGGTGAAGGTGGAGGTAGAGGAAGAGGTGGTGGGGCACTCCCATTCTCGGCCTGGCTCTGGGGAAAGAGAGCGGAGCAGGAGGGTGCCAGCGTCCGAGGAGCAGATGGAGCACAGGTCTTCAGAAGAGAAATTGAGGCTGCCCAGTTTGGCCAGTGAGTTAGAGCGTTTGAGGCTTGAGGGGATGGTGAGGCCGGCCAGCCGCATGCGAGTCTCGATCTCCTGAGCCCTCTGGCGCACCAGGCCGGGTTTGCCCCTCACACTGCGGATGCTGTCACTGCTAGAGCTACGTGTCAGTGTGGAGCCATGGGGGGAGGAGGTGGGTGTCAGACTCCCAGATCCCACTGCCCCCAGCAGGGTCTCATTAGGCAGAGGAACCAGCAGCGGCTCTAGGCGTACTGGGCATGGTGTGGAGGACTTGGGGAAGTCTCCTGGGAAAACTGAGAAAATCCCCTCCACAGGACTGGAGTCCTCTCTTGCCCCTGAGCTGGGAGTTTCTGGAAGCTCCAGGGGATGAAGCCCCTCTAGGGACAGACCTGACAGCCTCTCCAGCCTCTCTGCCCTCCGGCGGACCAGCCCTGACCTCTGTAGCTGCACTAGAGTCTCTTGCTGCTGGGCCACGTTGCAGGCCACTGCCGGCCTTTCCTTCTCCAGGCTCAGCAGCTCTTGGACAAGGAGAGCCTCAGAGACCCCTAAAAGCTTCCCTTCCTCACCCTCAGATTCACCCTCCAGAATATCAGCCCTGTCCTCAGATGTCAGCGAGTAAGGGGAGTCCTGGGCATCAGGTAGAAGTGTAGAGGGTGTGGTAACACAGTTGACACAGACACACAGCAGGCTACAGGGGTGTAGCAGGCTGGGGGAACAGGGTGTGTCGGGTGAGGTGAGTGAGAGAGGAAACGTGGGACTGGGGACCTCCACAGAGACACTTAACCCCACACCCCTCCCCAGTGTGCTAAGGCAGAGATCGGCGTCCTGGGTCAGTATCTCCACTCCATGGCTGGGCTTGTCGTCTGATCGAGAGAGGACTGAAGGCTTGACTGTGTGAGCAGGTTTGGAAGGAGCAGTGTCCTAAACAGAGGGAAAACAAAAAGTCAGAAACAAAGAATAACCATTACTCTTTATAAGTTCAGTTATCTATTTACCATGAGCTACTACATATACATATGAATTGTATATTACAGAGACAGAAGACACCATAATGAAAACCGCTCCACACTTACATTGAGGCTGGACAGGGTATTAAAGTGGTTGTTATTGTTGGAGTTCTGGTTCAGGGTTACCAGGTCCAGCCCATTGCCCTCTTTCTCTCCCTCCTCTTCCTGAACCATCTCCACCTCTCCTTCACCATCCCCTCGTCCTGCACTCTCCCCTCTTCCTCCTGTCTGTGCTAATGCCTCCATCTCTGCCTCCTCTTTCTGCGCCTCCTCCTCATCCTCCTCCTCCACGGTGCTGAACTCCAGACGTAGGCGCAGCTCCTCCAGGGGCTCTGGTCCTCGGCAGCAAGTCTGGGCCGCTGTCCCCTCCCCAGCCTGACCAAAGTGGGTAAGGCCTTCTCGCCCCCCAAAGGCCTCGTCATCCAGCAGAGCATCCCGCTCCACGTCCTCTATCTCTATAAAGACCCGCTCCATGTCCAGGAGGGGCGGAGCGCGCACCGGCGTGGAGGGGTCACTGTCCAGGGCCGAGTCAGACAGCCTGCGAAAGTAGTAGTTGTTGTAAGCGGGGTCCACTTCCAGACTGATCATCCTGCAGGGGGAGAGGGGATGTGCCACCCCCTTCTCCCCCAAAGCCTCCTCATAGCAGGGGGACATCACCGGTTCAGGGGTCTGATTACCTGGGTCCTCCCTCCCACAGCACTGGGCCTGCTGGCCCTCAGGGAGCTCGCAGTCTGGGTCGGGACGATCGGGACGCCACAGCTTGTTGTGACGTTGCTTACTGGAAGTGGACAAAGGGGAGGTAAGGAGGAGCTTGGGAGATATACTCAGATAATACACATAACATACAGAAAAATCTATAACCTAGGGCAGTATTTCAGTGCTTTGATCCCTTGCTGGGCATCCTTAGTCGATCTGGGCTATGGTAATTACAGAGGGCGTAGTGTGACTGTACCTGGCGTCCAGAATGCCTTCGTACTCAGCCAGCTGTCTCATGAAGCCTGCATTGGGCCGTGTGATGCTTCTTTTCTGCTTGACAAAGTTGCAGGCCTTCTCCAGCGACCAACCATACTCCTTCATGACGTAGGCAATAACGGTGGAGGCCGAGCGGCTGACGCCCATCTTACAGTGGACCAGACACTTGGAGTGGTTCTTCCTGGTAGGGTTAACGCAACATGAATGCAGAGTAGTTAGGAGAATCAGAGTAGAATCCTCTGCTAGTTCTGTCACTCAGACGAAGATAATGACAGCCTTTGGGTTGCTAGTGGTAACCATCTTCAGCTCCTTTCTCTAGGACAACTTGGTCACAGACAGTGGCACACTGCCTCGTGTCACTTTAATTACATTCCAGTCAAGTTACTCACAGTTCTCTGGAAGCTACTATTACTGTACCTCAATTGAAAGCAGCAGAAAGATACATTTACTATCATCGTGGTTCTGACTAAGAGCCACCTATCTATGTGTATGAATAAAAAGAGGATTACACAGGAGTGTGTAATAGTAAAAAATTGCTTGCTGTGTCTCTCGCTATCGCTGTCCTTCGGTCACTCTTACCGGTTTCAAGGCTAAGAGGACTTACTTTGCTTTAACAATGAAGTTGTAAGTCTCGTTCCAGTGGGCCAGCAGGTCTGTAGTCTCCTCGTCATAGACCCGTATGTTCTGGTAGGAAAATGTTCCTGGGAAGAAGTTATCTATCTCCTTGGTGACGTTGAGGATATAGCCCACCCTGGTAAGGAGACGGTTATTGGATGAAGATAGACAGACAGATACTATCCCCATAATATCCTGACAACCTTTGAGTTTAATAAAATAAAAGTCCACATGAGCCAATAAATAATACATTTTATGGAATAGAAATGTTTGGAAGCTGGCAAAAGGCTCCATTTATTTACCCAGTGTCCTGAAGCTCCTCCAGATTGGAGGCATTCCATTCAGATCCCTGCAAACAAATGTGGAAAAATGTTAGTTAGACTGAACATATAGTTATGACATTTATAGCGATGGGCTGTCCAAATGTTGCTCTTCCAGGGTACTTCTCTGTTAGCAGCATCAGCCAAATATCATGGCTTCAGTAGGCCAAATCTCATTGAGACAAATAGATCCTATCTCAACCAATGAGAAACTCTAAAATGTACTCGATCAATCAGATTAAGCAGAGTTTGAGTAGCTCGAATGCCAGTCTGCGTGTGCTTCTTGTCACTCGTTGTCATGCCAATGACCAGGGGCCACTGAATAGTTGTCATGCCAATGACAACAACAGTGTTTGCAAGAACACAAACAGATATGGGAACAGGCCAGAGTTTGAGCATTGCCAAGCAGTTCTGGATGGGAAAATGTTGCCAGGTGACTAACCAAGTAGAGGTGATCAAAGATGAGTGTTGCCTTGTCCATCTGGCCCAGGATCAGCAGCATCTCGTTGTCGATGAACTCCTTGTACTGCATCAGGTTACAGCTCATATGCTGCTCCAGCTCTGTTCGGATCTGACGGGACAGCACAGTCATAAACTCCCAACCACTTTATTTTCTACCGTTTCTCCTTGTAATATTACTGATTAAGGTTTCAAGTATATAAATAATGTCAGACCGAAATAGCCTGAAGACTACACTACAAGTCATTAAGACTGTAATAAAAATGTTTGTTTTTAATACTTCATCCAAATGACACACTATTCAGTGGCCCCTGGTCAAAGTAGTGCACTATAAAGAGATGGCACGCAGTTCATGTTCATGCCTCGCCTCTGTTCACCTGTTTAGAGGTGACATTCTCCAGATCCTGGAACATCATGATGCTTCGGAGTTTGGCTTTGATAAGGCACTCGGTCCTCTCCCTCTCTGTGGGCCTGCATCAGCGGACACAAACACAGAGGTTTCATCAGCACACTACTCTCCTCTCAGTCCAAGGGTCAGTCAGAACCAGCAGCCCTCCAGGACCAGCACACGTTTCATATACACTATATATATATATAAAGGTATGTGGACTCCACTTCAAATTAGTGGATTCAGCTATTTCAACCACACCTGTTACTGACAGGTGCATAAAATCGAGCACACCGCCATGCAATCTCCATAGACAAACATTGGCAGTAGAATGGCCTTACTGAAGAGCTCAGTGACTTTCAATGTGGCACCGTCATAGGATGTCACCTTTCCAACATGTCAGTTTGTCAAATTCCTGCTAGAGCTTCCCCGGTCAACTGTAAGTGCTGTTAATGTGAAGTGGAAACGTTTAGGAGCAACAACAGCTCAGTTGCGAAGTGGTAGGCCACACACGCTCACAGAACAGGACCACAGAGTGCTGAGGTGCGTAAAAATCGTCTGTCCTCAGATGCAAACACTCACTTCTGAGTTCCAAACCGCCTCTGGAAGCAACATCAGCACAATAACTGTTTGTCTGGAGCTTCATGAAATGGGTTTCCATGGCTTAGCAGCTGCACACAATTCTAAGATCATTTGCAATGCCAAGCATCGGCTGGAGTGGTGTAAAGCTCGCCATCATTGGACTCTGGAGCAGTGGAATTAGTGGATTCGGCTATTCTCTCACGTTTCACTATCTGCAGTCCAACGGACGAATCTTGGTTTGGCGGATGCCAGGAGCCCGCTACCTGCCTCAATACATAGTGCCAACTGTAAAGTTTGGTGTAGGAATAATGGTCTGGGCTGTTTTCTTGGTTTGGGCTTGACCCCTTAGTTCCACTGAAGGGAAATCTTAACAATTACATTGTATAGTGTCTGTGCTTCCAACTTTATGGCAACAGTTAGCGGAAGGCCCTTTCCTGTTTCAGCATGACAATGCCCCTGTGCACAAAGCGAGGTCCATACAGAAATGCTTTGTCCAGAGCGGTGTGGAAGAACTTGACTGGCCTGCACAGAGCCCTGACCTCAACCCCACTGAACACCTTTAGGATGAATTGGACCGTCAATTGCGAGCCAAGCCTAATTGCTCAACATCAGTGCTTGACCTCAATAATGCCTGTGGCTGAATGGAAGCAAGTCCCCGCAGCAATGTTCCAACATCTCGTGGAAAGCCTTCCCAGAAGAGTGGAGGCTGTTATAACAGCAAAGGGGGATCAACTCCATATTAATGCTAATGATTTTGGAATGAGATGTTCGATGAGCAGGTATAGTTATTTCATATTCATTGGCAATTTCTGTTGACTCACTTGTCAACAAACATGGTGGGGGAGTCAGGCCTCAAGGTCTCCAGGTCTCTCATGGCATTCCACTCATTGATGCAGCTCTGCTCAGAGGAGATGCAGCTCTCATAAAAGCCCATCCAGGTGAGGGCCATGCCCCCGGGGAAGTAGTTGTACCTGCGGGACACCTCACACACCTTGTGGAGGATCTGCAAAGCCGACCTGAGACAAGGGTTAGAAAGAGACATGGGTCAATAGTGGGTCAATTCATCTATAAATCAACCATCTTTGTTAATCTGGGAGAAAAGAGGTGCATTATTTTTGACCTATATGTTTTTAATGTGTATTGAGCTGATTCACATGAATGAATGGCATGCATTTTAAACTGAGTATCTGTAAAGCACTTTGTGACAACTGCAGATTTAAAAAGAGCTTTATAAAAAACATTTGATTGATTTATTGTTGCATGCACCAACATCTCTACCCCACTAGACAGCAAAGTGAGTCAGTATGGAAATGCCTCAACAGTGTGTTCTGTTATGAAGTCAGCAGCCAATTCATTGATGTGGTATTGCTTCAATAACAACAATGTATTAGGCAGTCATTCCTACAGTTGTCTACTCACCACATGGCCTGTACAGACACAGGTTTGAAGACATGATTCCGGCTCACTGTGTTCACACTGAAACCCCTGAGGGAGACAAGACAGGCGATGACTCTCCCTGATCACACACTGATTAACACCCAGTAACCACTACTTCAACATAACTGGCTCTATCAAAATACAAGTCATTTTAGTACTTTAGGCTGTGTGAAAGGATAAGGTGATACCTGTAATAAGCTCAGTATCCTTTTCTGTACAGGTATTCAAGTTATTACAGTTTTAACCAAAACAGAGCTGTTTCTCCCCTGAATGGACAGCAGGGGGCTGGCTGCCTGACTGATGGGACAGATATAGAAGAGTTGTATCTCTATGGGGGACTCACTCACCCGTCTCCATCCAGATGGATCTTGGTGTCACTCCACAGAGGCAGCACCATGCCAACGGAACAGCTTTTACTGGGAACAACACACACAGACACGTTCCCAGCAGATCAACACAACATCTGGTTTTACGTTCCAAAACAACTTTAAATGGAGATGCTGCTACAACAAGGGTCTAACATCTGCATCAAAGACAACCATAGCAAGTGAGCAGACATGCGAGCGGGCCCAAACCCATACACACCTGTCCTTGTTGCTGAAGTCTATTCCCAGCAGGATGTTCTCCTCTGTGTCCTGTCGTCCACTGGTGTACACCACCACCATGTAACGCACTCTGTCTGACCAGGCACTCTCCAACCGCACCGCCTGTAGCAGAGGACACGACCGTTTCATCACCCCTTTCACACAAACAACTAGGCTGCTACATGTCCATCCACTTCTACCAACAAGTCAACCTGCTTAATACAAATTGACTCTGAACATTGATGGTAAACACAGCCTGACCCTGGGAAAATGAGCCTAACACCCATACAGTCCAACCATTACACACACACATTCCAGTCCTCTAAAGTAATTTCTCTCAGTCAAAAACAGTTTGTAAATACATGGGAAGCATGATTCCAATGGAGTGTGAGAACATAATGGTAGGTTTTATTTATTTCAACTTTATTTAACCAGGTAGGCTAGTTGAAAACAAGTTCTCATTTGCAACTGCAACCTGGCCAAGATAAAGCGTAGCAATTCGACACATACAACAACACAGAGTTACACATGGAATAAACCAAACAAACAGTCAATAACACAGTAAAACAAAAGAAAACAAAAAGTCTATATACAGTGAGTGCAAATGAGGTAAGTTAAGGAAATAAATAGGCCATGGTGGCGAAGTAATTACAATATAGCAATTAAACACTGGAATGGTAGATCGGCAGAAGATGAATGTGCAGGTAGAGATACTGGGGTGCAAAGGAGCAAAATAAATAAATAAATACCAGTATGGGGATGAGGTAGGTAGATAGATGGGCTGTTTACAGATCGGCTCAGTACAGGTGCAGTGATATGTAAACTGCTCTGACAGCTGGTGCTTAAAGCTAGTGATGGAGATATGAGTCTCCAGCTTCAGCGATTTAGGTTAGGTAACAATCTAACAAACTCTTCATTTCACAGAAACCATGGAAACACTTGGTAATGCTCTCCCGCGCATGTTCAAACATGTTCTCATGAGCTAATAATTACAGTGAGTAAACGAGAGTCTTAAGTCCACAATAAAAAGCATTCAGGCAGTTTGCCTATGTCATGGTGCCAGGTGGTTAGTCACTGCACGTGCGTGTGTCTCTTACCAGTTTGATTCGGTCCTCGAAGCGAAGAATGTTGATCATCACCTGCAGGTGCTGAGGTAAGTCTCCTGTTGAGAGAGAATAAAATAAAACATAAATACTAAAAGACAACCATGACAACACCTGGTCGGTCAGTGCCATTATCAGATAGCATGGTTTCATGTGATTAGTCCTATAAAACAAATCTTGACATTTGAAACTGAACACTCATCGTACCACATGACATCTTAAAGGTACTCCATTGTTGAGTGAGTGAGTGAGTAAGTGCAGGTACAATGGGCTAGTGTCATGCAACAGGCCAAAGACACTTTCCTGCTTGTCATCGACAAATTGATCACCCACAACTCAGTCTCCGCCAACCATCAAACCACACCTAAACACCGCTTCTTCTCTGTCACGTTGGAATGTTTTGAGCCGATCATGCCAGGCTTGACGTAAGTTCCCCTGAGGAAGTGGTGTGAGAGAAAGGTTACGTACCAAATAGCACTGCATTCCATATGTAGTGCACTACATTTAACCAGAGCCTCAAGGTCCCTCGTCAAAAGAAGTACTGCTCAAAATAGGGCTTAGGGAGACATTTGGGACGCAGGAAGCCAAAGAGGGAGCTACTGGATAACGAGGGGTTAAATGACAAGCCTAACCACTGCAGTGATGATGAGTAAAGAGGGGTAGCCAAGTATGTGTCAGTCAAGGTGTTCTGACAACTGGCAAACAAACTATGTCCTCTCCTCCTGGGCAGCTTTAATTATAGCTGTCAGCGGCACGCTGGCTCTGGGCATGTTCCCCTGCTTCATGGTACGTTCAAACATATATTACAGACACGTTCAGACATACAGTGGGGAGAACAAGTATTTGATAACCTGCGAAATCGGCAGTGTTTCCTACTTACAAAGCATGTAGAGGTCAGTCATTTGTTTATCATAGGTACACTTCAACTGTGAGAGACGGAATCTAAAACAAAAATCCAGAAAATCACATTGTATGATTTTTACAGAGATCATACGTTTCCTGTAGTTCTTGACCAGGTTTGCACACACTGCAGCAGGGATTTTGGCCCACTCCTCCATACAGACCTTCTCCAGATCATTCAGGTTTCGGGGCTGTCGCTGGGCAATACGGACTTTCAGCTCCCTCCAAAGATGTTCTATTGGGTTCATCCCCAAAGAATGATGTTTCCACCTCCATGCTTCACGGTTGGGATGGCGTTCTTGGGGTTGTACTCATCCTTCTTCTTCCTCCTAACACGGCGAGTGAAGTTTATACCAAAAAACTATATTTTTGTCTCATCAGACCACATGACCTTTTACCATTCCTCCTCTGGATCATCCAGATGGTCATTGGCAAACTTCAGACGGGCCTGGACATGCGCTGGCTTGAGCAGGGGGACCTTGCGTGCGCTGCAGGATTTTAATCCATGACGGCATAGTGTGTTACTAATGGTTTTCTTTGAGACTGTGGTCCGAGCTGTCTTCAGGTCATTGACCAGGTCCTGCCGTGTAGTTCTGGGCTGATCCCTCACCTTCCTCATGATCATTGATGCCCCACGTGGTGAGATCTTGCATGGAGCCCCAGACCGAGGGTGATTGACCGTTATCTTGAACTTCTTCCATTTTCTAATAATTGCGCCAACAGTTGTTGCCTTCTCACCAAGCTGCTTGCCTATTGTCCTGTAACCCATCCCAGCCTTGTGCAGGTCTACAATGTTATCCCTGATGTCCTTACACAGCTCTCTGGTCTTGGCCATTGTGGAGAGGTTGGAGTCTGTTTGATTGAGTGTGTGGAAAGGTGTATTTTATACAGGTAACAAGTTCAAACAGGTGCAGTTAATACAGGTAATGAGTGGAGAACAGGAGGGCTTCTTAAAGAAAAACTAACAGGTCTGTGAGAGCCGGAATTCGTACTGGTTGGTAGGTGATCAAATACTTATTTCATGCAATAAAATGCTAATGAATTACTTAAAAATCATACAATGTGATTTTCTGGATTTTTGTTTTAGATTCCGTCTCTCACAGTTGAAGTGTAGCTATGATAAAAATGACAGACCTCTACATGCTTTGTAAGTAGGAAAACTTGCAAAATCAGTAGTGTATCAAATACTTGTTCTCCCCACTGTATATTCATTTACATGTATTAGTAGGTGAGTACTTTACTCTGCAACTGTTCTGGATCATAACAGCCAGGGGCTATTGGAGTTTCTCAGCTCAGCCCAATTCAGACGCTCTGTCTCACTGTCAGATCGAGAGAAATCTACTTAGACAAATGATAATCTCTGCATTTGGTTTGGTTAAGGCCAAATTCAATTGACATGCAGGAATATTTCATTTTGTGCTGGCAGTTCTGCAAGTTTTTCACTAGGCAGTGTTTCCATAAGTTATGTCCCGCCACTGTTACAGCTTTGAGAAAAATAATGGCCAGCCAAGATGTTGGCCAACAATGGTTGTTTCTCAGACCGAAAAAACTGCACAGTGTGGATCAGAAATCAGTCAGCTCACAACCTGAGGGCACCGCTAAGTTTTCTAACTACAATACGGCACAATGTTCACAAGCGGGCTGCAGGCCAATACATTGCCCAAAGTCCAAGCTTGGGAGATTATCCTACTTGAAAACATTCTGTCCCATAGCAAAGAACCCAGAAAAAACCTGGCCTATTAATTTTCCACAAGCAGTACTTCCTCTATAAGAAACACATGACTGCATCCTCCAGTAACTCCCAACCAACACAAACACTTAATGCGGGCTCGCAGCCAACCCTGAATGTCCTGAAGTTCTGTCAATTCACTTGGTGACGCAAACCATTCCAAATTCCTATTGAATTCACTTAAACAAGGAAAACAACAATGAGAAACAAGTAAAACTTGAAAACAGTAAGTAAAGGGGAGAAAAACATATCCATGGTTCTCGGTGATATTGAGAGTGCATGCTAAGCTCTCCCTAGCAGCTGCAGGATCTTGTCTTTAACCAATTAAAACCTCTGCCTCAGGATCACACCTGAAATATCATCCATCACATAATACTGGTGGCTAAACACAAGGCCCTATATATGGTATACCATATGGATTTCATGACGTTGAAGCTTTGAATAGACTCTCAGATACATGAATCCAACATTGATAACTGCCAGATGACAAACCCTCAGTGTCCTGTTTCAATTAATATGGAACACAAGTAGACCTACTACTGAACACTACCAGCATCCACATAACCTATTGGAGGCCTACTACTGAACACTACCAGCATCCAAATAACCTATTGTCGTCATACTAATGAACACTACCAGAATCCATATAACCTATTGTAGGCCTACTTCACCACTAATCTGCCTAAGTTACACATGACTGGAACATGCTAATAAAAATCAGCCAGACACCTCTACTCAAGTGCACTCAAGTTTTCCAGGAGAACAGGTCGAAAGTAGAGACCATTCAGACTACACAACAAAGTACCAGACAAAACAACCACAACAACACTGTCTGTAAGATGGACAGATTAATGTCAAAAATTCAAAGTCTGAGTCTTGGGACAATTTAGCCACTTTGCATGGCAGCCCATGTGGTCCTGTCCTGTGGAAGGGTGGTAGGTACTCACCTGCATGTTTGTGGTGGGGATGTGCTTTCTGGCCCTGAGGACTGCTGCCCTGTTGCAGGAAGAGGGCAGCACCCTTCACCATGAAGAAGCTCTCGCTCAGGCTAGAAAAACAACAGATGGAGAGAGCCGTTAGAAACTGGATCATGCAACAATGTGGGCAGACTGAGCCATATGGTCACTCAACAGTTCAACATTGATATGCGAGTCAAACTGTTCCAGTTCTATAACATAATCCTTACACCTTCAAGAGCGCCATGTTACAGAGAAAGTGAAGATAAGTCATACCTGGGACCAGACAGACAAGAAAAGTGTTTAATATAGGGCTTCAGGTCAGGAGGTCCAGACAAGCACCCAGTATTTCAGCCACTAAACCCAATTGTAAAAGTTCAGCAGTAAGCCAAGTTTAGCCTCTTCACTTTTTAAGGAGAGGGGGCAATATCCTGAATTCCAGATGACTGATGTTCCCAAAGTAAACTGCCTGTTACTCAGGCCCAGAAGCTAGGTTATGCATATAATTGGTAGCATTGCATAGAACACTATAAACTAAAACTGTTAAAATAATGTCTGTGAGAATAATAGAACTGATATGGCAGGCGAAAACCAGAGGAGAATCCACACAGATTCTTTGTATTTTTTTTTAGGTCACAGGCCATTTCAATGCAAGCCTATGAGATATTCAAAATAATTCCTCCCAGATTGCAGTTCTTATGGCTTCCACTAGATGTCAACAGTCTTTAGAAAGGGTTTCAGGTGAATTTTTTGAAAAACAAACAAGTAGTTGTAGTTTTTCCAAGGAGTCCCTCATTAGAAAAGTAGCCTTGTTGCGCGCGTGAATGAGGTGCGCGCTCTTCGTTATTTATCTTCCCTATTGAACATACTATTCTCCGTATTAAATTGTATCATTATTTTAGATATTAGAGTACCTGAGGATTAACTGAGGATTGACTTGCTTGGATGAACTTTACCGGTAACTTTTTGGATTAGTTTGTATGCATGTTGAACGAGTTGATTAATGAAATCAATGGCGCCAACTAAAAGGACTTTTTTGGATATAAAGAGGGACTTTATCGAACAAAATAACCATTCATTGTGTAGCTGGGACCCTTGGGATTGCAAACAGAGGAAGATCTTCAAAAGGGAAGTGATTTATTTCATCGCTATTTGGGATTTTGTGACACCTGTGCTGGTTTGAAAAAGTATTTTGATTTGGGGTGCTGTCCTCAGATAATCACATGGTATGCTTTCGCTGTAAAGCCTTTTTGGAAATCTGATAACGCAGTTGGATTAACAAGAAGTTAAGCTTTTAAACGATGTAAAAAAAACGTGTATTTTTTATGTTTAATATTACGATTTTTGTGCTCTGCAATTTCACTGGATATTGTCGTAGTGGAACGCTAGCGGGACACCGACCCCAAAGAGGTTTTAAGAGGAAGCCGGAGCCTAAACTTACAGAAGCTATGAATCAAGCTTTGATCCTGAATGCTTATCTGGTCTTTCCCCTGGCCTGCATAAGCTGCTGCATCCTGATGGGATCTGTCAGGTCTCTGCCGGCCCAGACAAATGCTAAACAGACTGAATAATTAGCTGCAGTAGTTTGTAATGCATTCCTCTGAGCTACACACAGCATTTACAAGTCTCACCTGTCTAGGATATTATGTCCACTTTCTCATTGAGTTCCTGTGCATTCTGCAGGTGACATAACTAATATGGCAAGGTGGTGGTGGAAAACAAAGTGAGGGCTGAAGCTGTTTTCTATGCTTGTGCCAATTATTCTCTTTCACTGTGTTTACAGAATAAGTCTCTCTCTAGGCTCGTAAATCCAACTGACAGGAGGGTGGAACATATTCCCGATGTACCCTGTATGTGCAGTCTAGCAAACAGGCACGCCATTGGAAAGTACAGGCGTGATGAGACTGACAGGAACAAAAACAAACCGGAAAACTAGACAACACCAGAGCCTATGGAATAGGCACATGTTAAATGTCTACCGATATATTAGTATTTCAGGTAAGACAATAACGTCCTCCGAGCAACCGATGGCAAAAGTCTGACTTAAAACTAAACATTCAGAAATCACTAATTTCAGCCCAGTAAGGGTCAAGAACCATCCCAGGGTCATTCCACCACCCCCCTCCCTGATTGTCTGTCCCTGACTGGACTTCCTGTTTCCAGGCTAGGAGGAGGAGACCTTGCCCAAGCATATGATAAGGCCGAAACAGGCTCTGCTTTGTGCCACCCAACCCCACCACAGAGACAGCGTTCCACAGTGACGGGCACATAGGAGTGGCCAGCCGCTGATCACAAGCGCTTTTGTTTCACTTTGGCTTCTCTCCTACCCATTGGGTCGTTCCACCTCAAAATGCACAAGAAAGAGGGTTGACACCCATCATCACAGATTGTTCTGAAATCATTTTGGTTGTTAGAAACTGATAGCTTTCCTGCAACATTTTGTTGAAATATATTAGATCTCTGAGGAATTCAATGTAATTGATTGCACCCATATAGGCCATTTTAATTTCTACCTAACATCCGATTTGGACCAAACTTTTATCGAACAATGAGTTAGACATGACAATTCCAACACATGGTCACGAATCACCCACACCCCATGCCAATTCCACCCTAACAACGAGAATATAGTATCAGTTCTCTATGTCTGACAAGTAGTACGGAGCAGCTGCAGCTCAGAGTATAATTTCTTCATCCTATGTAATGTATTCCCAGTGAATTTGGGAGTGTTTTTTCCCCCCCTGTTCAGAGAAATTAGTCAGACGTTGATAGGTTTATATCCCATCCTAACGGGAAGGAAAAAAAGAAAGAAAAAGAAAAACCACTGGGAATACATTACATAGGATGAAGAAACAAAACTCAGAGTTGCAGCTCCATACTACTTATTAGACATGGAAAACTGAAACTATATACTTGTTCTTGTGGTAGTATTAGCGTGGGGGTATGGGGGGGTCCGTGTGTGATTTTGGCCATTTCTTTGGATTCCTCATGTCTTACTCATTGTTCTAAAAATGTTTTGGTCCAAATAGGATGTTAGGAACTACATTTATTGAATATTATATTCATTTGATCAATTAAAATGGACAATTTGGATGCAATAAATTAGCTTAGTTTCTCAGAGATCAAACTATATTTCAACAAAATAATGTTGCATGAATTCTAATCTTATCCGTTTCTACAGAAAATATACCTGAGATGGTGGGTGTCATGGCTTGCTGTTTTGAGATTTATTAGGCTGTGGAGGCGCTCCTGTCAGGGAATGATGAATATGAGGTAGAGCTGCAGCTAGCTAAATCTATAGGAGATGGAGCACCTCCTTCAAACTTTAGGACTCTCTGTATGTGCTAGAGAATCCTCAAACACTTTTATACCTCAACCATCTAGCCTATCACTTGGAGCCTTCTTCAGCATAACCTGTGATATCTCGGCAGGATATTCTATTAACCCTATATCATTGTAAAACTACAGTATTTCGCTCTTACTAAAAAACTAAATTAAAGTAATTCTCCTATTCTCTATTAGATAGTACACATAGATTCTATTCGGAAAGTACCCTTGACTTTTTCCACATTTTGTTACATTACATACAGCCTTATTCTAAAATGAAGGGGGAAAATGACTCAATTTACACACAATACCCCATAATGACAAAGCAAAATCAGCTATCTATAAAGCAGGTGGAGTTGATAGTTTATGGTTGTGATCAGGGTGATTCCAATATTGTTTGTTTAAATCTATCAAAAGTAAATCACTTTACTGACCGTGAGTGGTCTTGCACGAGTTGTAATGAGGACATGAGTAAGGGGTCCTTATGGTATAAATGACTCTGCTTAAAAGAAAATGGTCTCGTTTTGAAATGACTATATGGCTGATTTTAGTGAGACTAAGAACTTCTATTTAATCACTTTGATTCATTTTATTTTGGCAGAGGTCAGCCATCAGAGGACATAAGTAACAGTACAGTGCAGTCGTAAAATATTCAGACCCCTGGACTTTTCCCACATTTAGTTACGTTATAGCCTTATTCTAAAATGGATTCAATTGTTTTTTTCCCCTCAATCTGCACACAATACCCCATAATGACAAAGCAAAAACAGGTTAAGAATTACTTGCAAATGTACTCAATATAAAAACTGAAATAAACATTTACATAAGTATTCAGACCCTTTACTCAGAACTTTGTTGACGTATCTTTGGCAGCGAGTACAGCCTCGAGTCTTCTTGGGTATGACGCTACAAGCTTGGCACACCTGTATTTGGGGAATTTCTCCCATTGTTCTCTGCAGATCTTCTCAAGCTCTGTCAGGTCGGATGAGGAGCGTCACTGCACAGGTTTTTTCATGTCTCTCCAGAGATGTTCAATCTGGTTCAAGTCAGGGCTCTGGCTGGGCAACTCAATGACATTCAGAGACTTGTCTTGAAGCCACTCCTGCATTGTCTTGGCTGTGTGCTTAGGGTTGTTGTCCAGTTGGAAGGTAAATCCAGTCTGAGGTCCTGAGTGCTATGGGGCAGGTTTTCATCAAGGATCTCTCTGTACTTTGCTCCGTTCATCTTTCCCTTGATCCTGACTAGACTCCCAGTCCATACTGCTGAAAAACATCCCCATAGCATGATTCTGCCATCACCTTGCTACACCGTAGGGATGGTGCCAGGTTTCATTCAGTCGTGACGCTTGGCATTCAGACCAAAGAGTTCAATCTTGGTTTCATCAGACCAGATAATCTTGTTTCTCATAGTCCGAGTCCTTTAGGTGACTTTTGGCATACTTCAAGCGGGTTGTCATGTGCCTTTTACTGAGAAGTGGCTTCCGTCTGTCCACTCTACCATAAAGGCCTGATTGGTGGTGCTGCAGAGATTGTTATCCTTCTGGAAGGTTCTCCCATTTCCACAGAGGAACTCTAGAGCTACTCTGTTCGTGACCATCGGGTTCTTGGTCACCTCTCTGACCATCTTCCATTTAAGATTGTGTTTCACATGGTTCTTGTGGACCTTCAACGCTGCAGAAATGTTTTGGTACCCTTCATCAGATCTGTGCCTCGACACAATCCTGTCTCGGAGCCCTCATGGCTTGGTTTTTGTTCTGACATGCACTGTCAACTGTGGGACCTTATATAGACAGGTATGTTCCTTTCCAAATCATGTCTTTACCACAGGTGGACTCCTAGTTGTTGAAACTTCAAGGATGATCAATGGAAACAGGATGCACCTGAGCTCAATTTTGAGTCTCATAGCAAAGTCTATGTAGTTCTGTTCTTGAGCTGTTCTTGTCTATTGATGTTCTGTATTATGTTTCATGTTTGGTGTGGACCCAGAAAGAGTAGCTGCTGCTTTTGCAACAGCTAATGGGGATCCTAATAAAATACCAAATAGTCTGAATAATTATATGAATAAGGTTTTGGTTTCTATTTTTAATACATTTTCAAAATAAAGTCTAGAAACCTGTTTTCTCTTTGTCATTATGGGGTATTGTGTGTAGATTGATTAGGAAAACATGTTAATTTGATCAATTTTTGAACAAGGCTGTAACGTAACAAAATGTGGGAAAAGGGGTCTGAATACTTTCCAAATGCTGAACACTACTGATCAATTGAAATAGGCTGCACTCATAAAACACAGTGAGAAACCGGAGGATGTGTTGAGTGTGAATCTTTCTCTCCTGTCATGTAAATTACCAGCCCTACGTCCACCACCATAAACCACACTCAGACAGTCTAATTAACTAGCCTCTGCTCTGGTGTCTCCGAGCCTCCGGCACCCTGCTATCAGCTTCTCCACTAAAACCAGGGCTAAAAATATATCTGTTATCACAGCAACCAAAGACAGTGACAAAGAGACTTGCCAAATAGCCTCAATGATCCCTTGGAGTACCTATTCTTCTAGGATAGGAAAGACAGGCTTTGATTCTGAATGAGCAGAATTCATACAATCTCAAATGTATGACTACTATTAGTATCAGGCTTGTAATGTGCATGAACTTGATCGGACCCGTGTTCATTTAGGCTACTATTTTTTTTGAGTGCTCTCACATTTAGTCAATTTTTGTCATTTGAATAATGATTGTCTAGTTAGTGTCAAAATTACTAAAACAGTGGGACATTTTAGTCAACTAAAAGCCCTTTCATTTTAGTCAATTCACATTTGTGTTGCCTCATTAACTTATAAACATAAAATCTTCCATGTGCACAAAACATACATAGCCTTGTCCTACTAACATTTTTCTGTATAACATCCTATTCTCTTCCCAACAGCAGAAATATGAAAGATAAAATAATAATATTACATTATATAAGAATGATCTGCCTAGTTAAATAAAACATGTAAATGTAAATTCCAAATTCAGCATACATAGATAGATACATTACATACAAAACAGACAGACAAGTGCAGAGAGAGCGAGAGAACAATCACAAGATGGTGCCACAAAGTAGGCTATTGGCAAAGTAGTATGGGTTGCACACCTCCATCACACAGTCCAGTCATTGCCACTGTTATGAACGTTCCACAGTCGCCAGAGCCACATTGATGTCCAAAAGTAGAATGGGGGCTTATGACTGTTTCGCACAATGATGTAGTCGAGTCACTGAACCTCGAGTCCCATGTCTCCTGTGCTCAAGTCCAAGTCACCAATGGTCAAGTCACAATGGCTAAAGTCTGAGTCCCAGTGCTCGAGTCCTGGTCCATGTGTTCAAGTCGAAGTCACTGGGTTCACATCAACTTTTTTTTAAAGAAAAAAAAAAAAAAAAGTTATTTACCCAGTCAGATAAAGCGTAGTGGCAAGAGGAATTTAGTCAATAAATTGTCTTCTATCCCTTTTCCCTTCTTTCTGTGCCACCAAATGTTTGCATATAGGCTACTGGTAATGTTACCATGGCCACATTGAGATGAAAAATTCTCAAACATTGCAGATAGAAATTCCATGAATAGGGCAGACTTTTATTCCTTGTTCTACATTGCATATTTCTATCTGAACGTTCCAAAACATTGCGCTGTGTTGAATGTGCCTCAAGTTGTAAAGCTATAGCTAACAAATGATGCAACATGACTGAAAAAGGTGTAGACTAAACAAATGATTAACGGTCCAGTCCACAAGTAGCCTTGTTTTAGAACGCCCCGCGATATGCTTTATGAATTTAAAGTGCACCACGCCATTGTACGATAGAAATAAATAACGTACCACCGGTATGGGTCATGTCTTTTTAACGGTAGCCTACAGGCTAGAATCAAACATTTTTTTTCTGTGGAAAAGATGGAAATGTATCTACAGGACCTGTATATGAAATGCAGTGGAAAAAGTAGGAGGGTTGATCGAGACTAGAAATTCAAAGAGACTACTTTTCTATAGCCTACTCAGGGGAGAGAAAAAAACAGCAAGACTTTTACTATCAAACTTAATGCCGTTTTTTACTTCGTAAAGCAGCTTGTGTAGGACCTAGAAGGTTGGTGGTGTCTGATAACTATGTGATGCAAGAGTGTCATCTGCACGGTGTGTATAATCGGAGCCGGAGCAGAACCTGTCTACCTACACTCATCACTTGCTCCCTACAGCTCACCAGTTGATGTAGGCTGTGTTTTCCGGGTGTGACGCATCCTTCCCACTGCTGAACGGAACTGAGCTGCGCATCTGTGCTGCTAATATTAATTGTGCTCGTCACTGAAAAACTCTCAATCTCTCCAAAAATTCTTGTCCAGTCCACTTAGTCAGATTTAAGCCACAGAGATCATTTTGGCTCATCTTAGTCAATTGAAATGAAATAGCACTTTGGTTTAGTTCTTTTTTTTTCTAGGTCAATTTAGTCAGTTACAGTCTCGTCAATTGCCACTGAAAAATAGGTGTTTGATTTATATTTTACTCAATTTCTGTTAACGAAATTAACACTGGATCGGACACATGATTACGCTTCTGTTGAGCTATGGACATGTCAAGCCAGTAGCTAGGCTAGGACATTTTACACAGGAAAAAGTTTGCAGGTATTGTTCCAAAAAGGATATAGTACACAATAACATTCCAGTAGCCCTCCTATTGCATTTGTACACCACTGAGTATTATCTGTTATACACATCCTCCCATTCTACACAACTGAGCAGCACTGAGCACACTACTGTCTAAGAACCACACATGCTAAATTGGGAAACTAACAGCATTTCTATTCTTGTAGATCACACACTCCATTTCCCTATGAGAGAACTTTGCACTCACATGCGGCATATCTCGGTCTGGGTCAGCACGGCGTTCTCCACAAAATAGGGCAGCATCTCCAGTGCAGCCTCCTGAGAGGACTCCAACACCAGATGCATTCTGTTGACCAGCCAGAGAGAAATCTAGCCTCTTCCCTGACCCGTCTACAGCCCTCTTCTTTCGATCCAAGAGTCGGAGTAAAGAAATGTAAAGAGAGATATCTTCAGGTCCTGACCCAATCCCTGGGTGACAGACTGACAGTTACTTAGCCCGGTCTTATCTGTGTGATGTAGGTAGGCGGCTGCCTTCTGCTGCGCTGTAGTGGCACACCTCCTTCCTTCTCCATTTATCTATAGCCTACTTTTCCCCCAGTCCCTCTGTGTTTGAGTAAAGCAGTGAAGAAAAGCAAAGTCCGAGTGCTCCTGCCTGAGAGGACTTGCTGCAGCGCAGTGTCCAACCGCAGCTTGAGGCAGAGGGCTGTGTCCTACCTCCCCTCCCCCAGGGACTCACACACAATTCAACCTCCTCCCCCTCTCTCACGCACAAACTCACAGACACTGTATAGCCGGAAGTGTTACGAATCCAGAGGATTTCAGATGCTGGACCTTCTTTTCTCAGCATGAGTTCTTCCCCAGCATGAAATCATTTTCCATCCTGAATCAATTGTAAGAAGTCAACCAAACAATGTATATGTCCTAGTTCTCAGCTGCAGAGCAACAGGTTTCCACTTCAGCAGGGGAAAATAAGGTCCTAATCAGGATCTTATACTGCTGTCCAACAGAAAACTGCTCTCCAAGACTTGGCTTTCTTCTTTCTTCCCTTCTCTGGGACCAGCAAAGCTACTTGTTCAATTTCAAAAGACAAAAGGAAACAGAGGGACTTCGGCCAACAATTCAGAATGGATGTCTTGATCTCCTTAGCTAGCAGGGGCCAGAGGCTGCATGCCACCCAACAAGTCAACTGACTCCCAGGCAGCGCTGCCAGGGAGCTCCTCACATGGGCCAAGCATGGACAGGGAGGGCAGTGAGCCTGGCACATAGCTCTGCCCAAATCTCATTAACCTCAGGGGAGGGACCAGCCCATCTCTCTCCTTTAAGACTGGCCACTGCTGCCTGTCCCTCACTTCCACTTCCATCTGTCCCACACAGACCAGTGTTACTGTCAGTCACTCCACACTCGTGTCACATATGGTAATGTGTGTGTCTGGGGCGGGTTAGGAAGGGAGAACATTAGAAAGAGTTGAGTAGGTATTAGGTCCATGTTATTGTGTGAAGTAGACTCAAGTCATGACTGTCCACGTGAATCCAAATAGATCAGTTTTGCAATGAATAACTTCACTCAGACCCCCACTCACCAACAGAAGGGAGGAGAAAGTGACTAGAGGGATTAACAGCTCACGTCCTGTTGTAAATCAAGTGGAGAAGATTCAGGTCTCCCTCTCCAATATTCACCAAAGGAATGTCCTTTGCTTCAAGATACTTTTTCCCGCCGAAACTCTAACACGTTCAAAAGCGAAAACTGGCACAATATTCCTGACATAGAACGTGGGGAATGGTCAGAGGCGATCTAGAGAACACTAATGTTATATTGTTTGTTATTTTGTGATTACAAATGCTATAAAGGAAATACTGTAACTTGAAAAGTATACCCACTACATGTACAAAGTTTCCATCCTATGTGATGTACATGTAATATGAAAAATTTAGTGTTTTTGTTAAGAGAGGGATGTGATTTGGGTACATAACTTTGTACAAGTGACAAGTCACACCCCTGAGTGCAGTCAGAGAGCGTGTCAGCCTGACGGAACCATCCCTTTCGAATAAACTGTATAAAATGTTCGGTTAAGAAATTAACATTCTAGACCAGCAAAGCGTTAAGCTGCAACTGCACGTTTAAAGTGGTCAACACGAGGTAGAGACGATAAACTCACCTCTAAGACAATCACTGGTACGGCTGATTAGCTGTCCCCGGTAAAGTATCTTGAAAAGCGAATTTAAGTGAGACCATTCTACTACTCTGTTCAAACCATCGTATTACGGTACTCTCATGACCCCACTGGGAACCATCGACACGGCTAACTAGCATATCTTCAAAGAACCCGTTTGGACAATCAGAGCCTTATAAGCGTGCCGCGAAAAGGCCCAAACCCCTTTCCAAGGCAGCCTCGTTCCGAGAGAGATACACTGCGACCCCAGAAATGTCACGTAAATACATTCATGATTTCTTACTCAGGTGGAGGCGGTTCGTGTGCAAATTACAGTGGGGAGAACAAGTATTTGATACACTGCCGATTTTGCAGGTTTTCCTACTTACAAAGCATGTAGAGGTCTGTAATTTTTATAATAGGTACATTTCAACTGTGAGAGACGGAATCCAAAACAAAAATCCAGAAAATCACATTGTATGAAGTGTACCTATGATAAAAATGACAGACCTCTTACATGCTTTGAAAGTAGGAAAACCTGCAAAATCAGCAGTGTATCAAATACTTGTTCTCCCCACTGTATATGATTACTGTAAGTGAAAGTAGTTTCTAAATGTACCAATGTTAAATGTCTCTGTCCCTCTCTGCCACCCCACCATCTCTTTTGTAACAAGCAGGCATGTTGTGTCATTCCGCAAGGGACCTGTTTTTAACGTATTAAGTGTGTATGTTTACTGTGTTAGCATTTGATTAGCTAGAAAATAAATAATTAAACCAATGTGTGGTATTGAAGGCTTGAGTTTTTGCAGATGCAATGAGGTTGACTGTTCAGAAATATGATATGATACAATTTTATGATTAATAAGTTAACTGTTTATAAATGTGAAAGGTAAAGACCTTTGAGTTTAAGTCTTTAAAAGAACAGCTCGTGGTGCCCCAGATCATAATGATTGAATTCTTACACAATTAATTTAAATTGGGTAACAATTAAACAGTTAGGTAATTAGATAAATAGTCTTCAGATTTATGTCAAGTCACTCCTATTTTCTCTAAACACACACCGACATTCAACTCATTTGAGAGGATTTGCTGACATAGAACTCCTGCCTTTGTCTAGGACACAGATAACACCACCTCCTTGTCAACAGAAAGAGCTCTGTGATACCTAAACAACAGGCTACTAGCAAGTCAACTGATCTCTAGGTGGAAAACTCCTTCTAAACTATATGTGATCAATATTGCCAGGAACAGTGGATTAACCTAGTGAGGTCAGCTTTGGTAGCAGAGGGAGGCCTAGTCCATGTGACTGGGCATTAACAGAATTACTCTTGCAGCCAGATAGATCACTTGGACCGGTCTGAACCAAGCACAGCCTGCCAGTAATCTTATCCTCTGAATCATCAGGTGTTTGCATGGTGTAATGGATTACTCTGAAGGGGACTCTCCACAGAGACTCTCCAGAGGGGGAGTCGCTACGCGGGTTATTCATGGGCCCAGGGCTTTCTGCACCCACCAGCACAATGGAAGAAAAGCCTCTTCTCAGGGCTGGCTAGCTATTGCATAAGGTTGGAGTTTGAGGAAGTTCACAGACGCTTTGGATGGACTCAAAAGAGACCTACATTGCCTTTCAAAAGTATTCATCCCCCTTGGCGTTTTTTCCTATTTTGTTGCATTACAACCTGCAATTTATATGGATTTTTATTTGGATTTCATGTAATGGATATACACAAAATAGTCCAAATTGGTGAAGTGAAAGAATTAACTTGTTAAAAAAAGAATAATTTAAAAACAGAAATGTGGTGTGTGCATGCTAAATAAGATCTGTTGCAACCAATTACCTTGAGAAGTCACATAATTAGTTAAATAAAGTCCACCTGTGTGCAATCTAAGTGTCACATGATCTCAGTATATACACTGCTCAAAAAAATAAAGGGAACACTTAAACAACACAATGTAACTCCAAGTCAATCACACTTCTGTAAAATCAAGCTGTCCACTTAGGAAGCAACACCGATTGACAATACATTTCACATGCTATTGTGCAAATGGAATAGACAACAGGTGGAAATTATAGGCAATTAGCAAGACACCCCCAATAAAGGAGTGGTTCTGCAGGTGGTGACCACAGACCACTTCTCAGTTCCTATGCTTCCTGGCTGATGTTTTGGTCACTTTTGAATGCTGGCGGTGCTTTCACTCTAGTGGTAGCATGAGATGGAGTCTACAACCCACACAAGTGGCTCAGGTAGTGCAGCTCATCCAGGATGGCACATCAATGCGAGCTGTGGCAAGAAGGTTTGCTGTGTCTGTCAGCATAGTGTCCAGAGCATGGAGGCGCCACCAGGAGACAGGCCAGTACATCAGAAGACGTGGAGGAGGCCGTAGGAGGGCAACAACCCAGCAGCAGGACCGCTACCTCCGCCTTTGTGCATGGAGGAGTAGGAGGAGCACTGCCAGCACCCTGAAAAATGACCTCCAGCAGGCCACAAATGTGCATGTGTCTGCTCAAACAGTCAGAAACAGACTCCATGAGGGTGGTATGAGGGCCCCGACGTCCACAGGTGGGGGTTGTGCTTACAGCCCAACACTGTGCAGGACGTTTGGCATTTGCCAGAGAACACCAAGATTGGCAAATTCGCCACTGGCGCTCTGTGCTCTTCACAGATGAAAGCAGGTTCACACCTGCTTGACTGCCATTAGGTACCGAGATGAGATCCTCAGACCCTTTGTGAGACCATATGCTGGTGCGGTTGGCCCTGGGTTCCTCCTAATGCAAGACAATGCTAGACCTCGTGTGGCTGAAGTGTGTCAGCAGTTCCTGCAAGAGGAAGGCATTGATGCTATGGACTGGCCCTCCCGTTCCCCAGACCTGAATCCAATTGCACATCTGGGACATCATGTCTCGCTCCATCCGCTCCATTGCACCACAGACTGTCCAGGAGTTGGCGGATGCTTTAGTCCAGGTCTGGGAGGAGATCCCTCAGGAGACCATCCGCCACTTCATCAGGAGCATGCCCAGGCATTGTAGAGAGGTCATACAGGCACGTGGAGGCCACACACACACCTGAGCTTCATTTTGACTTGTTTAAAGGACATTACATTAAAGTTGGATCAGCCTGTAGTGTGGTTTTCCACTTTCATTTTGAGTGTGACTCCAAATCCAGACCTCCATAGGTTGATAAATTTGCTTTCCATTGATACTTTTTGTGTGATTTTATCAGCACATTCAACTATGTAAAGAGGAAAGTATTTAATAAGAATATTTCATTCATTCAGATCTAGGATGTGTTATTTTAGTGTTCCCTTTATTTTTTTGAGCAGTGTATACATACACACACCTGTTCTGAAAGGCCCCAGAGTCTGCAACACCACTAAGGAATGGGCACCACGAAGACCGAGGAGCTTTCCAAACAGGTCAGGGACAAAGTTGTGAAGCAGTACAGATCAGGGATGGGTTATAAAAAAATATATCTGTCCATATTACCACTTTAAGCCGTACACGCCACAGAGCTAGGCTTTATGGAAGAGTGGCCATAAAAAAGCCATTGCTTAAAGAAAATAAATAAGCAAACACGTTTGGTGTTTGCCAAAAGGCACGTGGGAGACTCCCTAAACATATGGAAGAAGGTACTCTGTTCAGATGAGACTAAAATATATATTTTTGGCCATCAAGGAAGAAGCTATGTCTGGCGCAAACCCAACAACTCACATCACCCCGAGAACATCAGCAGTCCCTACTGTTTTTCCTAAGCAGGGACTGGGAAACTGGTCAGAATTGAAGGATGGAGCTAAATACAGGGAAATTCTTGAGGGAAACCTGTTTCAGTCTTCCAGAGATTTGAGACTGGGTCGGAGGTTAACCTTCCAGCAAGACAATGACCCTAAGCATACTGCTAAAACAGCACTCGAGTGGTTTTAGGGGAACATTTAAATGTCTTGGAATGGCCTAGTCAACGCCCAGACCTCAGTCCAATTGAGAATCTATGGTATGACAAATATTGCTGTACGCCAGCGGAACCCATCTAACTTAAAGGAGCTGGAGCAGTTTTGCCTTGGGCAAAGAGCCCAGTGGGGGGTGAATAGTTATGCACGTTCAAGTAGTTTTTTTGTCTTATCTCTTGTTTGTTTCACAAAATAAATTATTTTGCATCTTCAAAGTGGAAGGCATGTTGTGTAGATTACATGATACAAACCACCAAAAAATCTATTTTAAATTCCAGGTTGTAAGGCAACAAAATAGGAAAAACGACAAGGGGGTGAATACTTTCGCAAGCCACTGTATATGACAAATTTGACAACCTCTCCAGAACTCTCCGATCAGAAGTGTCCTTAATTAAGGAAAAACTGAAATCTGTAGACACACTACAGGCAACAGTGGCTACACAGGGCACTACCATACAGTGATGACATAACATAACATAACCACTCTTCAGCCACAGTCAAGTGCTTAAAGATAAATGCGAGAACCAAAGAAGAACGTCAAGGGCGCCAAAACATTCGCCTGGAGGGCATTGCTGAAGGTCTAGAGGGGCCCCGTCCAACAGACTTTGTTTCTCAAATATTGCAGGACATGCTTAACCTCAAAGAAAACACCCTCTTAGAGACTGTGCCCATAGGTCACTGCGAGCTAGACTCAGAGAGGGTGATCCCCCAATGCTCTTCGAGGGTATTAGAGGGTATTACCACCATGTCCGAGACCAGATCATGTGCCAAGCTGGAGAAGCAACACTCTTACTGACAGAGGCAAGAGACTGTCCATTTTTCCAGACTTCACTGCCTCTGTGGCCAAGAAACAGATGCCTCACAAGTCCTCAACTGGCAGCTTAATTAAATAGTACATGTAAAACACCAGTCTCAATGTCAACAGTGAAGAGGCGACTCCGGGATGCTGGCCTTCTAGGCAGAGGTCCTCTGTCCAGTGTCTGTGTTATTTTGCCCATCTTAATCTTACATTTTATTGGCCAGTCTGAGATATGGCTTTTGCAACTTTGCCTAGAAGGCCAGGATCCCAGAGTTGCGTCTTCACTGTTGAGGTTGAGACTGGTGTCTTGTGAGTACTATTTAATGAAGCTGCCAGTTGAGGACTTGCGAGGCATCTGTTTCTTAAACGAGACACAAATGTACTTGTCCTCTTGCTCAGTTGTGCACCGGGGCCTCCCACTCTTTCTATTGTGGTTAGAGCCATTTTGTGAAGAGAGTAGTACACAGCGTTGTACGAAATCTTCAGTTTCTTGGCAATTTCTCGCATGGAATAGCCTTCATTTCTCAGAACAAGAAGAAACCGAGGAGTTTCAGAAGAAAGTTATTTGTTTCTGTACATTTTGAGCCTATAATCGAACCCACAAATGCTGATGCTCCAGATACTCAACTAGTCTAAAGAAGGCCAGTTGTATTGTGTCTTTAAATCAGAACAACAGTTTTCAGCTGGGCTAACATAATTGCAAAGGGTTTTCTAATGATCAATTAGCGTTTTAAAATGATAAACTTTAAGGATTTAGCTAACAACGTGCCATTGGAACAAAGGAGAGATGGTTGCTGATAATGAGCCTCTGTAAGCTTATGTAGATATTCCATTTTAAAAAATCAGCCATTTCCAGCTACAATTGTCATTTTCAACATTAACAATGCCTACACTGTATTTCTGATCAATTTGATGTTATTTTAATGGACATTTTTTTTTTGCTTTTCTTTAAAACGAGGACATTTCTAAGTGACCCCAAACTTTTGAATGGTAGTGTATATATTTATTTTTAGCATTATGTACATTTTCATAATTATTGTCTGGAAAAGTAAGCCTCTTCATATAATTATTTTGTCATTGTTTGCTATGTAGGATTGTGGAACAGGATCCCCTTTGTTTTGTTGAGGCCATAAGCGGTGAGATGGCGCCGGAGGAGACGGCTGCCGTTTTACGGTCTCCTGACAAATTATTCTATTAGGTGGTATTTTTTCACAATATTTGTAGAGCTTACAAACTATTACAGACTACAAAGGGAAGCACAGCCGCGAGCTGCCCAGTGACACGAGCCTACCAGACGAGCTAAATCGCTTCGAGGCAAGCAACACTGAGGCATGCATGAGAACATCAGCTGTTCCGGACGACTGTGTGATCACTCTCTCTGTAGCCGACGTGAGTAAGACCTTAAAACAGGTCAACATACACAAGGCTGCAGGGCCAGATGGATTACCAGGGCGTGTGCTCCGGGCATGTGCTGACCAACTGGCAGGTGTCTTCACTGACATTTTCAACATGTTCCTGATTGAGTCTGTAATATCAACATGTTTCAAACAGACCACCATAGTCCCTGTGCCCAAGAACATAAAGGCAACCTGCCTAAATGACTCACGTCTGTCGCCATGAAGTGTTTTGAAAGGCTGGTAATGGCTCACATCAACACCATTATCCCAGACATCCTAGACCCACTCCAACTTGCATACCACACAAACAGATCCACAGATGATGCAATCTCTATTGCACCCCACACTGCCCTTTCCCACCTGGACAAAAGGAACACCTATGTGAGAATACTATTCATTGACTACAGCTCAGCGTTCAACACCATAGTACCCTCAAAGCTCATCACTAAGCTAAGGAACCTGGGACTAAACACCTCCCTCTGCAACTGGATCCTGGACATCCTGATGGGCCGCCCCCAGGTGGTGAGGGTAGGTAGCAACACATCTGCCACGCTGATCCTCAGCACTGGAGCTCCCCAGGGGTGCGTGCTCAGTCCCCTCCTGTACTCCCTGTTAACCCACGACTGCATGGCCAGGCACAACTCCAACACAATCATTAAGTTTGCAGATGACAGAGGTAGGCCTGATCACTGACAACAACGAGATAGCCTATAGAGGAGGTCAGAGACCTGGCCGGTGGTGCCAGAATAACAACCTGTCCCTCAACGTAACCAAGACTAAGGAGATGATTGTGGACTACAGGAAAAGGAGCACCGAGCATGTCCCCATTCTCATCGACAGAGCTGTAGTGGAGCAGGTTGAGAGCTTCAAGTTCCTTGGTGTCCACATCAATAACAAACTAGAATGGTCCAAACACACCAAGACAGACGTAAAGAGGGCACGACAAAGCCTATTCCCCCTCAGGAAACCAAAAAGATTTGGCATGGGTCCTGAGATCCTCAAAAGGTTCTACAGCTGTAACATGGAGAGCATCTTGACCGGTTGCATCACTGCCTGGTACGACAATTGCTCGGTCTCCGACCGCAAGTCACTTCAGAGGGTAGTGCGTACGGCCCAGTGCATCACTGGGTCAAACCTCCCTGTCATCCAGGACCTCTACACCAGGCGGTGTCAGAGGAAGGCCCTAAAAATTGTCAAAAGATCCAAGCCAGGCCCATATGCTAGAGTATGCATATAATTGACAGATTAGGATAGAAAACACTAAAGTTTCCAAAACTGTCAAAATATTGTCTGTGAGTATAACAGAACTGATATTGCAGGCGAAAACCTGAGGAAAATCAAACCAGGAAGTGGCCTCTATTTTGAAAGCTCCATGTTCCATAGACTGCCTTCGCTCCATTTAAAGGGATAGCAACCAGATTCATTTTCCTATCGCTTCCTCGAGGTGTCAACAGTCTTTAGACATAGTTTCAGGCTTTTATTTTAAAAAATGAGCGAGAAAGATATCATCGCGTAGTGGATAATAACTACAACCTAAAACTTCTTCCCTGGGAATATTGAAGATTCATGTTGAAAGGAACCACCAGCTTTCATATGTTCTCATGTTCTGAGCAAGGAACTGAAACGTTAGCTTTCTTACATAGCACATATTGCACTTACTTTCTTCTCCAACACATTGTTTTTGCATTGTTTAAACCAAATTGAACATATTTCATTATTTACTTGAGACTAAATTGATTTTATTGCTTTATTATATTAAGTTAATAAAATAAGTGTTCATTCAGTATTGTTGTAATTGTCATCATTTCAAATAAATAAATACAAAATCGGCCGATTAATTGGTATCTGCTTTTTTTGGTCCTGCAATAATCGGTATCGGCGTCTAAAATGCACCTGTGTAATGATCATGCTGTTTAATCAGCTTCTTGATATTCCACACCTGTCAGGTAAATGGATTATATTGGCAAAGGAGAAATGCTCAGTAACAGGTATGTAAACAAATTTGTGCACATAATCTTAGAGAAATTAGCATTTTGTGCATATGCAACATTTCTGGGATCTTTTATTTCTGCTCATGAAACCAACACTTTACATCTTGTGTTTATATTTTTGTTCAGTGTACAATGTTTTCATGACTCAAGTGGTTGAATGAACCTTAAAGAGAATATGTAATCTGGCAGTTAAATTGCAAAATGTTGTAGTGTAGAATGTCCCATACTGAACCACTGAGACCCGGAAGCAAGACAGGCCTTAACCAGTTGGATATAGGGGAGCTATTTTAATTTTTGGATGAAAAACGTTCCCGTTTTAAACAAGATATTTTGTCACAAAAAGATGCTTGACTATGCATATAATTGACAGCTTTGGAAAGAAAACACTGACGTTTCCAAAACTGCAAAGATATTGTCTGTGAGTGCCACAGAACTGATGTTACAGGCGAAACCCAGATAGATAAAATGCCAATGACTCCTCATGCCAATGACTCCTTATATGGCTGTGAATGAGCTACGAATGAGCTTATGTTTTCCACGCATACCCCAAGGTGTCTACAGCATTGTGACGTCTTTTTAGGCATTTCCATTGGAGAATAGCTGTAAGGGACATTTACATTTAAGCCATTTAGCAGACGCTCTTATCCAGAGCGACTTACAAATTGGTGCATTCACCTTATGACATCCAGTGGAACAGCCACTTTACAATAGTGCATCTAAATCTTTTAAGGGGGGGGGGGTGAGAAGGATTACTTTATCCTATCCTAGGTATTCCTTAAAGAGGTGGGGTTTCAGGTGTCTCCGGAAGGTGGTGATTGACTCCGCTGTCCTGGCGTCGTGAGGGAGTGTGTTCCACCATTGGGGAGCCAGAGCAGCGAACAGTTTTGACTGGGCTGAGCGGGAACTGTACTTCCTCAGTGGTAGGGAGGCGAGCAGGCCAGAGGTGGATGAACGCAGTGCCCTTGTTTGGGTGTAGGGCCTGATCAGAGCCTGGAGGTACTGAGGTGCCGTTCCCCTCACAGCTCCGTAGGCAAGCACCATGGTCTTGTAGCGGATGCGAGCTTCAACTGGAAGCCAGTGGAGAGAGCGGAGGAGCGGGGTGACGTGAGAGAACTTGGGAAGGTTGAACACCAGACGGGCTGCGGCATTCTGGATGAGTTGTAGGGGTTTAATGGCACAGGCAGGGAGCCCAGCCAACAGCGAGTTGCAGTAATCCAGACGGGAGATGACAAGTGCCTGGATTAGGACCTGCGCCGCTTCCTGTGTGAGGCAGGGTCGTACTCTGCGGATGTTGTAGAGCATGAACCTACAGGAACGGGCCACCGCCTTGATGTTAGTTGAGAACGACAGGGTGTTGTCCAGGATCACGCCAAGGTTCTTAGCGCTCTGGGAGGAGGACACAATGGAGTTGTCAACCGTGATGGCGAGATCATGGAACGGGCAGTCCTTCCCCGGGAGGAAGAGCAGCTCCGTCTTGCCGAGGTTCAGCTTGAGGTGGTGATCCGTCATCCACACTGATATGTCTGCCAGACATGCAGAGATGCGACCATATTTGGCGAGTGGTTACATGGTGTCTCCCGGAGACAATCTCGCGTAAAATACTGAGGTAGCCATTTTTTAATCACTTCTTATGAGAAAACAATTGCCTTGATGGATATATTATCGGATATATATGTTAAAAACACCTTGAGGATGGATCCTAAACAACGTTTGCCGTGTTTCTGTCGATATTATGGAGCAAATTTTGAAAAAAAAAATTGGCGTTATAGTTGAAGTATTTTTCGGTCGATTTCTCAGCAAAAACTGCTGAACAAACGGGAGCTTTTTCGCCTTCAAAAATATTATTTTGGGAAAAAAATGAATATTTGCTACCTAACTGGGAGTCTCCTGAGTGAAAGCATCTGAAGTTCTTCAAAGGTAAATTATTTCATTTGGTTGCTTTTCTTATTTTCGTGATAATGTTGCCTGCTGCCAGCAGAGCCTAGCATAGCATTATGCCATGCTAAACTTACACAAATGCTTGTCTAGCGTTGGCTGTAACACATTTTTTGAAAATCTGAGATGACAGTTTTGTTAACAAAAGGCTAAGCTTGTGTTTGAATATATTTATTTCATTTAATTTGCGATTTTCATGAATAGGAAAATTTGTGTTATGCTAATGCATTTGAGGCTATGATTACGCTCCCGGATACGGGTTTGCTAGTCGCAAGAAGTTTTAAATAGTATCTCATGGATATCATTCCTGAAGACGTGCATCACTGAGTGCTAAAATCCAAAATTGCATTACCAGAAGAAAGTACGTTCTCAGAAGAAAATCCTTGAGTAGTTTACACACTGTACAAAATCTAGTTAAGCTCACAACCAGTGGTTGCAAACGGTTCAGGTAACAGAACTGAAAAATAAAACATTTTGAGGAACAGGAACGAAAGTGATATATTGTTTCGGAACAGTACTTTGATTTTAAAAACATGGGAACTAGTTCTGGGCATTTTTTTCAGTCCCACAAAAAAAACCTAACTCTAACTCAGGAACATATTCCAGTGTTTGCCTGCCAGCTGGAAATCATTGCCAGTGTGTGTGCGTGTATATAGGCAACCTCCCCCTCCAAAGCTTAGGCTACTGTATCCTACTGATGTTAAAAGTGTGATTTAGGAATTAGGGAGAGACTTGTAATTAGAGAAAAATGTATTATCTTTTCAATGCTCGGTATGGACAGGGGCTGAGTCACTGGCTTACTGGTGCTCTTTCATGTCGTCCCGAGGAGGGGTGCGTCACTTGAGTGGGTTGAGTCACATGATATGATCTTCCTGTCTGGGTTGGCGCACCCCCTTGGGTTGTGCTGTGGGGGAGATCTTTGTGGGCTATACTCGGCCTTGTCTCAGGATGGTAAGTTGGTGGTTGAAGATATCCCTCTAGTGGTGTGGGGGCTGTGCTTTGGCAAAGTGGGTGGGGTTATATCCTTCCTGTTTGGCCCTGTCCGGGGGTATCATCGGATGGGGCCACCGTGTCGGCTGACCCCTCCTGTCTCAGCCTCCAGTATTTATGCTGCAGTAGTTTATGTGTCGGGGGGCTAGGGTCAGTTTGTTATTAATGGAGTACTTCTCCTGTCTTATCCGGTGTCCTGTGTGAATTTAAGTATGCTCTCTCTAATTCTTTCTTTCTCTCTCTCGGAGGACCTGAGCCGTAGGACCATGCCTCAGGACTACCTGGCATGATGACTCCTTGCTGTCCCCAGTCCACCTGGCAGTGCTGCTGCTCCAGTTTCAACTGTTCTGCCTGCGGTAATGGAATCCTGACCTGTTCACCGGATGTGCTACTTGACCCAGACCTATTATTCGACCATGCTGGTCATTTATGAACATTTGAACATCTTGGCCATGTTCTGTTATAATCTCCACCCGGCACAGCCAGAAGAGGACTGGCCACCCCTCATAGCCTGGTTCCTCTCTAGGTTTCTTCCTAGGTTTTGGCCTTTCTAGGGAGTTTTTCCAAGCCAACGTGCTTCAACACCTGCATTGCTTGCTGTTTGGGGTTTTAGGCTGGGTTTCTGTACAGCACTTTGAGATATCAGCTGATGTACGAAGGGCTATATCAATTAATTTAATTTAATTTGACACTACAGTTTCTGCTTCACATTGATTTATTAATGAACAAGGTAAGACGTGTTAATTCTGGGGCTGCTCTGCACACACAAGCTTGCTAGCTACAGTAGCTCTGGTGGAAGTTAAGCCAACTCTCGGAAGTTCAAACACATTCAAAGTTCCTCCATAGAAGCCGCTCCTCTGTAGCTATAATTCTGTGGGCTTTACTCTGATAATGCATGTCGTAACAATGCCCAGCGCATCAAACCAAGCCTCCACTAGCGGTCTCCCCATCCGCAAATTCAGTCACATTTCACGCCCTACACTTGTCTGTCCATCACGCATGCAAGTAACTATAGCCTAGGCAGCCAATAACACCAATGCACAAATCGGCTGCCTAGGCTAAAACAAGTGGTGTAAAGTACTTAAGTAGCACTTTAAAGATTTTTTACTTAAGTCATTTTTTGAGGGTATCTGGACTTTATATTTTTGCCAACTTTTACGTCAGTACATTCCTGTAGAAAATAATGTACTTTTTACTCCATAAATTTTCCCTCACACCCAAAAGTACTCGTTACATTGACAGGAAAATGGTCCAATTCACACACTTATCAAGAGAACATCCCTGCTCATCCCTACTGCCTCTGATCGGTCGGACTCACTAAACACAAATGATTTGTTTGTAAATTATGTCTGAGTGTTGGAGTGTGATCTTGGCTAGCCGTAAATAAAATAAAATAAAATTGTGCCATCTGGTTTGCTTAAAATGAGGCATTTTAAATTATTTATACTTATACTTTTGATAATTAAGTACATTTTAGCAATGCCATTTACTTTTAACACTTAAGTATATTTAAAACCAAATACTTTTGACTTTTACTCAAGTAGTATTTTATTGGGTGACTTCACGACAATTGAGTACTTTTCCCACCACTGCTACTTAAGTTGTTTTTTGGGGTATGTACTTTACTATTTATATTTGACAACTTTTACTTCACTACATTCCTTAAGAAAATAATGTACTTTTTACTCCATACATTTTCCCGGACACCCAAAAGTATTTGTTACATATTGACAGGTGTCATGACTGCCTTGAGAGGATCCAAATAGGTCAGATCAACTTTGAAATAAATAACATCAACCAGAGCCCCTTTCACTCGCAGAGGAGGCAAGGAGGGAACTGGTGGGGGTAAACCCTGTTGTAAATCAAGGAGAGAACATTCAGCATCTGCCACTCCAATGTTCACCACAGGAATGTGCCTTTGTTTTAAAAATACTTTTCGCTCCGAAACTCAAACACGGTCTAATGCGAATACTGGAACAATATTAACATAGAACGTGGGGAATAGTCAGAGGCGACCTAAAAGAACACTAATGTCGGTTTGGTTGTTATTTTGTGATGTCATTAAAAAATGTTAGAAAAGGAAATACTGCAACTTGCAAAGAATACATACTACATGTACGAAGTTTCCATCCTCGGTGTTGTGCATGCTACATGAAAAATAATGAAAGTGTTAATGAGCTCAGTCTCACGCGTGCCAGTGAGTGGTAGCTGAGTTCCATTGCATTTCTAAAGACAACGGAATTCTCCAGTTGAAACATGATTGAAGATTTATGTGAACATCCTAAAGATTGATTCTATACATCGTTTGACATGTTTCTACGAACTGTAACGGAACTTTGACTTTTCGTCTGGACCTAGTGCTCGCGCCTCATGAATTTGGATTTGTGAACTAAACGCGCAAACAAAAAGGAGATATTTGGACATAAATGGACTTTATCGAACAAAACAAACATTTATTGTGTAACTGGGATTCCTGGAAGTGCATTCTGATGAAGATCATCAAAGTTAATATTTATAATGCTATTTCTGACTTCTGTTGACTTCACAACATGGCAGGTATCTTGTTGTATGACTATGACTTGTTTTGGTCTCTGAGCGCTGTACTCAGATTATTGCATGGTGTGCTTTCTCCATAAAGTTTTTTTGAAATCTGACAGCGGTTGCATTAAGGATCTATAATTCCATGCAGAACACTTGTATATTTTATCAATGTTTATGATGAGTATTTCTGTAAATTGACGTGGCTCTCTGCAAAATCACTGGATGTTTTAGAAGCAAAACATTACTGAACATAACACGCCAATGTACACTGAGATTTTGGGATATTAATATGAACTTATCGAACAAAACATACATGTATTGTGTAACATGAAGTCCTATGAGTGTCATCTGATGAAGGTCATCAAAAGGTTAGTGATTAATTTAATCTATTTCTGCTTTTTGTGACTCCTCTCTTTGGCTGGAAAAATGGCTGTGTTTTTCTGTGACTAGGTACCGATCTAACATAATCAGATGGTGTGCTTTCGTCGTAAAGCCTTTTTGGGACACTGTGGTGGGACACTGTGGTGGGATTAACAACAAGTTTATCTTTAAAATTGTGTAAAATACTTGTATGTTTGAAGAATTTTAATTATGAGATTTGTTGTTTGAATTTGGCACCCCGCACTTTCACTGGCTGTTGTCATATTGATCCCGTTAGCGGGATTTCAGCCGTTAAAAGTTATTAAGAGAAGGATGTGATTTAAGAAACTATAAGAGGCAATTGTTTCTATAACTGTGCACAGTAAGTAGTCACCGCCCCCTTGAGTGAGGTCAGAGAGCGTGTCAACCTGACAGAACCGCTCATTTTAAAACAAACTGTATAAAATTATGGATTAAGAATTAAAATATTAGACCAGAGAGAAAAAAAGTGGTTTGAACTCAATCTCAACATGAGGTAGAGACGATAGTCACCTCCCAGATAATCACTGGTACAGCTGATTATCTGTCCTTAGTAAAGTGGGACCATTCTACTACTCTGCTCAAACCACTGTAGTACACTACTTTCATCACCCGCTGGGAACCATCGACACAGCTTGCTGGCTTATTTTCAAAGAAGCATCTTCCAGAGCAAATGGAAGGAGAATAAACTCTTTAGTTCTGTTCAGGACTACATGACAAGTCACAGGATACCGGACAACGGCAGAGGAGAACAGTAGAAGACGGGTGGGAACCCATTTTGGACAATCAGAGCTTTACAAGCGTGCCGTGAAAAGGCCCAACTCCCTTTCCAAGGCGACCCGGTTTATTAGAGAAAGACGGCAAACCAAGGCATTTTCAAGTAAATACATTCATGATTTATTACTCCAAGCGGAGCGGCGGTTCGTGTGAAAGGATAAGTGAGATTAGTTTCTAAATGTAGCAACGTTTAGTGTCTCTGTCCCGCTCTCTTTCCTCGCCCTCTCCATGGCTTTTGTAACGAACAGCCATATTGTTGTCAGTCCGCTAGGGACCTGTTTCTAATGTATTAAGTGTGTATGTTTATCCTGTGTTACCATTTAGTTAACTAGTAAATAAATTAAACACATTTGTGTAGTACTGAATCATAAGGCTCTGGTTTTTGCAGATGCAAGGATGTTACGACTGTTCAGAATGATGATACAAAGCTATTAATAAGTTGACTGTTTATTGATATGATAGGAAAAGATCTGTCGCAAAGACCTGGCGATCTGTCACGAAAACAAACAAACAAACAAAAATATGCCGTTTGGTTTGCTTAATAAGGAATTTGAAATAGTTTATACTTTTACTTTTGATACGTAAGTACAATTTAGCAATTCCATTTACTTTTGATACTTTAGTATATTTAAAACCACTTTTATCAAGTAGTATTTTACTGGACTAGAGTCATTTTCTATTAAAAAGGGATCTTCACATTTAGTCAAGTATGACAATTGAGTACTTTTTCCACCACTGGGTAACTATAGGTTGCTCGCTCCATAGCAAGCTGCTCTATCCGCACTAATTGGTGAAGTAGTTTAATGTCAAGCTAAATATAAAAAAATGAGAGGTTAATAAAAAAGGAACAATATATATATATTTTTTTGTTACCTTTATTTAACCAGGCAAGTCAGTTAAGAACATATTCTTATTTTCAATGACTGCCTGGGAACAGCGGGTTAACTGCCTGTTCAGGGGCAGAACGACAGATTTGTACCTTGTCAGCTCGGGGGTTTGAACTCACAACCTTCCGGTTACTAGTCCAACGCTCTAACCACTAGGCTACGCTGCAGCCCCAATATAAGTAATTTCTTTTTTTGGGTTCGAACCAGATCAGAACTTTGTTTTTCAGGTTAGAACAGAGTGAAACAATTGGAAAATAATTTACGTTCCAACCCCTGGTCACAACATTGTTCCATCTCTCATGCAGTGTGCCGCCTATTCATGTTTCCAGGTCTGAAATTGTTAGTTATCAGAAATACATTGAAAAATAATAATAATAACAATGTTGACATAAACACCCCCGCCAACAAAAACAAAAGCGACATGTTCCCCATTTTCATGAGCTGAAAAAAAGGTCCCAGAAATTATTAACTCAAAAATGTTGTGCACAAATTTGTTTAAATCACTGTTAATGAGCAGTATCTATAAAACCCTTTCAGGATCCACCCCTTTTTTTCCCAATTTTCACCTGAAATGACATACCCAAATCTAACTGCCTGTAGCTCAGGCCCTGAAGCAAGGATATGCATATTATTGGTACCATTTGAAAGGAAACGCTTTGAAGTTTGTGGAAATATTAAGACTGTAGGAGAACACAGTAGATCTGGTAAAAGATCATTCAAAGAAAAAAAAATCATTTTGTATTTTTTTTAAACCATTATATTTTAAATGGAAGAGAAAGGCCATAATGTATTAATTACAGCCCAGGCACAAGATGGCAGCAGTGTATGTGTTAAGTTTTACACTGATCCAATGAACCATTGCATTTCTGTTCAAAATGTTGTATTAAGTTTGCCCAAATGTGCCTAATTGGTTTATGAATAACTTTATGTTCAAAATTGTGCACTCTCCTCAAACAATAGGATGGTATTCTTTCACTGTAATAGCTACTGTAAATTGGACAGTGCAGTTAGATTAACACGAATGTAAGCGTTCTGCCAATATCAGATATGTCCATTAGAGGTCGACCGATTATGATTTTTCAACGCCGATACCGATACAGATTATTGAAGGACCAAAAAAGCCGATACTGAATCATCTGACTTTAAAAAAAATCTGTAATGAATTAACACTTAACTTAATATAAAACATCAATAAAATCAATTTAGCCTCAAATAAATAATTAAAACATGTTCAATTTGGTTTAAATAATGCAAAAACAAAGTGTTGGAGAAGAGTAATATGTGCCATGTAAAAATGTGTGCCATGTAAAATATGTGCCATGTAAAAAAGCTAACGTTTAAGTTCCTTGCTCAGAACATGAGAAAGTTGGTGGTTCCTTTTAACATGAGACTTCAATATTCCAAGGTAAGAGGTTTTAGGTTGTAGTTGATATTTATTATTTATTTATTGTATTTCTTATACCTTTAACTATTGGATGTTCTTATAGGCACTATAGTATTGCCAGTGTAACAGTATAGCTTCCGTCCCCCTCCTCGCCCCTACCTGGGCTCGAACCAGGAACACATCGACAACAGCCACACTCAGAAGCATCGTTACCCATCGCTCCACAAAAGCCGCGGCCCTTGCAGCGCAAGGGGAATAACTACTCCAAATCTAAAAGCGAGTGACTGCTGGCAAAACGCACGAAAGTGCTGTTTGAATGAATGATTAAGGGCCTGCTGCTGCTCAGTCAGACTGCTCTATCAAATCAGACTTAATTATAACATAATAACACACAGAAATACGAGCCTTTGGTCATTAATATGATCGAATCCGGAAACTATCATTTCGAAAAACAAAACCTTTATTATTTCAGTGAAATACGGAACCGTTCGGTATTTTATCTAACGGGTGGCATCCCTAAGTCTAAATATTCTTGTTACATTGCACAACCTTCAATGTATATCATAATTACGTAAAATTCTGGCAAATTAGTTTGCAATGAGCCAGGCTGCCCAAACTGTTGCATATACCCTGACTCTGCGTGCAATGAACGCAAGAGAAATGACACAATTTCACCTGGTTAATATTACCTGCTAAACTGGATTAGTAATTATAACTAGTGATTATGATTGATTGTTTTTTATAAGGTAAGTTTAATGCTAGCTAGCAATTTACCTTGGCTTCTACTGCATTTGCGTAACAGGCAGGCTTCTCGTGGAGTGCAATGGTTAGAGCGTTGGACTAGTTAACTGTGCGGTTGCAAGATTGAAACCCCTGAGCTGACAATGTGAAAATCTGTCGTTCTGCCCCTGAACAAGGCAGTTAACGCACAGTTCCTAGGCAGTCATTGAAAATAAGAATGTGTTCTTAACTGACTTGCCTAGTTAAATAAAAGGTTTATTTAAAAACATTTTTTTAAATATAGATTTTTTAAAATCGGAAATCGGCACCTAAAAATACAGATTTCCAATTGTTATGAAAACTAATTAATTGGCCATTCCGATTAATCGGTCAACCTCTAATGTCCATATCCTGGGAAATGTTGTTACTTACAACATCGTGCTAATCGCATTACCCTACGTTAGCTCAACCGTCCCGTGGAAGGGACACATATCCCTAAGAAGTTTTAATAAAGCCCTTTTGTGGGGAAAAACTCATTCTGATTGGCTGGGACTGCCTCCCCAGTGGGTGGACCTGGCTTCCTTCTATGAACTGTAACTCAGTCAAATCTATGAAATTGTTGCATGTTGAGTTTATAGTGTTGTTCAATATAATATCAACACATATTTAGTTTGAGATATTGTTTACCTTCTGTAAGTTTAAGAAATATTGCCTTGTGCCTTTTAAGTCCATTACCAAACACCCACATAACTAAGGTATTTTCACATTTCTCTCCATCATGAGGGAGAATAATAAAAGTTCACCAACTAGTGATTTTACTGAATTCACATTTGTTTATGAATGTGATAACTCGTAATTTAATGATTACTACAAAAAATAAAAATGTAAACAGAATTACTGCAACTGAATTGGCTACAACGGGAAATCATAATCGTCACAAACCACAGCCGGGTCACCTGCTACTGTCCTCCGTTCCACTGGCATACAGTTAGGTTCAACTGTTTTCTTTGTCTTTGTTGTCCGGTGGTCAAGCCAAGAGTGGTACAACAGTTTGAACCACCCCTCCCTCTATGCCTTTCACTCTCACCTCTCCCAGCTCTTACACACCTACCCATGAGCCCCCTCTTTCCATTTACTGATACCAACATACTCACCCAATGAGTACCGACTGACACCGGATGTTGATAAGTAGTTGAAACTTGGTCAGTCCCTCCTGGCCTTGATGTTAACGTCCACAGACGGATCGGACAGGTTCAGATTTGGTCCAATCATGGACGTACGTATGTTTCCCAAGTTTGGATAGTACAGTAAGTAGAGCGCAATACAGTACCGCACAGTAAGTACAATACAGTAAAGACAAGTAGAGTATAGTACATTGTGCATAGAGTCCTTGTGCATAGAGTTGTATTGTTTGTTAAAGTTTCAATACAATAATTTTTGTTTGGAATACATTTTAAAGTGAAAAAACTGGAATCATAAGCTGTTTCCGTGGAAATGCCCAAAACATTCACAGCAGTATCAGATTTCACTGCATGAGGGCATGGAGGCAGAACACAGTAAATCTCCCTGTGATTAATTACCAAGATTATTGACCCCATGGAGCCAGAGAACCACATCCCTCACTATGTAGGAAGGGTGACGTGCTGACCTCTTCCACTCTTCCCCCTTTGTCCTGAGGCACAGTAGAGCAGGAAGTTATGACCAGCTTTCAGGCATCCTGTTTTCAGTGAGAACAAAAATAAACTCATGTCTGACCCACACGCACATGAATGGAGAAAAAAAAAAAAAAAAGACTAAGGAAAGTGGGATGATGGGCTTGAAAACAATCATGTCTCTGAATGTCAACAACACCTTTGTTCGTGAGTGACGTTACACATCCATATAAAAGCTGACAAATGAAGCAATACAGGCCAGTGGTGCACATGCCCCTCACTCTATGCTCAATTTCACCTAAAAACTCTGATTGCTTCATACAGGGAAAGTAACTTAATTCAGCGGCACACTAAATCCATTCAGTGAGTTGATTAAGACTAGAGGTTGACCGATTATGATTTTTCAACGCCGATACAGATTAAATCAGATGATTTTTAAAAATGTATTTATAATAACGACAATTACAACAATACTGAATGAACACTTATTTTAACTTAATATAATACATTAATAAAATCAATTTAGCCTCAAATAATTAATGAAACATGTTCAATTTGGTTTAAAAAATGCAAAAACAAAATGTTGGAGAAGAAAGTAAAAGTGCAATATGTGCCATGTAATAAAGCTAACGTTTCAGTCCCTTGCTCAGAACATATGAAAGCTGGTGGTTCCTTTAAACATGAGTCTTTAATATTCCCAGGTAAGAAGTTTTAGGTTGTAGTTATTATAGGAATTATAGGACTATTTCTCTCTATACGATTTGTATTTCATATACCTTTGACTATTGGATGTTCTTATAGGCACTTTAGTATTGCCAGTGTAGCAGTATAGGTTCCGTCCCTCGACTCGCCCCTACCTGGGCTCGAACCAGGAACACAACGACAACAGCCACCCTCGAAGCAGCGTTACCCATGCAGAGCAAGGGGAACAACTACTAGAAGGCTCAGAGCGAGTGACGTTTGAAACGCTATTAGCGCACACCCCGCTAACTAGCTAGCCATTTCACATCAGTTACACCAGCCTAATCTCAGGAGTTGATAGGCTTGAAGTCATAAACAGCTCAATGCTTAAAGCACAGCGAAGAGCTGCTGGCAAAATGCACGAATGTGCTGTTTGAATGAATGCTTAAAAGCCTGCTGGTGCCTACCACCGCTCAGTCAGACTGCTCTATCAAATCATAGACTTAATTATAACATAATAACACACATAAATACGAGCCTAGAGGTCATTAATATGGTCAAATCCATAAACTATCATCTCGAAAACAAGACGTTTATTCTTTCAGTCGGTCGATCTCTAGTAGTGACCAAAACAGACAGACAATCACTGTTTAAGCACCTGTCGCAACAATAACGAGCCAAAAGAGGGAAGACAACATTTTGTCTAATTGTCTGTTAAAGATTGGGGAACCATGGTCTACAGGGTTGTCCCCTACTGGTGGTTTTATTTGGCCCCCCAATATCATTGTTGTACATAAGTCTGTAAAAACATCAGTATATCGGTGATTTTAATTTTGTATTACCAAGCATAATAGAGACACGTGATTGCATACATTTAAGCAAGATTTCTTTTGTTTTAGTCAAATATTATATAGGATTGGGATTCTGGCAGTGAAATTGCAGTCTACAGATGATTTCTAATCATGTTCCAGCTCGCAAACCATCCCCTCAAGACAAAAATCGGCCCGCGGCTGAATCTAGTTGATGATCCCTGCCGACAGACAGACAAAGGTTTCTTAATAATTTGTTACAGTGGCAACCGGCATTGAGAGGAACCAGGAATGAGTAGATCTGGAATGCTTACCCCACACCAACAAACACAGATGACAAAAACGTCCTCCTAATATCTCCATCTAGCATTATCCTGCTCCACCATGGAAAAGAGAAGCAGCTCTGAGCTACCCAAGCAAGACCACTAACACTAAGTATTAACAACACTTACCTCTGATTTAGCCGCCGCTCATAGTCACTCCCAAAGTCCTGCAAACCAAGAAAAAGCAGAGGAAAAGAAACAAAAATTACCAAATCTGATACTTCAAGACATTGAAGCGCTACAGTGCAGCCATTAGTATCAGGTGGACATGGATCTACAGGTAACTGACAAAATAAAGGAAACACCAACAAAGCATCTTAAAATAATTGTCCAGTGTTTCCATATTTCTATGATATATCACCTACACAGAGAACAAAACATTAAGAACACCTTCCTAATATTGAGTTAAACCCCCTTTCGCCCTCAAAACAGCCTCAATTCATCGGGGCATGGACTCTACAAAGGTGTCAAAAGCGCTCCACAGGGATGGTGGCCCATGTTGACTCCAATGCTTTCCACAGTAGTGTTGAGTTGGCTGGATGTCCTTTCGGTGGTGGACCATTCTTGATACACACGGGAAACTACTACCATACCCCGTTCAAAGGCATTTAAATCTTTTGTCTTGCCCATTCACCACTGAATGGCAAACATACACAATCCAAGTCTCAATTGTCACAAAGATTAAAAATCATTACTTAACCTGTCTCCTCCCCTCCATCTACACTGCGGATTTAACAAGTGACATAAAAAAAAATGTATTTCACCTTTATGTAACCAGGTAGGCCAGTTGAGAACAAGTTCTCATTTACAACTGCGACCTGGCCAAGATAAAGCAAAGCGACAAAAACAACAGCCTTACACAAACAAACGTACAGTCAATAACACAATAGAAACATGTGTACATGAAGGTAGGGGTGACATGACTATACATAGATAAACAGCAAGTAGCAGCAGTGTACAAAACAATGTAAATTAGTTTTGGGTGGGGGGGGGCGCAATGTAAATAGTCCGGTGGCCATTTGATTAATTGTTCAGCAGTCTTATGGCTTGGGGATAGAAGCTGTTAAGGAGCCTTTTAGTCCTAGAGTTGGCGTTCCAGTTCCGCTTGTCGTGCAGTAGAAGAGAAAACACTAACTTGGGTGACTGGATTCTCTGACAATTTTATGGGCTTTCCTCTGACACCGCCTATTATATAGGGTCCTGAATGGCAGGAAGCTTGGCCCCAGTGATGTACTAATGTTCTTTGAGTAAATAGCAAGCATTTTTAAAACTCTTTGAGACAAGTTTGAGGTGAGGTTTTTGAAGTGATTTTCTACAATTTATGCTTTGACCACAAATACGAGTATAGGACGAGTCAACAACATTATTTAAGTTAACAGAATAGGGTGATCTTCAACGAGCCTTGGCATAGATTCTACAAGTGTCTGGATCTCTATTGGAGGGATGCCACAGCATTCTTCCAAAATAAATTCCATAATTTGGTGTTTTGTTGATGGTGGTGGAAAACACTGCCCCAGGCGCCGCTCCAGAATCTCCCATTATTGTTCAATTAGGTTAAGATCTGGTGACACCCACTGTTTGTGTGTCAATCTAATAAACATCATAAGAAATATGACAACTCATAAATGTTCATTGTTAACCTAGATACCCGACTTTATGAGAGAGGTGAACGCCACTAAATGGAGGGAATGGGGCCATTCTTCATGATAAAGTTTCACAACAGTAATATCTTCAAAACAGTTCTTATTGTACTAGGAGGGATATCATAGATTTGGAAGTATCAGGATAGAACTACAGATGTAGGATCTTGATTTTATCACTTTTGTTGCTGCGAACTTTGTGCCCAGCAGGAAATGCAAACTTGTACTGTATTTGGGTTTTAAAAAGGCTTCAAGTTTATCATTTTCACTTTGAAATTTCAGACTTTCCCTAAAAAAAGTGTTATCAACCTCTACAGAAATGTCTATTAATTATGAAATACATAATTCTAATTTCCTGTTGCTGCAGGATTGTTTTTCTGCTGTAGCAAGCTGGCTCTAATTAAGATCCTACATCTATCTGTACATGGTGACAGGTAACTGAGGTGGGCCATTCTCCAGAAGTTTCACCTACTAAAACCTGAGGGATGTCAAACAAAGCACTACTAGCAATCTCCCTGCCAAGGTAAGGTAGGCAGTGCCAGAGTACAGCAACAATGAGAGCAAATACTTGTGACAAGTTGTGTCCAATACTGCATTTCAGCTCCAAAAACACACGCCGCTTTCCATTTCTGAACTAACTAAATAGGGCGAGCATTACACTTGTGATGAGCAGAAAACAGCAAAGAAAACTCATTGTCTTTCATAAAAATTAGAAGTTTCACAAACACACAAAACAGTGAGTAAAGTAAAGGTTTATGTCCCCATCTAAACAAACAGTGCCAGTAAGGTAATATGGTTGGCCTCTACCCAGGGGAAGGGCACCGAGGGGCCAGGTGAAACACACCAGGGAGGGTAATCCAATAGTTCACCTGAACAGCCCTGCAACCGCTACAAGTGAAATTACAGCCATAATTCTGCCACAGCAAGACATAAAAGCAACAAGTTAGAGCCATGAATAGAAAGAGGATTTCACTTCGTAGGGAAGAGTCTAAAACCGAGGAATGAAACTCTCCGCGTGGGTAAAGAAGCAGAGCATTTTAGGTTGTGATTGTACTTTTGTTTCCATGACTAATCAAAACTCGTTTCCTCATGGCCCTCTGCAGAAGACATATGGTGAGCAATATGTTGAAGCACATTTGTTCATTAAAATAACATCAAATTGATTATAAATACAGTGCAGATATTGTTAATGTTGTAAATGACTATTGTAGCTGAAAACAGCTGATTTCTTTATGGAATATCTACATAGGCCCATTATCAGCAACCATCACTCCTGTGTTTCAATGGCATGTTGTGTTAGCTAATCGAAGTTTAGCATTTTAAAAAGGCTAATTGATCATTATTACACCCTTTTTCAATTGTGTAAGCCCAGCTGAAAACTGTTGTTCTGATTTAAAGAAGCAATAAATCTGGCCTGCTTTAAACTAGTTGAGTATCTGGAGCATCAGCATTTGCGGGTTCGATTACAGGCTCAAAAGGGCCAGAAACAAAGCGGGGCGGCAGCGTAGCCTAGTGGTTAGAGCGTTGGACTAGTAACCGGAAGGTTGCGAGTTCAAACCCCCGAGCTGACAAGGTGCAAATCTGTCGTTCTGCCCCTGAACAGGCAGTTAACCCACAGGCCGTCATTGAAATTAAGAATGTGTTCTTAACTGACTTACCTGGTTAAATAAAGGTAAGAAGAAAAAAAAAGGCCTTTCTTCTGAAACTTGTCAGTCTATTCTTGTTCTGAGAAATGAAGGCTATTCCATGCGAGAAATTGCTAAGAAACTGAAGATCTCGTACAACGCTGTGTACTACTCTCTTCACAGAACAGCGCAAACTGGTAGTAACCAGAATAGAAAGAGTGGGAGGCCCAGTTGCACAACTGAGCAAGAGGGCCTGACTGATTTGTGTCTCGTTTAAGAAACAGATGCCTCGCAAGTCCTCAACTGGCAGCTTCATTAAATAGTACTCACAAGACACCAGTCTCAAACTCAACAGTGAAGAAGGGACTCCAGGAGGCTGGCCTTCTAGTCAGAGTTCCTCTGTCCAGTGTCTGTTCTTTTGCACATCTTCATCTTTTATTTTTATTGGCCAGTCTGAGATATGGCTTTTTCTTTGCAACTCTACCTAGAAGGCCAGCATCCCGGAGTCGCCTCTTCACGTTGAGACTGGTGTTTTTAAGGTACTATTTAAAGGACAAAAAAAGAGGTGGTTTTCTTTCAAAAACCAGGACATTTCTAAGTGACCCCAAACTTTTGAATGGTAGTGTATATAGAATCGCAATACATATTGCAATCGTGATAATATTGCATCATGTGGTCCCTGGCAATTTCCAGCGCTACATGTAGGGCTAATAGGTATATTTCACTTTTGCTATTCTTGGCTAATTCATGTAGCCTACCTTCCACCGTCACAACAGCTACCATATTGTTACCCCACCACCGTCCTCCCCTCAATGCTTTCCCTCCACTTCTCATTCCCTCCACCGTTCATGTGAGAATGACATCATAGCTGCAGCAGCCTCCTGATGGGCTTGGTTGCTCCTCATCAGACAGGGCCCTGGGCAGAGCCCTGGGAACAACGAGGCAGCCAGTCAGTCAATTCCAGCCCGCATGGAAAGTAAGTGACAGGGAAGGCCAGTCCTCTATCATGCCAGCTCAACTATCACCATCCTCATGACAAACGTGTTTCTTTTTACACATCTCTTTTTCACATTGCAGGTGTAATGAGTCAGGCCCAATGACTCAGTATTTTAAGGCAAAGAAGCAGTCTAATGAAAGAAAATAAAGATCAGCTAATGCTATGGTCCCAGTTCTTGATATAACGATGATTGTTCTCATCTTTGATACAAATCCACCCTCTACTCCTCAGTAAGGGCTAGTGCCTAGTGGAGACATACAACCTTCCTTCCTTCCTTCCTTCCTTCCTTCCGGAGGCTAGTGTCTTTGTTGAGGTTTATATTAACAGTTAGCACCCCCAACTGGTCGAGGTGTACTATCAATTCAAAAACAGTACTTTGACTAACTATCATTTCTATGAGTTATATGAGTTACATCACATGCCATTGGGGTGATTTGTGTAGGCTTAACTGTTATGTTATTGTTTAGAATTACCTTGCATTTTGTGATGGGATTAAAGCATTGGCTAAAGTTAATACGGACTCATGGTTCAGCTAACAAATAAAACACTTCAACACAAGGAGCAGTAACATGAGTCCCTTTGTCATCTTGGAAGTGTTCAAGATGGCAAAGGGATTACATGTTTTTTACTTGTCTGTCTGTATTGTCAGACTACTCTCTGTATGGGAAATTACTAGGCCTCTACCACATGACATGGCTGTATGAAGTTATGCCACAATTCACCTCATTGACATTTCCTTTAGAAGACATTATATAAATCAGTATATAGAACATTACATACTATCCATAATAACACTGGTTTTGGCAAAAGTAGCTAACATTTAGCTAGCCAACATTTTCGTCTACCAGATGTTATGGCACTACTGCAGTACCGTTACACACACACACAAAAATGTGTTAGCTGGCTAGCAAGCTAGTTTACTACATTCACCAGCAGGATAGAGAAGAAAACAGCACAGACCTTGTTTAAAAGCACTTCCATTTAACGAGCAAACTAGCTAGTTGTGGGTTTTAAAGCTCAAGCTTGTAACAACGTTGTGTGCAATACAATTATGTTTAATACATACTCAGTGATAAAATAACAAGGTGCCTATGCATGATAAGAATGTAAACTAGGTACCTAATGCCATAGTAATTTGGAAATGGCAAGTGGTAGCTAGCTAATGTTGGTCATTAATATGTTAACGTTAAATCAATTGCTAATTAGTTAAAGAAAATAAGTACACGCTAGCTAACTAGGTAACCTGCGTGTATTGTGGTTTAGTTGGGTAGCTACCTAATAACTTTACTGGCTAGCAATAGCATTGCTACTGAGATGCAACTTTGCATGCTCGCTTTTCCAAACAGCTAGCTAACTTGCTAGTGATGGAGTTGAGCCTAGTACTAAACTAGCTTATCCCGTCGCTACAAAACACTAGCTACAAGGCCTACCTATGTTACTCCCACGTATCCCCGGTGTTTTCTTACGCGCTTTCTTGACGTTTCTAGAACGTCTCTCCAGCTATTTCCAAACTTACCTCCCCCACGTTGGTGGTGGTAGTGCTGGCTGTGGATGCAGCGCTTGGGGTAGGGGAGCGCTGCAAAGTAACCAGAGCCATGACTGGGAGAATCTGCACAGGCCGGTGTTGCCTGTCCAGAGAATGGTTTTATTTCGGGTAAAGAACCTGAGGAAGTTGCTTCTCGATGTCAACGTCTATTGCGATCGAAGCAGAGAATTTCATCGTCGTTATTAAATTTCAATCGTCCTAAAATCTGGCAGCCAGTGCCTCAGTTGTTGCTTTTGAATGTTCTCTAATAAAAATACATTCATGTAATATTAAGAACGTGCAGTGCAGACACACGTCGTTCCACATGCTGCGGCTTTCACACTAGCTAGCCTCTGTAGCCTGCACAAAACAGCTTCAATCAGGCAGGAGGATGTAGTTGATGCGAGCGTATACCATAATGCCAGCCCAGACTGCTAGAGCTGCTGTCTGTGTGTTGATCCTGAATTCAAACGTTCAGTGGTCTGGTCCAATGGATGTTATCAAAATCTGTCTTCCAGTTTAAACAGTGTATTTCACTTCGCCTGTCGGTAAAAAAACAACGTCATTTCTCAAAAGTGACATGCTTTCCCATGTGTTTTACTGTGAGAATGCGTGTAAATTCGAAAGGAATTTTTGCCACGAATCCTCATCCAAAAATGTTGATTCGTGAGCGGATTCCATTATGCTCTACTCTGGGGCAGTGGGCTAAAGTCCGTCACGTCGCTGGTAATGGGGACATACATAAATGCCAACAAAATAACATTTTGGTCAGTGTGTGTGTTAACCATTTAACTGTACGAGAAAGCTTAATAGGGCTCAAATGGTAAATATCGGTATAGGTTTTTTTGTATCGCCAAACATTTCATATCAGTGCATCCCTAGTTTCCGATGTTCTAGGAAGATGGACAGGGACTTCTAGCCCTCCTAGCTTCAGGGGGAAGCAGGTTCCAACATTGCGGTGCCAGGACAGAGAAGAGCTTGGACAGGGCTGAGAGGGAGCTGGGTGGGCCAAGAAACCCGAGGTGGCAGAATGGAGCACTCGGGTTGTGGTGCAGGGTTAAAGCATAGCCTGAAGTTAGGGAGGGGCAATTACTCTTGCTGTTCTATAGCTAAGCACCATGGTCTTGTAGTAGATGTGAGCTTTCAACTGGAAGCCAGTGGAGTATGCGGAGGAGCAGGGTGACATGAGATTACTTGAAAAGCAGGTGGGCTGCTGTGTTCTGGATAAATCACACACGTGGGGAGCCCAGCCAACAGCGAGTTGCAGTGGTCCAGACAGGAGAGGACAAGTGCCTGGATTAGGACCTGCGTCATTTCCTGTGTGAGGTAGGGTCGTACTCTATGGATGTTGTAAAGCATGAACCTGCAGGAGCAGGTTCAGGGTCCAGGGTCATGCCAAGGTTCCTTACACTCTGGGAGGGCGACACTGTGGAGATGTCAACCATGATGGAGAGGTTTTTGAGCAGGCAAGCCTTCCCTGGGAGGAAGATCAGTTCCGTCTTCTCGAGGTTGAGCTTGAGGTGTTGGGCCGACATCCAAGTTGAGATGTTTTTATTTAACCTTTGTTTAACTGGACAAGTCAGTTAAGAACCAATTCTTATTTATACAGTGGGTTAACTGCTTGTTCAGGGGCAGAACAACAGATTCATACCTTGTCAGCTCGGGGATTCAATCTAGCACCTTCTGGTTACTGGCCCAACGCTCTAACCAATTGGCTCCCTGCCACCCCATCTGCCAGGTACGCAGAGATGCGTGTCACGACCTGGGTGTCAGAAAGGGGAAAGGAGAAAAGTAATTGAGTGTCATACGCATAGCAATGATAGGAGAGACCATGTGAGGATATCACAGAGCCAAGAGTGTGCATAGCCTGAGACACCCAGCCCTGAGAGGGTGGACAGGAGAAGCTGAGGGTTCACAGTGTTGGTGGCAGCAGATAGATCTAGGAGGATGAGAACAGAGGAGAGAGTCAGCTTTGGCAATGCGGAGAGCCTTTGTGACACAGAGAAGAGCAGTCTCAGTTGAGTGACCTATCTTGAAGCTTGACTGGTTAGGGTCAAGAAGATCGTTCTGAGAGCAATAACGAGAAACTGTATCAGAGACAGCACACTTAAGTGTTTTGGAAAGAAAATAAAGAGATACGGGTCTATAGTTTTTGACGTCAGATGAGTCGAGTGTTGATTTCATGAGGAGGAGAGGAACTCGGGCCATTTTGAAGTCAGAGGGGATGCAGCCAGTGGTCAGGAATGAGATGAGGGAAGTAAGGAATGGGAGAAGGTCTCCAGAGATGGTCTGAGAAGGGAGGAGTGGATGGGGTCGAGTGAGCAGGTTGTTGGGCGGCCAGATCTCACTAGTCGAGGGGTGTTGTCTGGAGAGAGAGGGGAGAAAGAGGTCAAGGTGTAGGACAGTTTTGTGTGAATGAGACCAGTGGACTCCATAGGCTGAGTGAATGAGTGGTGGATGTCAACCTTTTTTTCAAAGTGGTTGACAAAGTCGTCCACGGAGGGAGGGGAGCGGTGGAGGGTTAAGGAGGGAGGAGAGAGTCGAAAAGAGTTTCCTATGGTTAGAGGCAGAAGCTTGACATTTAGAGTGGTAGAAAGCTGCTTTAGCAGCGGATACAGAGGAAGAAAAGGTAGAGAGGAGGGAGTGAAAGGATGATAGGTCCTCCAGAAGTTTAGCTTTCCTCCATTCAGCTGCCCGGGTCCCTGTTCTGTAAGCTCGCAACGAATCACTCTGCCACAGAGCAGAAGAGGAGGGCCGAGCCGGCCGGGAGGAAAGGGGACAGTGCGAGTCATAGGATGTGGAAAGGGAGGAGAGTAGGGTTGAAGAGGCAGAATCAGGAGGATTTAGCAGAAGGGAGAGATAATAGGATAGAAGAGAAAAGAAGTCATGAGAGAGAGAGCAAAGATTACGAAGGCGCATGACCATGTGAGTAGGGGCTGAGTGGTTAGTGTTGGAGGAAAGGGAGACAGAAAAAGAAACAAAGTAGTGATCAGAGAGACCTGGGGGGTTGCAGTGTGATTAGTAGGCGAGCAGCCTCAAGTAAAGATGAGGTCAAGCGTAGTTCCTGCCTTGTGAGTTGGAGGGGATTGGGTAAGGGTGATTTAAAAAGAGGCATGGAATTGAAAGAGATGGAAAGAAATGAATCAAAGGCAGACGTTGGGAGGTTGAAGTCGCCAAGTAATAAGAGCGGTGAACCATCGTTAGGAAATTAGCTTATCAAAGTGTCAAGCTCATTGAGGAACTCTCCGAGGGAACCTGGTGAGCAATAGATGACAATAATGTTAAGTTTGAGTGGACAAGTGACAGCATGGAATTCAAATGAGGAGACGGACAGGTGAGAGGGGGAGAAAAGAGAATCTCCATTTAGGAGAAATAAGTAGACCCGTGCCACCACTGCAACGACCAGATGCTCTCGGACTATGAGAGAAAACATAGTTAGATGAAGAAAGAGCAGCTGGGGTAGCAGTGTTCTTTGGGGTGATCCATGTCTGCTTTTGAATGTTCTCCAATAAAAATGTATTTATGTAATATTAAGAATGTGCAGTGCAGACACATATTGTTCATCAAGGGACTGAAGGGCAGCATAGGCTGAGATGAAGTCGACATTCTCAAACGCAGATGGGCAGTTCCAAACACTGCCAGACCCGGAATTCCACAAAAAATTTAATTACAGTGCCTTGCGAAAGTATTCGCCCCCCTTGAACTTTGTGACCTTTTGCCACATTTCAGGCTTCAAACATAAAGATATAAAACTGTATTTTTTGTGAAGAATCAACAACAAGTGGGACACAATCATGAAGTGGAACGACATTTATTGGATATTTCAAACTTTTTTAACAAATCAAAAACTGAAAAATTGGGCGTGCAAAATTATTCAGCCCCTTTACTTTCAGTGCAGCAAACTCTCTCCAGAAGTTCAGTGAGGATCTCTGAATTATCCAATGTTGACCTAAATGACTAATGATGATAAATACAATCCACCTGTGTGTAATCAAGTCTCCGTATAAATGCACCTGCACTGTGATAGTCTCAGAGGTCCGTTAAAAGCGCAGAGAGCATCATGAAGAACAAGGAACACACCAGGCAGGTCCGAGATACTGTTGTGAAGAAGTTTAAAGCCGGATTTGGATACAAAAAGATTTCCCAAGCTTTAAACATCCCAAGGAGCACTGTGCAAGCGATAATATTGAAATGGAAGGAGTATCAGACCACTGCAAATCTACCAAGACCTGGCCGTCCCTCTAAACTTTCAGCTCCTACAAGGAGAAGACTGATCAGAGATGCAGCCAAGAGGCCCATGATCACTCTGGATGAACTGCAGAGATCTACAGCTGAGGTGGGAGACTCTGTCCATAGGACAACAATCAGTCGTATATTGCACAAATCTGGCCTTTATGGAAGAGTGGCAAGAAGAAAGCCATTTCTTAAAGATATCCATAAAAAGTGCTGTTTAAAGTTTGCCACAAGCCACCTGGGAGACACACCAAACATGTGGAAGAAGGTGCTCTGGTCAGATGAAACCAAAATTGAACTTTTTGGCAACAATGCAAAACGTTATGTTTGGCGTAAAAGCAACACAGCTCATCACCCTGAACACACCATCCCCACTGTCAAACATGGTGGTGGCAGCATCATGGTTTGGGCCTGCTTTTCTTCAGCAGGGACAGGGAAGATGGTTAAAATTTATGGGAAGATGGATGGAGCCAAATACAAGACCATTCTGGAAGAAAACCTGATGGAGTCTGCAAAAGACCTGAGACTGGGACGGAGATTTGTCTTCCAACAAGACAATGATCCAAAACATAAAGCAAAATCTAGAATGGAATGGTTAAAAAATAAACATATCCAGGTGTTAGAATGGCCAAGTCAAAGTCCAGACCTGAATCCAATCGAGAATCTGTGGAAAGAACTGAAAACTGCTGTTCACAAATGCTCTCCATCCAACCTCACTGAGCTCGAGCTGTTTTGCAAGGAGGAATGGGAAAAAAATCAGTCTCTCGATGTGCAAAACTGATAGAGACATACCCCAAGCGACTTACAGCTGTAATCGCAGCAAAAGGTGGCGCTACAAAGTATTAACTTAAGGGGGCTGAATAATTTTGCACGCCCAATTTTTCAGTTTTTGATTTGTTAAAAAAGTTTGAAATATCCAATAAATGTCGTTCCACTTCATGATTGTGTCCCACTTGTTGTTGATTCTTCACAAAAAAATACAGTTTTATATCTTTATGTTTGAAGCCTGAAATGTGGCAAAAGGTCGCAAAGTTCAAGGGGGCCGAATACAGTGCCTTGCGAAAGTATATAACATTTTATTAGTCACATACACATATTTAGCTAATGTTATTGCGAAATGCTTTATGATCCTAGCTCCAACAGTGCAGTAGTAACTAACAGTGCAGTAGTATTAAAAAACAATTCACAACAATACACACAAATCTAAAATTAGAAGAATGGAACTAAGAAATATATAAATGTTAGATCGACTAATGTCGGAGAGGCATTGACTAAAATACAGTAGAATCGAATACAGTATGAGATCAGTAAAGCAGTATGTAAACATTATTTAAACGGTATTAAAGTGGCCAGTGATTCCAAGTCTATATATATAGGGCAGCAGCCTGTAATGTGAAGGGTTGCGTAACCGGGTGGATGCCGGCTAGTGATGAATATTTAACAGTCTGATGACCTTACGATAAACCTATGACAGAGAGACTGAAAAACAGCTTCTGATGCACCTGTACTGTTCTCGCCTTCTGGATGATAGCGAGGTGAACAGGCCGTGGCTGTGGTGGTTGATGCCCTTGATTTTTTTGGCCTTCCTTTGACATCGGGTGCTGTAGGTGCCTGGAGGGCAGGTAGTTTGCCCCCAGTGTTGCGTTAGGCAGACCACACTACCCTCTGGAGAGCCCTGCAGTTCCGGGCGGTGCAGTTGCCATACCAGGCTGATACAGCCTGACAAATGGCTCTCAATTGTGCATCTAAAAGTTGAGGGTTTTAGGGGCCATGACAAATTTCTTCAGCCTCCTGAGGTTGAAGAGGCGCTGCTGCGCCTTCTTCACCACACTGTCTGTGTGGGTGGACCATTTCAGTTTGTCAGTGATGTGTACCTCGAGCAATTTGAAGCTTTCCACCTTCTCCACTGTGGTCCTACAAATGTGGATAGTGCGTGCTCCCTCTGCTGTTTCCTGAAGATCACAATCAGTTTCTTTGTTTTTTAGACATTGAGTGAGAGGTTATTTCCCTGGCACCACTCTCCCAGGGCCCTCACCTCCTCCCTGTAGGCTGGCTCGTCATTGTTGGTAATCAAGCCTACTACTATTGTGTTGCCTGCGAACTTGATGATCGAGTTAGAGGCGTGAGTGGCCACGCAGTCATGAGTCAACCAGGAGAACAGGAGGGGTCTGAGCACGCACCCTTGTGGGGACCGTGTGTTGAGGATCAGCGAAGTGGAGGTGTTGTTTCCTACTTTAACCACCTGGGGGCGGCACATCAAGAAGTCCAGGACCCAGTTGCACAGGGCTGGGTTCAGACCCAGGGCCCAGAACTTAATGATGAGCTTGGAGGGTACTATGGTATTGAATGCTGAGCTATTGTCAATGAACAGTATTCTTACATAGGTATTCCTCTTGTCTATATGGGATAGGGCAGTGTGCAATGCGATTGCATCGTCTGGATCTATTGGGGCGGGAAGCAAATTGTAGTGGGTCTAGGTTGGCAGGAAAGGTAGAGGTGATATAATCCTTAAGTAGCCTCTCAAAGCAGTTATTGATGATAGGAGTGCTACGGGGCGATAGTCATTTAGTTTAATTACCTTTGCTTTCTTGGGTACAGGATCAATAGTGGACATCTTGAAGCAAGTGGGGACAGCAGACTGGGATAGGGAGAGATTGAATGTGTCCGTAAACACTCCAGCCAGCTGGTCTGCATGCTCCGAGGACGCGGCTAGGGATGCCGTCTGGGCCGGCAGCCTTGCGAGGGTTAACATGCTTAAATGTCTTACTCACATCGGCCACGGAGAAGGACAGCCCACAGTCCTTGGTAGCGGGTCGCGTCAGTGGCACTGTGTTATCCTTAAAGCGGGCAAAGGTGTTTAGCTTGTCCGGAAGCAAGACGGTGTCCACAACATGGCAGGTTTTTCCTTTGTAGTCCGTGATTGTCTGTAGACCCTGCCACATACAGTGGGGAGAACAAGTATTTGATACACTGCCGATTTTGCAGGTTTTCCTACTTACAAAGCACGTAGAGGTCTGTCATTTTTATCATAGGTACACGTCAACTGTGAGAGACGGAATCTAAAAAAAAATCCAGAAAAATCACATTGTATGATTTTTTTGATACATCAGAAAAGCAGAACTTAATTTTTAGTACAGAAACCTTAGTTTGCAATTAGAGAGATCATACGTTTCCTGTAGTTCTTGACCAGGTTTGCACACACTGCAGCAGGGATTTTGGCCCACTCCTCCAGACATTCTCCAGATCCTTCAGGTTTCGGGGCTGCCGCTGGGCAATACGGACTTTCAGCTCCCTACAAAGATTTTCTATTGGGTACAGGTCTGGAGACTAGCTAGGCCACTCCAGGACCTTTAGATGCTTCTTATGGAGCCACTCCTTAGTCGCCCTGGCTGTGTGATTCAGGTCATTGTCATGCTGGAAGACCCAGCCACGACCCATCTTCAATGCTCTTACTGAGGGAAGGAGGTTGTTGGCCAAGATCTCGCGATACATGGCCCCATCCATCCTCCCTTGAATACAGTGCAGTCATCCTGTCCCCTTTGCAGAGAAGCATCCCCAAAGAATGATATTTCCACCTCCATACTTCATGGTTGGGATGGTGTTCTTGGGGTTGTACTCATCCTTCTTCTTCCTCCAAACACGGCGAGTGGAGTTTAGACCAAAAAGATTGATTTTTGTCTCATCAGACCACATGACCTTCTACCATTCCTCCTCTGGATCATCCAGATGGTCATTGGGCCTCAGATGGGCCTGGACATGCGCTGGCTTGAGCAGAGGGACCTTGCGTGCGCTGCAGGATTTTAATCCATGACGGCGTAGTGTGTTACTAATGGTGGTTCTTTGAGACTGTGGTCCGAGCTCTCTTCAGGTCATTGACCAGGTCCTGCAGTGTAGTTCTGGGCTGATCCCTCACCTTCCTCATGATCATCAATGCCCCACTAGGTGAGATCTTGCATGGAGCCCCAGACCGAGGGTGATTGACCGTCATCTTGAACTTCTAACTTCATTTTCGAATAATTGCGCCAACAATTGTTGCCTTCTCACCAAGCTGCTTGCCTATTGTCCTGTAGCCCATCTCAGCCTTGTGCAGGTCTACAATGTTATCCCTGATGTCCTTACACAGCTCTCTGGTCTTGGCCATTGTGGAGAGGTTGGAGTCTGTTTGATTGAGTGTGTGGACAGGTGTCTTTTATACAGGTAACGAGTTCAAACAGGTGCAGTTAATACAGGTAATGAGTGGAGAACAGGAGGGCTTATTAAAGAAAAACTAACAGGTCTGTGAGAGCCGGAATTCTCACTGGTTGGTAGGTGATCAAATACTTATGTCATGCAGTAAAATGCAAATGAATTACTTAAAAATCATACAATGTGATTTTCTGGATTTTTGTTTTAGATTCTGTCTCTCACAGTTGAAGTGTACCTATGATAAAAAATTACAGACCTCTACACGCTTTGTAAGTAGGAAAACCTGCAAAATCGGCAGTGTTTCAAATACTTGTTCTCCCCACTGTACGTCTCGTGTCTGAGCCGTTGAATTGCGACTACACTGTCTCTGCACTGATGTTTTGCCTGTTTGATTGCCTTACTTACGGGAGGAATAACCACACTGTTTGTATTTGGCCATATTCCCAGTCACCTTGCCATGGTTAAATGTGGTGGTTCACGCTTTCAGTTTTTCGCAAATGATGCCATCTATCCAGTTTCTGGTTTGGGTAGGTTTTAAGTCACAGTGGGGACATCTCCTTTACACTTCCTGATGAACTCAGTCACCGCATCTGTGTATTCGTCAATGTTATTCTCAGAGGCTACCTGGAACATATACCAGTCCGCATGATCAAAACAATCTTGAAGCATGGATTCTGATAGGTCAGACCAGCATTGATTAGACCTTAGCAAGGGTACTTCCTGTTTGTGTTTCTGCCTATAGGAAGGAAGGAGCAAAATGGAGTCGTGATCAGAATTGCTGAAGAGAGGGTACGGGGGAGGGCCTTGTAGGTATTTCAAAAAGTTGAGTAGCAGTGACCATGTTGTATGCTAACATGAATGATCAGACCGAAACAGAGAAGTGAAAGTGATCGGGTGAAATTACGAAGTGCGGGAAAAGAGAAATACAGCTTTACTCTATCCAATTAGAGCAGCAGGATCAACGAACAGCCCGCCCTTCTCTTACAGACAGGCAAATTAGCCTGAATTATTTAGACCATATAGCGCCTCAGTTGACTGATTGACATGAAAAAGATGCGTGCTGGCACCCGTAAATTACTTTTTTTCCAATCACGGATAATTACAAAAAATACTGGGATCATAATCATATACAGAAAATTGCCCATATCCCTTATGATCCTAGTTTTGTCCAACTACTCGGCACACTTCTAGTTAAGACGGCATCTAATGGAGACATAACTGCACAGTTTGAGCTACCACTTTCACTTTAACCCACGGAAAGGTTTTCCTCCTGTACAGAATAAAAATTTGGTTTAGACAACAACAAAAAAAGAAGCTTCTTCAGGAAGTGACGTTGCAGGTTAGCTCAGTGTTGCCCCCTCTCATTCAATAACTGAAGTTGAAGGACGACCGGGGTACTGCAGTTCGCCATTATCAACTAAATGATCCTTATAACTTCTTCTGTGTGTGATTTTAAAATAATCGCTTCAAGGACAAACATCTTGTGTATTAGAAGCAATTATTGATACCATGATTGTCTTCTAAAACATGTTTTGTTTTCATGAAGATTGACCACGAAAATTGCTATTTTTCAATTTATTGTAATAGTTGATCCTGTTTTCTGCTAACAATGCCTGCAGTACCACGGTCGGCCTTGAACTTCCGTGGTTTCAAAGAGAATGGGAAGTCGTTCTCTCCTGGTTTTACACATCAGTTGGGGTCTCTGTAAGCTTCAATATAAGGTCCTCAACCTAGCATGAAAGTGCATAGTTGTAGCTGTGTGGGCTAACATAGTCAAAATGGCTCCACATACCCCACAATACAAATTATGATTACATTTTGTCCGTTGTATGCATTGTTTTTTAAATTTTTTTATTTAACCCTTTATTTAATATGCATAGTATTTTTGAAATGTATGATGCATATGAACTCAAGATAGTGCATTTTATTGTTACAGGGTAGACATCATGCATGTGTATACAGCCTTAAAACAAGCAGAGGTCTAGCCCCCTTTGAGGTTCTTGAAGGAGCAGCCAAGGAAGTGAGAGAAGGGAAGAAGTCCATTCGAGCAGCAGCAAGGGGCCGAAAAAATGCATGAAATGACACTGAAGATTTAATTGATTCTGACCAGTTACATGGGCTTAGTGACCTCAAATGCAGAGAGAACTTGCCTATGAATTGGCACATCAAAATAACATCCCTGTCCCAGAACATCATACCCGAAGGTGGCTCAACTTACCTTGTCCTAAAGTTTTTGGACAAGCTATGTTTTAAAAAATGCTATGTTTTCATTCATTCTGATGATTTCCAGGGATACACAACATCCTGAAAATATGTAGATATCTTTGTTAGAAATAATAAGTCAAGGGAAATATAGTAGTGATGCTGAATGTAAAAAATGCGCCTTCTTTTTTCCCAACGCAGTTAAGTCAAAACTACGCCCCGTTATTCAGAGGGGCGTTCTACTACGCTCCAATTGGCTAGCTAGCATAGTCTCACTGATCAGCCCAGAGACAGTGGTCTTCCAAGGTAAGGATGGAAAGTGTAATTTAACAATTAACGTTAGATGCCGACCGTAATGCAGGCTTATTATTATCAACATTTGCCCAAGTATTTATTTTCAGAGTTTCAATAAGTTGTGAAAATGTCTCAGAACTCTGCTGAATTCCCCCAGTTGAAGGTCAGCTAAGTTTACTTAGGCTACTTAACGTTACTAGCTCGGTATTTGAAGTTGTTATATTATCATTAGTAGTGTATTATCAGGTAAAAGCATATGCTTACTATTCATAATTTCTCAAATATTTATTAGCTAATCATTCAGTCGAATACGCTATGCTACAGCCATTGAATCTGTCTTTGAGCGTTAAGGGACGTTAATGGCTAGCTCTGTCAACGACATTATGTTATTATATTTTTCAATCTTGAAATACAAGGGCAAACGTTATTAATCAGTGACTGAAATTTCGTGTACGTGATATTCCCTTCCGGACTTGGAGAGCGCTCAAAGCGTTGTAGAACGCCTCTGAATAACGAGACGTGGTTTTGGCTTAACTGCTTTGGGAAAAAGAAAGACGCGTAAAAATGGCTCAACATTCGCCTCTCTCCCCTACAGGCCTTATGGGTTAAAGTACGGCGAACGTTTTAAATGTTACCTAGTAGAAGTAGATGTCATTTTTGTAATTCTATTAGTTTTAACAAAATATTTTCTACAGTACATTATTCATTGCCGGGCAAGGCTAATAGAGTGGGATATGTAGCTCAGTTGGTAGAGCATGGCCCTTGTAACGCCAGGGTAGTGGGTTCGATCCCCGGGACCACCCATACGTAGAATGTATGCACACATGACTGTAAGTCGCTTTGGATAAAAGCGTCTGCTAAATGGCATATATTATTATTATTATTCATATTCAAGCCTTTATCTGTCACGTAGACCCAAAACGACTTCTGTACCTTGGACCGACCATGTGACGCTATATTTGGAGGCGGATTGTCAGCTCGAGGACAAGACAACTTATAAGGTAAATCCAGTTTTCCTGCTGTCTCCATTGTATAATGATTTCTAGTTTACTTTGACATTTCTTGAATTATTTGTGCACCTTCTTTTCTTACATTCTGCATCCAACCAATCGCCATTTCGAGAATGTTTCATTTTCAAAGTTGCAGCAAAGCCATCGAATATCGAGCAAAACAGATACTTCACACTGTTTTAACCTGCAAGAAGCATACTTATACCAATCTCTACAGGCTATATTGCTACTTTGTCAGTTTCCAATGTTGTTTTCAGAAGGATTTGTCAAAGTGTTGACACGTGCAGGCTTTACATTTTTTTTAAACTAGGTAAGTAAATTAAGAACAAATTCTTATTTACTTTTGACGGCCTACCGGGGAACAGTGGGTTAGCTGTATTGTTCAGGGGCAGAACGACAGCTTTCTACCTTGTCAGCTCGGGGTTGTTTTGATATATATTTATATTCTGTTTTTTTTTTCTCACAATTTCAGGCTACTTCATACAGTTAGATGGTCAGAGGGTCAGGTACACTCAAGGACATGTAAATGTTTGTTAAAAGTTATATGGAATGGTAGCAGATTCTGAGCAGAACCAAGGTCACAAAGAATGGATGCAAATCAGAAACAAAAATAAGTAATAATAACAACAGAAGTAGCAACAACAGTAAACTGTTCTGTTTGTTATTTCCAGACATGCGTGTGGCAGTGATCGGAGCTGGGGTCAGTGGCCTGTCCACAGCTCAAAGCATCTATGAGCAGTACCACTCCATAGTCAGTCCACTGACCATTGAGGTGTATGCGGACTGCTTCACACCACTGACCACCAGCGATGGGGCTGCAGGATTCTGGCAGCCATACCTCTACGACAAGGGCAATGTCCAGGAGACGTGAGAGGGCTTTCTGCTTGGCTCTATGAATACCAGTGGAGGCTGCTGAGGGGAGCGGCTCATAATAATGGCCGGAATGGAGCAAATGGAATGGCATCAAACATCTGGAAACCATCTGTTTGATATATTTGATACCATTCCACTGATACCGCTCCGGTCATTACCACAAGCCTATTTTCCCCAGTTAAGGTGCCACCAACCTCCTGTGATGAGTACATGCCTGTAGTCAGGGAATCAATAGAATCAATAGAATCAATAGAATGTTTTATAAGTGAATGCTTACACTGTATCATTCTCTGTGTTATTTTGCAGTAAATGGTGTAAGGAGACGTTTGACTACCTGTTGAGCTTCCTGAGCTCCCCGGACTCTATCAAAATGGGGATTTTCCTCCAGTCTGGCTACAACCTTTGCAGTGAGCCTGCACCAGTGAGTATTAGTGTATCTTCAGCTAAACATCATGACATAGATTCACCCTCAGATAACAGTTAACTGACCCATACTTCATCACTCACATGGAGGCAAGGCCTAGCAGTTAAACATTTCAAGATTTTTATTTAACTAGGCTAGTCAGTTAAGAAAAACTTCTTATTTACAATGACGGCCTACCCCGGCTAAACCCGGACGACACTGGGCCAATTGTGCACCGCCCTATTGGACTCCCAGTCACACCCGGATGTGATGCAGCCTGGATTCAAACCAGGGACTGTACTGAAGCCTCTTGCACCTCAGTGCCTTAGACTGCTGCGCCACTCGGGAGCCCAGTTGTTGTAAAGTCTATCTACTTCTGTATAAGCCTTTTGCTGAAGTAGATGAACTTGAGCCCAAGTTCCTGTTCCACCATCTGTGTTATTACAGTGTAGTAATGGTCTATCGTAGCAGTTGCTTCACTAAGTTTACAATGTTTGTATTTTCTGAATAGTCTGAATACACTAAGCCCATCTCAATAGTCTACTCTTCAGCATTACAAAGACAGGTCCATGACATAATTAGAAGACATGGCCACTGAGACCACACTGTATGCTCTCTCTGTCACAAGGCTAAAGGATTATTGAAGCCTCAGCATTACAACCGTAAACCAGCACAGGCATGGAAGGTCATGAAAATAATTAGTAACTAATAACTATATTCACTTTCTTTTATTGCAGGATCCCTCTTTTAAAGATAGTGTGCTGGGCTTCAGACAGCTTACTAAACGAGAGCTGGAGCTGTTTCCTGCATACTGGTACTTTGTTTGGACATTTGCTATGCTTTTGTTGCATTAGTCCCGTTGGCTGTTGTCATATGTCGACAGGAGTCATGCAACCCTATACGGCTGATGACTTTAGAATGAGTCTGGTCATGCAGCATGTGCCCCTATCAGTTGTCATTGTTTTTGACCCTCACTGTCACTCTCCCCTTGTTTATGTCGGGGGGCCTTTTAGCTATGGGTGGTTCAACACTGCTCTCATGGTGGAGGGAAAAAGTTACTTGCCTTGGCTGATGGACTGGTGAGTGATTTACTTACCTTATCTGTGATATCCAAAAAAGTGTTGATAGTTCATACACACAGGGCCATATGATCAAGCATTTCCATTTCGTAAGTTAACCATCTATATTTTACATAAATCTATGACCAGTTTAGTTCATTACAAAATATAAAATTTTAAAGCAGTTAGAATTTTTACAAATGGTCAAACCAGTTGTTTGAGAATAAATTTATATTGGCACAGCTGTGGGATAAGATGGGTTTATCTAGTGGGAAGGGGAAGCAAAAGATCATGTGTTATTTATTTCTTATGGTGGTTTCATCATCTCTCAAGGTCAATATTATGTTTTAGCATCCAACCTAACATCATATAAATATGTGCAATTTGGCTTCCCTATATTACTTCCTTTTCTATATACCTTTATGTGATGTTTCTAGGTTACAGAAGCGAGGTGTGACATTTTACCAGAGGAGGATAGAGTCCTTCAAAGTGGTGAGAGTTCTAAATGAATATAATGAACAGTGCGGAATGTTCTAAGACCCACCTCACAAGGAGTATGAAGAAAGAAGGTGCTGTATTTTCTGAGGACCTCATTCTGTCCTTGGCCTCTTTTGTCTTGATGACAGTAATTTTACTATGCTTATTTAATTTCCATCTAATCTAGGCTTGTGTTTTCCTTACCCAACGGGAGTGTCTTACACAGTACAGTGCATTCATGCTCAGAGTGCAGCTCAACCATATTAGTTTTACTCAGTGTTTAATTTTGAGAAATATCCTGAAAGTATTCATATCCAATATCCAGTCATTAATATCCTACAAACCACCCCAGAGAGAGGGAGAGCTTTGGCTTTCATAAATCCCTGTTCATGAATATCAGCCGTGTTTATTTATTTTAATTCAACCTCCCAACTTTTCTTCCTGCCGCCTTGTCTGTTGAGTTCAGCTTGCGGAGAGTGGGGCAGACGTCATCATCAACTGCACCGGAGTGAGGTCAGGGGATCTCCAGCCTGACCCTGACCTCACACCAGGCCGTGGGCAGATACTTAAGGTCAGAGTGCAAAGGTTGAAAGGTGAGATTGGTAATTACAATGAGGACATGGCTGATTATGTTACTCTTAATCTGTCTGTGTTTCAGGTGGATGCTCCATGGCTTAAGCATTGGATCCTCACCCACAATTTCACTGCTGGAACCTACAATTCACCGTACATTATACCAGGGTAAAGTGGATAAAATATCAGAAATTCCACCTACTGCAGGTGTCAATAAAGCAGTTATTACACATTTTTCAAGTTGTTGCATATAATTACAGAATCAAAGTATACCTTTGTCTATGTATTCAGCTCCTTGTTTTATTTATTTATTTTGGAATACAGTGAATTGAAGACCAATAACTTCTGCCCTGTCTCTGTAGGAGTCGTTCAGTGGTTGTTGGTGGGTGTTTCCAGCTGGGGAACTGGAGTGAGCAGAACAACTCTGAGGACCACAAGGCGATATGGGAGGGGGCCTGCCAGCTGGAGCCCAGCCTCAAGGTCAGAGGTCACAGACCTTTGAAAAGATCCCTGGTCTGACAGACATTGAATAGAGGGGTTATCACAGCACCTATGTTTAAATGGCTCAGCCATCAAACCAAATCAATGCTTCTCATCCAGTAGACAATACAAGTACAGATTTACATTTAAGTCATTTAGCAGACGCTCTTATCCAGATTGACTTACAAATTGGTGCATTCACCTTATGACATCCAGTGGAACAGCCACTTTACAATAGTGCATCTAAATCTTTTAAGGGGGGTGAGAAGGATTACTTTATCCTATCCTAGGTATTCCTTAAAGAGGTGGGGTTTCAGGTGTCTCCGGAAGGTGGTGATTGACTCCGCTGTCCTGGCGTCGTGAGGGAGTTTGTTCCACCATTGGGGGCCAGAGCAGCGAACAGTTTTGACTGGGCTGAGCGGGAACTGTACTTCCTCAGTGGTAGGGAGGCGAGCAGGCCAGAGGTGGATGAACGCAGTGCCCTTGTTTGGGTGTAGGGCCTGATCAGAGCCTGGAGGTACTGAGGTGCCGTTCCCCTCACAGCTCCGTAGGCAAGCACCATGGTCTTGTAGCGGATGCGAGCTTCAACTGGAAGCCAGTGGAGAGAGCGGAGGAGCGGGGTGACGTGAGAGAACTTGGGAAGGTTCAACACCAGACGGGCTGCGGCGTTCTGGATGAGTTGTAGGGGTTTAATGGCACAGGCAGGGAGCCCAGCCAACAGCGAGTTGCAGTAATCCAGACGGGAGATGACAAGTGCCTGGATTAGGACCTGCGCCGCTTCCTGTGTGAGGCAGGGTCGTACTCTGCGGATGTTGTAGAGCATGAACCTACAGGAACGGGCCACCGCCTTGATGTTAGTTGAGAACGACAGGGTGTTGTCCAGGATCACGCCAAGGTTCTTAGCGCTCTGGGAGGAGGACACAATGGAGTTGTCAACCGTGATGGCGAGATCATGGAACGGGCAGTCCTTCCCGGGAGGAAGAGCAGCTCCGTCTTGCCGAGGTTCAGCTTGAGGTGGTGATCCGTCATCCACACTGATATGTCTGCCAGACATGCAGAGATGCGATTCGCCACCTGGTCGTCAGAAGGGGGAAAGGAGAAGATTAATTGTGTGTCGTCTGCATAGCAATGATAGGAGAGACCATGTGAGGTTATGACAGAGCCAAGTGACTTGGTGTATAGCGAGAATAGGAGAGGGCCTAGAACAGAGCCCTGGGGGACACCAGTGGTGAGAGCGCGTGGTGAGGAGACAGATTCTCGCCACGCCACCTGGTAGGAGCGACCTGTCAGGTAGGACGCAATCAAGCGTGGGCCGCGCCGGAGATGCCCAACTCGGAGAGGGTGGAGAGGAGGATCTGATGGTTCACAGTATTGAAGGCAGCCGATAGGTCTAGAAGGATGAGAGCAGAGGAGAGAGAGTTAGCTTTAGCAGTGCGGAGCGCCTCCGTGATGCAGAGAAGAGCAGTCTCAGTTGAATGACTAGTCTTGAAACCTGACTGATTTGGATCAAGAAGGTCATTCTGAGAGAGATAGCGGTAGAGCTGGCCAAGGACGGCACGTTCAAGAGTTTTGGAGAGAAAAGAAAGAAGGGATACTGGTCTGTAGTTGTTGACATCGGAGGGATCGAGTGTAGGTTTTTTCAGAAGGGGTGCAACTCTCGCTCTCTTGAAGACGGAAGGGACGTAGCCAGCGGTCAGGGATGAGTTGATGAGCGAGGTGAGGTAAGGGAGAAGGTCTCCGGAAATGGTCTGGAGAAGAGGGGATAGGGTCAAGCGGGCAGGTTGTTGGGCGGCCGGCCGTCACAAGACGCGAGATTTCATCTGGAGAGAGAGGGGAGAAAGAGGTCAGAGCACAGGGTAGGGCAGTGTGAGCAGAACCAGCGGTGTCGTTTGACTTAGCAAACGAGGATCGGATGTCGTCGACCTTCTTTTCAAAATGGTTGACGAAGTCATCTGCAGAGAGGGAGGAGGGGGAGGAGGATTCAGGAGGGAGGAGAAGGTGGCAAAGAGCTTCCTAGGGTTAGAGGCAGATGCTTGGAATTTAGAGTGGTAGAAAGTGGCTTTAGCAGCAGAGACAGAGGAGGAAAATGTAGAGAGGAGGGAGTGAAAGGATGCCAGGTCCGCAGGGAGGCGAGTTTTCCTCCATTTCCGCTCGGCTGCCCGGAGCCCTGTTCTGTGAGCTCGCAATGAGTCGTCGAGCCACGGAGCGGGAGGGGAGGACCGAGCCGGCCTGGAGGATAGGGGACATAGAGAGTCAAAGGATGCAGAAAGGGAGGAGAGGAGGGTTGAGGAGGCAGAATCAGGAGATAGGTTGGAGAAGGTTTGAGCAGAGGGAAGAGATGATAGGATGGAAGAGGAGAGAGTAGCGGGGGAGAGAGAGCGAAGGTTGGGACGGCAGATACAGTATAACTACATTAGCTAGCTCTTCCCTGTCTGTTTATTCATATGGCTCACCTCCCCCTGACTCCTCAGCATGCCAGGATAGTGGAGGACTGGTCAGGGCTCAGGCCTGTTCGTAGTAAAGTCCGACTGGAGAGGGAGACCATGCAGTCTGGACCAACCACATTTGAGGTGAGTCACCAAGAATAGACTGGTTAATTCTTCTTCAGTAACCAAGATGTATTGTTTGGCTATTAGTGTTTGCCACCCTTTAGGCTCCAGATTAGAAGTACATAGACATAACATTGATATTAATGTGCTGTTTTCAGGTGATCCACAACTATGGCCATGGAGGGTTCGGATTGACCATCCACCGAGGCTGTGCACAGGAGGCAGCTCGGCTCTTGGGGGAGATATTGGAGCAGAAGGGCTGGGAGCCCAGGTCTCGTTTGTGAACTAGTGGTTTATTACCTAAACAGCAGTGGCATCAGTATCTCTCACATGTCTGTATGGGACCATTTTAACATCAGAACGGTTTGCGAAGGAACACGCATAGGAAACTCCTGGGGCCTTCAGACAACAGTGAGGGTTAATTTGTATTTGCAAGAGAACAACTCAAAATCAGAGTTCAGGTAGTGGAGTACCTGATTAACCCAAAACCAGCTAACTTGGAAAACAAAGACTACCAGCCAGCCTTAAAATGGTTTCATTCCAGTCATCGGGATTGCTTTTATTGAATGACAATTTCCTTTGTTGTGTAGTCATAACTATTAACTAATCGGTTGAAATCTATTTTGAAAAGTTACAATTTTATATTGTAGTTGAAGAGATGCTAATATATAACATATTGAACCAATACATTTTTTCCCAAAAGTGTGATCTTACAAATGTGACATAAAAATAGGAGTGCAATATCAAACAAAAATGTTAAGATATCTTATTAATAATGTTCTATCATGAGTTTTAAAACTTATGAAGTTTGAAAATGAATGAAGAAATAAATACTTCCACAATCCAACATTCTTCTTTTTTGAAACTTAATTTATTGTTGTATCATACACATTTACATCCAGTGTACTGAGAAGAATCTGTGCACAGACATTTTTAATGTGGTACTAAATTGCAATGGCAGGCATGTAGGAAACAGCTTTTAGGACAAGTCCAGGGTTCACTACCATTTTCAACAACAACTTGTTTCATGTGTTAATTTTACAAGGGGACAAAGACCATCCCCGCACCACCTCACCAACAAACAACAACCAAACCAGGTATTGGTATAGTATATACAGAGATGACTTTTGTCCAGTAAGCAAAAGCTGTACCACTCCGATAAATTGTTGTATGAAGGTTTGTGTGTGTGTTTGTATTATCAGTATTGTTGAGTGTTCTGTGTTTAATATGTGAATTCAGGTTAACATGATGTTTAGCATTCACAGCCAGCCATTGAGGTGTACCCTGAAAAACCATGTGATTATGTTTGCTTTGAATAATTTCACTCATGTGGAGTAAATACTACTGTACCAGACTGACAACTCTGGGTGAATAAGAGGTGAAAGTATAGTACGGTTCAAAGATTTCAGTAGCACTTCAGTTTCATGACATATAAAGCCTTCAACATGCACATATAAGCATTGTAACACCTGGCATGAACTTTCATCTGTACCCATCTGCAATTTCCCTAATTTACATAAACAATGTTCACTGTGCAACAACAGTACGATCCCGTTCAAGTCAGACTACAATATGAGTGCTAATAAATGCTTATACCAGCTGCATAGAGAGACTTTACGTCGTCATTATGATTGCCTCACTTATACGTTTCTAAACTGAAGTGTAACTGAGATTAGTGACCCCACACCTCGAAGTGCCTCATGTCAGTTGACCGCAGGGTGATTACAATGGCTGATGGTTACCGTGGTGATGGGCACGTGCAGACAACCCAAGATGTACAGATTTGATTATGTTTAGTGAGTACGGTAACATTAGACAGAAATTCGTTACATGTCATTGTTTTCATTATAGCGTTGCACAAGATAATGGACTTTTTGGGATGTTTCAAAGCAGCTGCCCTTTCATTAGGCAAAAGTCCTCAATTTGTCCCTCATCCAAAAACAAGTAGAAGGACCTGAGTATGATCTCTTAGAGGAAACGGGTTTAATAGAAACAATGCAGCAAATCAACGTCCTCTATCACACTCTTCTACCTTCGCTCTTGCTGTTCTTTTCTCACAATATGACTGTAAAATTCAAATACTGAGCTGGAAGAATGGCAATCCCACCCGAATGTTTTTTCTCCCTGCCACCATCCAGTGCAACTTTGAATACTCCATTGAGCTCTGTCTCACTCAGAGTGCGGTTATCGTACATTAGCAAAAATCATGGTAGTGGTCGAAGATTAAAATCGGAGAGAAATGTTTTTGAATAACATTTTGCTGGCAGGCTCTCTCTCAAGCCACTGTGGTGCCTATATACAAACCAGTAATGACACATTTGAGTTGAGAATGGACAAGAGCTTCTTGCCTAGCTTCCTTCTCCTTCAATGCCCCTCTTTTCCACTCCAGCCTCCATCCTCCACCACCTTCTTGTCTGTGTTCAGTCCTCCTGGGACCCAGAGTCAGAGTGTGGGATGCCCCCAGAGCTGTTGCCATGGGCCCGGCCCATCATCTCCTGGCCCCACTCGCGGTGGCTGGACTCCTGGAGGCCCCGGCCAGTGGTCTCAATGGGCAGAGCACATGAGGCGATGGCAGCCAGCATGCAACAGATGCTATACACTGACAGAGTCAGGTACACAGAAGACTCCAACATCACCTGCAGGAAAGAGAGGAGAAAGGCAGTATTAGTGTATCTCCGTGAAGACTTGACTGTCTTTCAGTACACATTAAGTACAAAGCAAATATACCTTATATTGGTTGTGGTAACCTTTAATTTTTTTTACCTGTGCAACAAAGGGTGTGATGAGGGCTCCCACTCTGGCCATTCCACTACTAGTGCCCAGACCTAACGCTCTGGTTGCTGTTGGATATACCTATGGAGTCAGGAGAACACCATAGGAATACATGACTCATAAACATTCAGGACAGACACTTCAAGTGGTTTACGCAAAGGGGAATGTCCATTTTACGCCTTATTTGCATTTACAGTATGGTTTTAGTTTGTACCATATTGCCGCTTATTAGAAACCAATGGGGAAGAAGAGTATGGAGCAAAGAACTAGTCCTTTGTTTAGTTACAAATTGATCAAAGAAATACAACTGAACAGAAAGCCGACGTCTGAAATGTAGTATAATCTTGAAGCCATAAATAACCTCAAGACATAGTTATACAATAACAGAGGAAGAGGCAGAGCTACAGAGTTTGATCTGGTTATAAATCAAAGTCGTGTTTGTCCACCTCCGTCGACCTGTAATCAAGACCAAGTCACTTCAGCTTTGTTTTTAGAGTACGAGCTGGCGTTCATGGAGTCAATAATGTAGCCATAGGGTTCCATGGCCGATCAACTCACCTCAGGGGTGTAGACATAAGCAGCCTGGAAACCTCCTGCAATGAAGGCCCTGGCGATGAATATCAATACTGTCAACCAGGTCCTGGAGCAGAGACAACAACACTGTTAATAACAACAACAACACTGTTAACAACAACACGGGTAATAACAACAACACCGTTAACAACACTGTTTATAATAATAACAGCACTGTTAATAGCAACACTGTTAATAACAACAACAACACTTAACAACAACACTGGTAATAACAACAACACTGTTAACAACAACACTGTTAATAACAACAGCACTGTTAAATGCAACACAGTTACTGTGTTGTCAGTTGTGGCTCCACCACAGTGTGATGTTTGTCATGTTAAATTTGAGAGTAGTACATTACTAATACTAGTAGTAATAATGCCGTAATGGATGGTCTTACCTCCCTACACAAGCGTAGAGTGGAACAAGGCAGAGAGAGAAGACAAAGAAGCACAGTGCCATGGTCTTCCTCCTTCCCAGCCGATCGATGGCCCACAGAGTCACCAGTAGGCCTGCCCAACATTAACACATCAACCAATCTATTCAGATATTTTTATTGATCAGAACAATTTACAACCTACTTTACTTCACAGTACACTGCTCCCCATACAGCAATTATTGCATTTAGCAATATACTGACTGAGTTCAGGTTGAAGAAGTATACCTGGGAATTCAGACAGGGTGGTCCACAGCAGATCCTTGTAGTCGTCTGAGGTCAGGTATTTACACTCCAGGCTACACCTGGGCTCCCTCTTACTACCCTTTGACTCTAGAGGGAGACATAACACAAGAAACACGGGATGCACCAGTTATCACTACAGACATACAGAATCACAACTCCTGAAATGGCCTTGAGACTTGCACTGAGTGTACAAAACATTAGATACAATTACTCTGGCCATGACATAGACTAGTCAGGTGAATCCAAGTGAAAGCTATGATCACTTATTGATCAGTGTAGATGAAGGGGAGGAGACAGGTTAAATAATGAATGTTAAGCCTTGAGACAATTAAGACATGGATTGTGCCATTCAGAGAGTGAATGGGCAAGACAAAATATTTAAGTGCTTTTGAACGTGGTATGGTAGTAGGTGCCAGGTGCACCGGTTTGAGTGTGTCAAGAACTGCAACGCTGATGGGTTTTTCAAACTCAACAGTTTCCCGTGTGTATCGAGAATGGTCCACCACCCAAAGGACATCCAGTCAACTTGAGAACTGTGGAAAGCATTGGAGTCAATATGGGCCAGCATTCCTGTGGCACACTTTCTGCACCTTGTAGAGTCCATGCCTTGATGAATTGAGGCTGTTCTGAGAGCAAACGTCATGCAACTCAATATTAGGAAGGTGTTCCTAATGTTTTGTACACTCAGTGTATATGCTAATGTGACCTGAGGTCAACGGGAGCTATTCTTGGTTAAAGCATGACACAAACATCCTGTTTTTAGTTGTCAAGATGACATGTTAATTGTATGTCAGAAATTACCTTGGCCTGTGTTGTTCTCCCATTACACTAAGAATGAACTGATTAATAAGATTGTTTGGCCTCAGCAGGTTAATGCTGTCCTTGAGAGTGTTTGTGTCAGTGTTACCGATGATGTCAGAGGAGAGGAGCAGTGACTCACCCCCACAGGCGCCCCCCTCCTGGAAGAGCTCAGTGGTGAGCAGGACCAGGCCATAGTAGGCAAATGCATTAGAGAACCTGAGACAGATAAAACACAGTGCTAAGTCAATATAAGGATTCCCATAAGGAAACTGGGTTAATTAAAGATGCAACTCTTATGAAGACATTTAATCAAAGTATGTAACAGAGCACTGGTTTTGTTTTAGTAATGTAGGAAAGTTGAAATTAGTCATCAGATGGGATTTACTAACTTTTAATTACCTGTAATTAAAAATGAGGAAATTCAAAGTTTTTATTTGTTAAAAGGGTTATTTACCAAATAAACCACAACAGAATTGTGGTCCAGCGAAAATGTGGTGAGAAAAGATCCTGGATCTTCCCACGGTCCTCCTGATTGAAAAACAGAAAAACAACATGACAGATAAATAACTGAAGCAAAACAAACTACAACCATTTTAGTACACTCTATTTTCATTACATGTGACTTGCCCTGTCTGGAACTGCGAAGAGTAACAGCGTAGCCTACATTGCTACCATGACAAAGACCAAGGCTGGTGGGAGTACCGTTGAGGACAATGGTGTCTCTCTATCACAGGTGAAGGATCATTTAAACGAAACAAAAATAGTTCTACAAACAATTGTTTAAACAACAAGAAAATAGATTCAAGTATTTTGTCCAAATACTGGTGGATTCAACTAATAAAAGAATGGACAACCTGACCAGAGAGGTTCAGGACCTGAAGAACAGTTTGCAGTTCTCCCAGGGTCAGCTCAATGAATTGAAACAGGAGAACGGCAAGATGAGAGAGGACATCAGTTCTGTGTGTGAATCCATGATAACAAGGACAATCAAGGCAGAATAATAGGGTTGTGGACGGAATTGCAGAATCTCCACATGAGACCTGGACCGAGCCTGAGGAGAAAGTGAGGGAAATGATCAATGAGAAATTGAATTTGGACCACAGGAAGATTGAGGTGGATAGCGCCCAAAGGACTGGAAAACCCACCACCGGCCCAGGTGACAGGCCCAGGCCAATAGTGGTCGAGTTCCCGAGGTTCAAGGACAAAGTAGCTGTTCTGGAAAGAGCCAAGAACTTGAGAGGAACGTGTATCTTCCTCAACAAGGACTATTCTGAAGCTGTGCGCCAGAAGAGGAAAGAACTTATCCCAGCCATGAAAGCTGCTAGAGCGCGTGGAGACATTGCTTACATCTGTTATGACAGGCTCATTGTCCACCCTCCTTTCTAAAAGCCTGGAAGGGATGAGAGAACCAAGCCAATGGGTTCATATGTTCAACCCCACAGCACACACAGACACTTAAACACTAAAATGTGTATATTTTTATCTCGTTTGTTCTTTTCCAAATGATGTCTATCTCTGATAAGTTACCCAGTAATGGGCTGAAAATAGCCCATATTAATATATGTAGCCTTAGAAACAAAGTTCATGAAATCAATAACTTGCTAATATCAGATAACATTCATATATTAGCCATTTCTGAGACTCACTTAGATAATTCATTTGATACAGCATTAGCAATACAGGGATATAACATATATAGAAGAGACAGAAGTGTTGCTGTATATATTCAGAGCCATATCCCTGTAATGCTTAGAGAAGATCTTACAGTGGGGCAAAAAAGTATTTAGTCAGCCACCAATTGTGCAAGTTCTCCCACTTAAAAAGATGAGAGAGGAGGCCTGTAATTTTCATCATAGGTACACTTCAACTATGACAGACAAATTGAGAAAAGAAATCCAGAAAATCACATTGTAGGATTTTTCATGAATTTATTTGCAAATTATGGTGGAAAATAAGTATTTGGTCACCTACAAACAAACAAGATTTCTGGCCTCTTTAAGAGGCTCCTCTGTCCTCCACTTGTTACCTGTATTAATGGCACCTGTTTGAACTTGTTATCAGTATAAAAGACACCTGTCCACAACCTCAAACAGTCACACTCCAAACTCCACTATGGCCAAGACCAAAGAGCTGTCAAAGGACACCAGAAACAAAACTGTAGACCTGCACCAGGCTGGGAAGACTGAATCTGCAATAGGTAAGCAGCTTGGTTTGAAGAAATCAACTGTGGGAGCAATGGAAGACATACAAGACCACTGATAATCTCCCTCGATCTGGGGCTCCACGCAAGATCTCACCCCGTGAGGTCAAAATTATCACAAGAACAGTGAGCAAAAATCCCAGAACCACACGGGGGGACCTATTGAATGACCTGCAGAGAGCTGGGACCAAAGTAACAAAGCCTACCATCAGTAACACACTACGCCGCCAGGCTTAAGCCAGTATATGTCCAGGCCCGTCTGAAGTTTGCTAGAGAGCATTTGGATGATCCAGAAGAAGATTGGGAGAATGTCATATGGTCAGATGAAACCAAAATATAACTTTTTGGTAAAAACTAAACTCGTCGTGTTTGGAGGACAAAGAATGCTGAGTTGCATCCAAAGAACACCATACCTACTGAAGCATGATGGTGGAAACATCATGCTTTGGGGCTGTTTTTCTGGGCCAAAATACCAGCAACAGTGTGTGAAAACCTTGTGAAGACTTACAGAAAACGTTTGACCTCTGTCATTGCCAACAAAGGGTATATAACAAAGTATTGAGATAAACTTTTGTTATTGACCAAATACTTATTTTCCACCATAATTTGCAAATAAATTCATGAAAAATCCAACAATGTGATTTTCTGGATTTTTTTCTCTCATTTTGTCTGTCATAGTTGAAGAGTACCTATGATGAAGATTTACAGGCCTCTCTCATCTTTTTAAGTGGGAGAACTTGCACAATTGTTGGCTGACTAAATACTTTTTTTGCCCCACTGTATGTCAAGTGTTATTGAAGTGTTGTGGTTGCAGGTTCACTTGGCACATCTAAAGCCTTTTATTTTGGGGTGTGGCTAGGCCACCAAGTGCTAACAGTCAATATCTAAATAATATGTGTGAAATGCTTGATAGTGTATGTGATGTAAACAGAGAAGTCTACTTTCTTGGGGACCTGAATATTGACCTGTTCTCATCAATCTGTCCACTCAAGTGGAAGCTTCTCATTGTAACCAGTGCCTGTAATCTGGTTCAGGTAATTAATCAACATACCAGGGTGTTTACAAACACTACAGGAACAAGATCATCCACATGTATCAATCACAACTTTGTTCTAAATCTGTATCCATACCCATTGGATGCAGTGATCACAATATAGTGGCTATGTCCAGGAAAGCCAAAGTTCCAAAAGCTGGGCCTAAAGCGGGGCAGGGCAGGCTATACCTGTCTTGCAGCCACAAGTTTTCCAAGGGGCATGGGGGCTCCGTTCTCCTTGGCGATACGCTTCAGGGTGTTCAGCGCTTTCTCCTGGTTCCCTGTCAACACATCATAGCGGGCACTCTCTGGCAGCCACTGTGTCCAAAACCAAAGGGTCAGTCGTTCAATAGTGTAAAAAAACAGAATTCAAGTGAATTGGTAGTAGCTGTTACTGTCATACTCACAAAAGAGAGGATAGCAAAGATGAAGAGCGGAATGGTAGAGAGGCCGAGCAGCCAGCGCCAGCCCAGAGTGGGCATCACCACGATAGCCAACAGTACCTCAAACACAGTGCCCAGCGCCCAGAATATCTGCAGGGGCACAGCAATAGGTACAGAGAAGGTTGGCATGATGAGTTCCCTGGCACAGTGAAGCAGCTTCATTGATCCAGCGAAGAGTGGAGACCTATCCTGCTCCTGAGGGGCCACAAACCTGGCATTAAGAGGATCACTCACAAACAAGTGGATCAATGTGCACCACACCGACCTGCTAATGTCTCAAATCAAGTAAGGACTTGACAGAGTTGAAAGTAGACCTCACAGGACAGCAGAGTTAGAAGGGTAGGGGAAAGGAATTGGGTTGGGTTGGACAAGCTACAGACAGAAGGTAGAACTACATACAGAATATAGGTTAGTTAAGGGTAAGCCATACCTCTATCAGCAAGATGCAGGTGGCTCTGGACCTCATGGGGAGAAACTCTGCATACAGTGTCACCCTGAAGGGAGAAGGACATGTGACTATTATGCCACTTCTTGAATAAGATGTTTTATTTTTTATTTAGTCACATGCACAGTTGTAGTTGCAGTGTACAGTGCCATTCTTAAGCTCCGAGCTCCAGCAGTGCAGGTATGAATGAAACAATAAAATATATATGTATATATTTGTTTACAACTGTGACAATGAGAAATATGAATGTCCCTATGGGGAGCAGCCAGGGTATGTTATCTACCCAGTTATAAATTGCCTACTTATAACTGGGTAAATAACATAACCCAATCCTTTACTTTGAACTACTAAAGTATATACTGTAGCTATTGCTATAATGCCAGAGAGAAGGGACACGTACGACTGTGGTGCTCCTCCGATGCCAAAGCCCACCAGGGCACGGAGGAAGAGTATCCAGCCATAGACGGGGGCAAAGGCGCTCAGGACACCATAGAACATGGTCCACGCCACACTCATCTTCAGACCCTGTGTACACACAGACATACACACCCACATCCACAGCTGTGAGCTCTGACACTGACAACAAAATACCCAACTATCTCTACCACGCATCACACTGTTATGGATCTCCCCATTTCCCATCTCTTCCCAATACATTGATATAAAACTGATGTCTCACGAAAGCCTGTAAAACAAATAACTGTTGTGAAATTATTAATCAATATGGCTGTGTCTGTTGTGAAATGATTAATCAATATAGCTGTGTCTGTTCTGTTGTGAAAGTCATAACCTCCCCCATAATAAACCCAGTCGTTGAACTTACTGTTTTTCTGCCATACTTGTCGGATATGTTCCCCCAAATGGAAGAGCTGATCATCATTCCAATGAACACCGCCTGGATAAAAGAAACAGAGGGACTAGTTATCACTATATGTAGAGGCTTTATCTGTAATGAAAAGTGACAAGTGACACTGTAAGACTGCATTAACATCAACAGCTACTGCTATTAAACTCATCACTACAATTACTAGTCCATCCAATCACCACCAGCTTCTCAACAACTACCGTTAGCCCACCAATCTAGTCATCATTTAGTATTACTTGTAGTCAGTGTAAGAATGTGTCAGGCATTACCGAGGTGAGTAGCGCCACCCACAGACTTGGCAGCCTCCATTCACAGTGCAGCTGTGGAGCTAGGATGCTCAGAATCATCATCTCCATAGCATCAGCCATCTGAAAAACAACAGCCATAAGGACCAGTGCGGAAGGAAACAATGAAGGCACAGTGAATTTTGCTCATATACAGTACATTAAATCCACATGCACTTGTTTGTAATACAGAACATACACAACATGTTATGAAACTGTTATGTTTTCCTCTCTGACCAGACTAGCCCTGTCTAATGCTTGGCTGCTCACCCAGGACAGACCAGTGAGGATGGAGAGTTTCCACTGGAACTTCCCAAAGCCAATGGCCTCCACAGCATCCTCCACCATGAAAGTGTCTGTGGAGAACAACTCAAGTAAGAAATCACATAAAATACAGATGATGACTTGCAAGAATGGATTACAAGTTATTAAAATAAATGTGTCCAAAATGAGTAACTGTAGTCAATCTCATAATAGATAAAGCCACTTATAAAAGCCCAGTGGTCCCCAGGCAGGGAGGGGATAGGTGGAAGGAGAGAGTGGAGGCTGAGGAGGGACCCAGTCATACCATCAGTTGGATTAGCAAACTCCCGAGGTACTGGTGCACCATCCTGAAGTGCCACAGACTCCATATAAGCCTGCCTCCCATCGATCTGGACCTCCTGCTCTCTGCCCCCGCCATCATCCTCAGAGCGTGTGCTATCACCTGTGCGACGGAACTTGACCACGCTGCAAGAAAGAAAGCCAGGAAGATCAACTTTGATCAGTTGCCAGTCTACCGTAAGGAAACAGAGCTGAATGAAGCGAGAATGAGAGGCTGTTGCCTAGGTGATATAAGCTGTTCCTATGTACTCTGTGCTTTGTGACTGGGTGGTGAAATCCATCAGTGGGTGAGATGTGTCAGGGAAACGGAGGGAAGTTGCGCACTGCTGTTCACAACTGAGAAACTTGTGTGACTCCTAAAAATTGTGTGTAGATGGCAAATAGATTGGATTGTAGGAAAAATATGAATACTTAAAACACCTGTATGTTATCTGTACGTGGAGTTTATAAACTCCTCATTTTGTAAAATAACAGATTGCTGATAGAGGCTGGAACATTGTAAAAGGAACATTGAGGCAGACCTTTATTTTTTTACCTTTATTTAACCAGGCAAGTCAATTAAGAACAAATTCTTATTTACAATGACGGTCTCGCAAGAGGAGGCAAAAGACAGTGAATGTGTATGTGTGCGTGCAGGAATGTGAAATAACCCAACATGCTTCCTTACATAAGGCAACGCAAACAAGTGACATCGGGTGACAACTAGAAACAACTACATGTCTCAACAATCTGTTCATCTATTTGTCCTTTGAACTCCTCCAGGGACAACAGGTTCTGGAGTTTCAGTTTGGCTTGGAGGGAATTCCAAGACCAAGGGGTTGAGTAATGAAATGACCTTTTTCCATGCTCAGTTCTAATTTTTGGAACTGCTAGCATATAACAAGATTGAGATCTGTCACGCCCTGGTCGAAGTATTTTGTGTTTATCTTCATGTATTGGGTCAGGCCAGGGTGTGGCATGGGATTTTTGTATTGTGGTGTGTTTTGTCTTGGGGTTTTGGTGTGTATGTATTGGGATTGTAGCTAGTGGGGTGATCTAGCAAAGTCTATGGCTGTCTGGAGTGGTTCTCAATCAGAGGCAGGTGTTTATCGTTGTCTCTGATTGGGAACCATATTTAGGCAGCCATATTCTTTGAGTTTGTCGTGGGTGATTGTCCTTAGTGTCCTTGTTCCTGTCTGTGTTAGTTTTACCTAGTATAGGCTGTTTTCGGTTTTCGTTACGTTCTTTGTTTTGTAGTGTTTTAGATTCGTGTTACGTTTTTTGTTCATTAAACATGGATCGCAATCTACACGCTGCAGTTTGGTCCGACTCTCCTTCACCACACCTAGAAAACCGTTACAAGATCTGAGCTTGTATGTGCTTTCATTTCAAATTAGAAGAGAGGATAGATCAAATGGCAGTTCTCCTAAAATGGCCTTATAAATAAGAATGTACCCGTGTTTGAGCCTGCGTGTTGCTGGTGATGTCCACCTGACAGCACTGTAGAGATCACAATGTTGAGTTAGACGTCTCTGATTGGTTTCAAAATAAAGGGCTACATGATTCACAGAGTCAAAAGTCCAGTGTAGAGATTGAGGACTGCAGATACATAGTATCAACATTGTTCAACACAGAGAGAAAAGTACAACGAATCCACCATTTTCTGGGGGAAAGGAAAAACAAGCTTTGTGACGGTAATAAAACCAAATACGCAGCTTATGTTTCTTGACAAGGTTCTCTATATGGGTGGTGAAGCTCAACTTCTCATCCACCCAAACTCCCAGATATTTGTACGTTTTGACTTGCTCTACAGAATGTCCTTCCAAAGTAGTAATTACATGGTTTTCAGAGTGTTCATTATTGGAAAATATCATTCGTTTTGTTTTAGAAGAATTAAGAACAAACTTCAAATCGTACAGATTCTGTTCAATAACGATAAAAGCTGTTTGAGATCTTTCAAAAGCCAAAGTCAAACTGCTGCCACTTGAATAGAGAACAGTGTCATCCGCATAAAAATCTACATCAGCTGTTTCAATATGTCTCCCAATGTTGTTGCTATAGATAATAAACAACAGGGGACCAAAAATGATTCCTTGAGGCACATCCGAGCACAACTCTACTGTGTATGACTTACAGCCATCTGCCTTAACACACTGGGTTTGAAGTGACCAGTAGTTCACAAACCACTCCTGAGCATGACCAGTGAACTCAATGCACTTCAAACTCTACACTAAGACAGTATGTTCCACAGTGTCAAGCGCCTTTGACAAGTCTATGACTACAGATATACAATGTAGCTTCTTATCCAGAGCATTGTGAATATAATTAAAAACCTTACATGTTAACTAGGGACTCCAATACCTTTTCCAGAACAGACAATTTAGATCTGTGATTAAAGTTATTCAGTAGAGTCGGATCACCTTTCAAAAGAGGTAGGACAAATGCTGATTTCCACAATTTGGGGATTTCATTACATTCTAGGTTGAGGTTAAAGATGCATGTTAAAGAGGGAGCAATTATGTCTGCAGCTAATTGTAGTAGACAGGCACCCAGAGCATCAGAGTCAAGGGACTTTTTGACATCAATTGCTTTCAGGCCTGTATGCACCTCTGAGACAGAGAAGGGTGAGAAGGAGAACCAGTGATGTCTTAATCACTGTAATTACTACACAGATTTGCCAAGGGCAGAATAAATACAGCTGGTGGCCCAGTGAGGAGCCTAGAAATCAACATGCCTTGTTTCCTGTACTTCAGTTTCTTTCAGTTCTGTACAGAACAATCCCACATTTATCCCATATATAGATTTGGAGAATGGAAAATGGACAGATCCAGTAAACCTTTGTGTTGGTGGCTTGACACTTTCTGCAGTAACGTTTCAATGTGGCCTCATTGCCTCAAAATTCCTCTCCTTCAACATAATAGCTTTAAGATATACCATATGTATCCTGTTAGGAAATATTATTTGGGGATTCACGCTGGGGAGAAAGGCAGTTCTGAGCATTAGAACTCAAGGTTTGCAGCCACAGTCACTTATTACACAATTTCAGTTCTTAGTTAGATCGTTTCCAGGCCTACTGCCAAGTCACTGCTTTACTACCATAGGAACAATTAGAAAGAGAATGTTATGCTTTTATTTTATTACACATTAAAAAGGAGAGTCTCAATAGGAACTTTGTTGAAAATTGATAGTGACAGCCATGTGTGGACATCTCTGTTTGACTAGCTAAACTAGCTAAACTAGCTAAACTAAAAGCTTTACCTAAACTCACTGCACCTTCAGTGACAAACATGTTCATCCTTTTAACAATAAACATAAATTAACATAATAGATTATCATCCACAAGAGATGACATTGTAGTATGGATATTCTAAATCGTGGTCATAATTGTTGCTACTAAGTATTGAGTAATAGGCAACCCCTATACAGTAATTGGTAGGCTGAATGCGTGGCTTTTGTCGAGCAGAAATATCAGGGGAATTTGTTAATTTAAATTTTATATTTGCTACATGTTGTGTAAAATATTATATGTTATCCAATCCATACGAACAAACTGGTGCAACTCATGGATGATCAAAATAAAGACATGACCAATGATGTTGTCACAGTAGTAGCTTCATATGCAGTAGGCAATGATGTGAATGAACCATTTTACAAATATGCACACTGTCACTACCAATAAAATTTATACCTTGAGATACAAGGGAAAAATAGATACAAATACTAGGCGACCTTGTTGTAGCACCCATATGGGGAGTTGGTTTATGGTTACTGTTTACCGGTCATTGATGCTTTCAAACAAAACGCACCGTCAGTTCCTCGACATGCCACATTGTATTCGCGTAGAGTGGCGTATTGCACTGTGGCTATCTCAACAGAGGAATGCAATGTTGCACATAATATTGTCAAGAGATCATTCTGTCAACCAACAGCTGCGAATCAAACGATCACGAAAATGTGTGCTAAGAAAGGCTGTGTCTGTTGGCTCGGTTTAACAAATTAGCCCAGCCACGATCAAATTAGAAATTAAGTCTATTTTTAAATATATACATATATATTGTTGAGTATACTCACGGGAGTTGTCTTAACTGGAACAAATCATCTTCCATTTTGGTGATGTTTATTGGGTTCCACAGTGAAGTGTTTCATTGCCGTTACATTGTTATCATAGCGAGACAAGATTTCAGCACCACGGGCTTGCGGAGAGCGACCCGTCCTTGTTCTCAGCGGAGAGCCAATGAGGAGCGGGACATTCACAATTTCAGCTTCCAGTGTCGTTGTCACAGTAGTGCTCCAGTCAGAGAGGACGGGTGCATGCCTCTGCCCTGGCGTTGCTGACACATACCGGATCTTACAACGCCTGGTTAGGTATTTTACGTATCAGCTAACCACATCATATGTTATAGCAATCTGTCAGTCGATGACACAGTCGAGACGTGACACGCAACCATTGGTTTATGCATGCAACGTCTGAGCAGGGGAACGCGACCGGTGTGTTCACTGCATGGTGCAACACAACTAATGTCTTAGTCTGTTTGATCGCAAATTAAGGTATTTCAAACTGATTGAAGAAAGACAAAGAGTAATCACAGCGAAGACCACGTTACTGCATAGGTTGTTGTGAGAAAACATAAACATCATAAAGAGCAGCAAACATAAAAGCTTGGTGTATAGGCTGATTACAGAGGGAATATATACTTTACAGAGAGGCTATATCAGCAGAGGAATGTGTGTGTGTTGGGGGGGCTGTCACAAACACACACTGCTGTAGTGAGGACACCCAATCATGGCCAGATGTGATTCAACCTGGATTCAAACCAGGGACTGTAATGACACCTCTTACACTGAGATGCAGTGCCTTAGACCTCTGTGCCACTGGGGAGCCCTAGAACTCTCTGTATTTGTCTGTCTGTCACACACACACACACACACACACACACACACATATGCAGAGAGAAAATAAGAAGGGACATTGTCACATGTCTGTGATAGGCTATAGGCTGCAAGCTTTTTGATCCCTTATGGAATCAATCCTAACATTTTTTTATGCTAGTCAGGTTTGTAATTAAGATGTTATTTAGAACATTTCGGTGGGTAAAATAGAATGCTTTTTAGCATGTGACAACCTGTATAATACGCTTAAATCACGCAGGCTCCATTTTGAAATGAATGCGAGGCTGAGGTGGGTAACCCCCGGAAGTCGCTAGTCAAAACAACAATACACTGGATTTATATCGATACATGGGCAGATGAAGACGTTAGACTTTTTAAAATGTATTTTTAATTTAATTAGGCAAGTTAGTTCCGAAGAAATTCTTATTTACAATGACGGCCAACCCCTAACGACGCTGGGACAATTGTGCGCCGCTCTATGGGACTTCCAATCACGTCCGGTTGTGATACAGCCTGTAACGTTAATCGAAACAGGGTCTTGTGGTGACGCCTCTTGCGCTGAGATGCAGTGCCTTAGACCGCTGCGCTACTCGGGAGCCCTGTGTGCCCAAGGCAGTCAAACTAAGAGGTTACTGTGACTGGATCGAGGGTTACATTCACGATGTACAAGGTAAGATGATTTATTTGTACTTTTTTTGCAGCTAGCTAGGTAGTTAACGCAACTTTGTCGGTTGAAAAAGGTGTAAAGTTGGTATTTTAACGTAGCTTATTTGATCATATTACTGAATGTTTTCAGCTATTGCTACATAAAATCTTTGTAGCTAAGTATTTAGTTAATGTTCCCTGTTGTTGTGCATGCCATCTTGGTTCAAGTCTTCAGTCAGGAGTGAGGCAGGCAGGTGTAGTTTGACAGCAATGTCACACATTGTCCTCACATTATTCATACATAATTCAGGTAGATGCGGGTCAGTTAGGAAAGTAGGTGTCAATTGAGTAATTATGTTTCTATCTGCAAATTAGGATAATATTACTTTAGAAACAAACAGAAATGCGCTTGGATGTGTAACAGATGTGAAATGGCTAGCTAGTTAGCGGTGTTCGCGCTAAATAGCGTTTCAAGCGGCGCCTGGGTATGGGCGAGGGGACGGTCTAAAGTTATAATGTTACATTGGTGCCGTGACTCGGATCACTGGTTGCGGCGGAAAAGGAGGAGGTCAAAAGGGGGGTGAGTGTAACGGATGTGAAATGGCTAGCTAGTTAGCGGTGTTCGCGCTAAATAGCGTTTCAATCGGTGACGTCACTTGCTCTGAGACCTTGAAGTAGTAGTTCCCCTTGCTCTGCAAGGGCCGTGGCTTTTGTGGAGCGATAGGTAACGATGCTTCGTGGGTGTCAGTTGTTGATGTGTGCAGAGGGTCCCTGGTTCGCGCCCGGGTATGGGCGAGGGGACGGTCTAAAGTTATACTGTTACAGATGCACGACTCGAATGGCAAGTGTGGAGGTATCAGTGTTGCCAACTAATTTTCAGGTTAAGATGCTAGAAGCAGGTTGATTTGTTGCTAAATGACGTTGTGATGTCATTGCGTGATAACGTAAAACTGCGTCATTACGTAGAATACACAATAACGTTTCTCAAATTGACTGGCCATCTCGGCAAAAAATATTATTTGACATTTGTTCAGGTATAGACTCCCACTCTTTTCTGTACTTCTGGCTGTACAATTTTGATTGAGACATGTTGATTGATGTTGTAAGTTCTGTTCAAGATCAAACATTCGTGACCAACTATATTCATTGGGTTTGACTCGTCGAACCCGTACTACTGCTGCTGCAGTCAGCCAAAATCGCAATGTACTTAAAAAATGTTTTTAACAACAAATCAATACAGAAGGTACATAAGTATATATAGATTATAAACAATGGACAATTGAGCTAGGGGGTACAATATCACATTACAATTACACAAGGACCTTAAGGGACATACATACACTTACAATTCTACCAGCTTTTTTGTTAGTTAAATACTCTATCTTAAAATACAGTTCAATTTCTTGAATGAAGGTGTCACACAGTCTTTGACAGCTATGAGTTCACATTTATTAATGTTAAGATATAGACCAGATGCTTTGGAAAAGGATTGTATCACATTGATCGCTATGGGAATTTGGTTAGCGTCTTTCAGAAAAAGTGTAATATCGGCTTATAATAATTTCTTTACCAGCTATGGAAATACCTTGTACAGGACTATTATTTAAAGAATTTGTAAGAAGTTGGGTGATTAATAAAAACAGTTACGGAGAGATAGGACAACCTTGCCTAATTCCTCTATTTAACTCAAATCTAGGTGAGGTGCCAAATTTCAATTTGATAGGGCTGTTACCATTTGCATAGAGAGTCTTAATAGCCTTACAAAGTCCCCAAAGCCAAGTCTCTCAAGGGAGTGGAAGAGGAACTGATGCTCTACTGTGTCAAATGCTTTATAAAAATCTAAAAATAATATGAAGATATCCTCAGGTATTAGGTCTGAGTAGTCAAGTATGTCTAATACTAGTCTGACTTTGTTAGAAATATTTCTGTTCCTCATGAAGCCAGACTGTGTTTCATCAATGATTGCATCCAGGACTTATTTAATTATTTTTGCAAGTAGTAAGGCTAATATCTTATAGTCATTATTAAGAAGACAAATTGGACGCCAGTTATCGATGAGCAGCACTTATTTTTTAGGCTTAGGTATCAGTGTTATTAACCCCTGACTCATTGTAGAAGGGAGAACATTGTTTTTAATACTCTCTAAAAAGACTTCAAATAGGAAGGGAGCTACTTGTTCAGAAGATAATTTGTCAAATTCTGATGTAATTCCATCAACACCTGTTGATTTATTGTTCTTTAGATGTTTGATAGACTCTATAATCTCTTCAACTTTTATTGGTTCATCACACTGTTTAGATTTGCAATGTAGTGAAATTGCTGCTGGCCTGCTGCTGACGTCACTCACAATGCACTTTTTGCAGCCATGCACGTGTGTTGTGACTTAGTGTGTGACAGAGAAAATTGTTTTTGTCATTTAGAGGGAAAATACGTGCATTTTAGCATTTGAGTCACTTTTCAAAAGTTTTTGAATACATTTTTAAAAGTAGCTAAATTGGTTGCTAGGTGCTGTTTGAAAAGAAAGTTGCCAGGGTGGTCTGAAAAGTTGCTAAATCTAGCAACAAAATTGCTAAATTGGCATCACTGGGAGGTATGTGTTTAATTTGTGTGCTAGGATGCCACGAACCGCAATCCAAAAATGGAAAGTACTGTATGTGTGTCAAATTTATCCAATTCCCATTTTCATCAGGAATAATAACATGGTAATGTAATCCCTTAAATTATGACTGTATGTTTGTTTTACTCCATGTGTAACTTTGTGTCGTTGTATCTGTCGAACTGCTTTGCTTTATCTTGGCCAGGTCGCAATTGTAAATGAGAACTTGTTCTCAACTTGTCTACCTGGTTAAATAAAGGTGAAATTAAAATAAATAGATAAACATCCCTTTATGTTATTTTCAATTAGATATAATAGACCCAAATTGAGTAATTTTGACCCCACCAGATAGTTACAATACTTAGCAGTATTTTCTTCAAACCCCTCACTAGTGAAAATCCACATATCTATGCAATAATCAAACCTCTTACGTTTTTAATTTCAGGCAAGTAGACTTTTTTTGCATTGTTTCGGGTTCTGCTTTGATTTAGCCTAAATTAATGCATTATGGAATTGTTTGGACAAACCAATTATTATATGTTCTTTGTGTCCCTTATGGAAGGTTCTAGTAGTTGAAACGCGTTGCAGTTGTTTGTCCTGATGTTCTAGTCTGACTGTACCCATATGTATTATTTTGTATATATATTCTGTTAATAGATCATTAAAGTTTGTCGCAATGTCCCGGCCGCCTACTCTTAATCTTTCTTTGGATTACTTGCCATTTAGGAGTCAATCTTCATCTCACTTTATGGTGTGTTGAAATAAATATTTTGTCTAACGTTACTTGTCTAACTCAATTATTTTTAAATATTTTTTTCCCCCAGCTGCAGTTCTACTCTGAAAGTCCATTCATCATGGAGACTAAATGCAACTGCAAAGCTGGCCCGGGACAGTGCAACCATTCCTTCAGTTTACTGTAAGCCATAGCTCATTACATTAAAATCGCCTACACATCTATTCCACCAACAGAAACCTAAACATGCTTGCCTCAAACATGGCACATCCGACGCGTACGTCAGGCCTGAAGTCAAAACATGTAAAAACAGTTAGATTATCGAAAGTAAAGCCACTGAGGAATAACAATGCACCTGCCAACAAGGTCCGCAGGACTTGAGGGGATTGTGCCAAATATGTATTGTCCAGTCCCTACACCATTGCCCAGTAAATAGTTTGCTAGGATCCTTATGCAAAACCATGCTGCAATAGGAAGCAACTGCCAAATATACACCTTGCTGGCCTCAAACTCAGAGCATACTTTTTTTGTGAAATGCAACAATTATTTCCTTGAGAGTCTGAAAAGTTGGTGGACATGAAGTCCAAGTTGGACCAATACTTTTTTGAGCACTTCCTGCCAGCCCTGTGCAGAAATAAAGAAAAAATAAATCACACTGGTAGGTGGACAGGTGTGTCTCTGGTCCACACTCCAGTCCAGTTGGTGGCGGTAATGCACCTTAAAGTTGGTTGCCAACTGCCCTATAAAATCCTCAGAAGAAGAAGGTGGAATGGTGATACCCTGGTGCCATGGTAATAATAAATACTGGTGTAGTTTTTTCAGTGATGTACAGGACTGGACTTTGAAATGTTTGTAATTCCAGTTACATGATTGAAGCTTAAAATATGTCTATAAATGGAGTTAGTCTATTTGATCTAAGCTTGAACTTTTAATGAACTGTTAAATTATTGATGCTGGAGACATGTATTTTGATAATTAAATAGTCATGTTTGAAAAGCATTTGTCATGGTATTCTTCTCAGGTAGAAATTCAGTATATCAATCTAGTGTACATCACAGAAATACAGGGTTCTCCCTTAAGCATTACAGTGGCTCTGTACATTGAGTGTTAGACAAATGGATAAATGCTTACAATAAACAATTCTTCATTCATTCCCATATAGTGGAAGTGGGTAGAGCACAAGATACGTGTTCTTAAAAACAGTAGCTCTTGGAAAGTTGAGTACAGCACGTACAAACCACAGCTGGTTAACTGAACTGGCGAGTGTCAGGGGGATCACGCTATCAAATATGTCTTCTAAGCCTGGTAATCAGCTTTCAGGGTGTCAGTTTTTAACCCCCGTGTACAACATGATGAACCTGGGATCACACTGGAAACTAAACTGTTGCCTTCTTAGTGAGTCATTCTCCTTTGCTAGCCAATCTATTTCATCACGCGCTGCCTCCAGTGGCTCTTCCATAGGCAGGGGCTTCTGTGTAATCATGCTTTGGGAATAGCAGCTCTGCAACCTGGCCAGCTCTAGGGGAGAAGGAGGGTCCGTCATGGTCTGGGACGGTGTGTCGGGGAGAAGGGCCTTGGTCAGGGAGGTGACCAAGAAACCGATGGTTACTCTGACAGAGGAACTCTAGAGTTCCTCTGTGGAGATGGAATAACCTCCCAGAAGGACAACCATATCTTCAGCACTCCACCTATCAGGCCTTTATGGTAGAGGTTCCAGACGGAATCCCATTGAGCACATCTGGGATCTGTTGGATCGGAGGGTAAGGGCTACGGCCATTCACCCCAGAAATGTCTGGGAACTTGCAGGTGCCTTGGTGGAAGAGGGGGGTAACATCTCACAGCAAGAACTGGCAAATCTGGTGCAGTCCATGAGGAGGAGATGCACTGTAGTACTTAATGCAGCTGGTGGCCACACCAGATACTGACTGTGACTTTTGATTTTGACCTCCCTTTTGTTCAGGGACACATTATTCAATTTCTGTTAGTCACATCTGTGGAACTTGTTCAGTTCATGTCTCAGTTGTTGAATCTTGTTATGTTCATACAAATATTTACACACGTTAAGTTTGCTGAAATTAAACATGGAAGTTAATTTTTTTGCTGAGTTTACTATCTTAACTAGCTACCATCACACAACAACATGTTGGCTGGGCTTACTTCCGGGGTCATATGATTTCCCGAACCTCACTTTAATTTCAAAATGTCACCTGAAGCATGACTAAATTAAATGTTTGGTGCTGATGAAGTCTGCAAAGTTGAAGAAAGTGTGGAAAAGAATAACAATGTCAACCATAGATGTCGCACTGATCTGGAACAATACACAAGAAGATGGCACCTGAGACCCTACGGCGTGCCAGAGGTGGAGAATGAGGATGTGCCAGGGGAGGATATCAGCATCTGCCAAGAAGTTATGCCTGCAGATGTAGCCGATGTGAAATGGCTAGCTAGTTAGCGGTGGTGCGCGCTAGTGGCGTTTCAATCGGTGACGTCACTTGCTCTGAGACCTTGAAGTAGTGGTTCCCCTTGCTCTGCAAGGGTCGTGGCTTTTGTGGAACGATGGGTAACGGTGCTTCGAGGGTGATTGTTGACGTGTGCAGAGCGCCTGGTTCGCGCAAGGGGACAGACGTAAAGTCTATACTGTGTTTCGTGATACCATCAACGTTGGTCGTCGCCTCGGCAAGAAGCAACAGCAAAACGATTCTAGACCAAGCGGTATCATCATCCACTTCACTGCCAGATTCTACAGGGATGCTGTCTGGAAAGCTGCTAGGAAGAACGCCTTCCTTTAGAGCCATGGTATGCGTTTCGACGAGCATCTCAGCCCGGAGGACATAGAAAGAAGGAACAGGTTGTGGCCAACGATCAAAAAGCACGAAATGAGGGAAAGGCTGCTTACTTCGTCGGAGGACGAGGCTTCATCAACTGTTCAGAAATCCATATTCCTCTCTAAAATCTCACCAGAAGGAACATAGATAATTCAACTGATAGTGTAAGGAAAACATCAACTCAAATTGTTCTAATGTAATGACCACCCAGAAACAGTGTTGCATCTTTTTGGCATTGTATTCATGTAAGAAAACTGTGGCAAGACATCAGTAGATGTATAATTGAACACATTTATGAAGATCTTACACTATTATGGAGAGATGTACTGCTTGGATTCTTTACCTACGATAGAAATAAGATGAAACAATTTATGTAATTAATTTAATTATTATTTTGGACAAATGTCATATTCACAAATGTAAATTTACAAACAAAACACCACATTTTCTTAACGTCAAAAAGAAATGGAATTATTTTAAGACAATTAAATACTCTACTAAACAAAAAAGCTGTTAGAATAATAAGTGTTTGTATGTCCCTTAAGGTCATTGTGTAATGTGATATTGTACCCCCTAGCCCAATTGTCCTTTGTATATTATGTGTATATATACTTGTGTTCCCACATGTACGTCCTGTATTGATTTGTTGTTCATTAAAATAAAAAAAAGTCTCGAACAAATGACTTCCTGTACAGCTGTGTTTGGTCCGTCAGAAATCCAAAGATCCCAATTTAAGTTCCACTACGTTAACTCCGAGAATATGCCGTGGTGCAGATCAGCGACATCTGAAAAGCTTATTCGGGAGTTCCTGTACTCTGGTACCATTGTCAGGTCAGACCTGAATGTTTTACAAGGCCTTTCTTTTCGCGCATTAAATGTGTGATTGTGTCGGGGTTTAGCGAAGTGTGTTCAATGAGCTTGCTTTTTCTTAGTGCGCAGTTCGAACGACGTTTTTAAGTGGCGCACACACAAACGACGCCAAAGCAAGAGTACTGTTGATCTGACTGCATCAATCTGAAATTAACAATTTGACGGACTATTATGGGATTACCATACCACCTGTTCGCAAAATTCCAACATGTTTTAGAGAAGTCTTTGTGCATTGTGTCGTAGTAGAGGATGTCAAAAAGAGCAATCTACAGTAGCTAACGTTTATAGGCAGATCTGTCATGTCGACAGGACTGCCTGTCGTTGGCTGGCGAACATGTGTCATGTTCAGCAAATGAAATTCGACTCATGAACCAGGAATTATCTAGTCAACAAATTTAGCTCAATAAACCTATCTCCGCTGCTGCTTTGGATCCATGAGAGTTTGTTAGGTGTGGACATACAATATATTCCGAGTAAGTAAAGGGAAACGCATTTGACGTCCCAACAGTTCAGCCTTTTCTATGAAACTGTCAATAATATGTAATCACTTTGGAATTTTTTTCAGGAATAAAATTATGAAAAACTGGGGAGTCATTGGTGGAATAGCGGCTGCCATGGCTGCTGGAGTATATGTTCTATGGGGTCCAATTACAGACAGCAAGAAAAGGAAGAAAGGTAAGCTTGCCCAATGTCTGTGTAGGCAGTTAAATACGAGATCACTAATGTTATGTAGGTGGATGTTTATGAGGGCCATTGACTGTATACCAAAAAAACTATCCACCATAGGCATGGTACCAGGCCTGCTGAACCTGGGAAACACCTGCTTCATGAACTCTCTGCTCCAGGGCCTGGCAGCCTGCCCTTCCTTCATCAAGTGGCTGGAGGAGTTCACTAGCCGCAAAGGTGTGCCAGAGGGCGAGCCAGAGAAGGACCCCAAACTTTCCACAACACTCCTGCAGCTTCTCCAAGGTAGTGTTTGGTGATGGGCGAAGAAGGAATCAGAATCCCTGTACACTCAATTGTTAGACTCTGTGGTTGCAACCCAAGTGGCACCTTATACCCTATGGTGCACTACTTTTAACCAGGGCCCATGTAATGCACTATGTAGGGTACCATATCTCTGATTTGCAGCACTGTCAAACAACAACACTGGGGAGGAGGATGTGCTGGATGCAGGGTGTCTGCTGGAGGTCCTCAGACTCTACAGGTGGCACATCAGTTCCTTTGAGGAACAGGTACGTTATCCTTACTTGTTAAGTATTTGTGAGCATTTTTTCAGAGCATTCAAGTCAAAATGATTGTCTTAAATCTGTTCCCCATAAGAATTCTGCTCCACGTTCAAAACGAATGATAAGGCAGCCCTTCCAGTCGAAGCTCACATCCACTACAATACTATGGTACTTTCCAATGGAGCAGCAATAAATCCCCCTATGGATTTCACATGACTTGGCAGGGGTACAGCCATGAGAGGGCCTGGGAGGACCACCCACTGGGGAGCCAGGCCCAGACAATCAGAAAAAGTTTTTATTACAGACAGAAATACTCTTCAGTGCCACCCCCCTCCCAATGATCCTGCAGGTGAAGAAGCCAGATGTGGAGGGCCTGGGCTGGTGTGGCTACACGTGGTCTGTGGTTGTGAGGTCGGTTGGACATCCTGCCAAATTCTCTAAAATGACGTTGGAGGCAGCTTATGGTAGAAATTAACATTAAATTCTCTGGCAACAGTTGCGGTGGACATTCCTGCAGTCAGGATGCCAATTACACGTTTCCTCAACTTGAGACATCTGGTGTTGTGTGACAAACTGCACATTTTAGTAACCTTTTATTGTCCCCAGCACAATGTGGACCTGTAATGATCCTGCTGTTTAATCAGCTTCTTGATATGCCACACCTGTCAGTTGGATGGATTATCTTGGCAAAGGAGAAATGCTCACTAACAGAAACAAATGTGTTGTACAATATTTTGAGAGAAATAAGCTTTTTGTGCATATGGAATATTTCTGGGATTTTTATTTTATTTCAGCTCATGAAACACAGTACTAACACTTTACATGTTGCATTTTATATTTTTGTTCAGTCTATGACTGAGATATGTGGTCGTCTCACCTACCTACACTACATGACCAAAAGTATGTGGACACCTGATCGTCGGATATCTCATTCCAAAATCATGGGCATTATTATGGAGTTGGTTCTGCCATTTTCTGCTACAACAGCCTCCACTCTTCTGGGAAGGCTTTCCACTAAATGTTGGGACATTGCTGCAGGGACTTGCTTCCATTCATCCACAAGAGCTTTAGTGCGGTCGGGCACTGGTGTTGGGCGATTATGCCTGGCTCGCAGTCGGTGTTCCAATTCATCCCAAAGGTGTTTTGATTGGGTTGAGGTCAGGGCTCGGTGCAGGCCAGTCAAGTTATTCCACACCGATCTCGACAAACCATTTCTGTATGGACCTTGCTTTGTGCACGGGGGCATTGTCATGCTGAAACAGGAAATGGGCTTCCCAAACTGTTGCCACAAAGTTGGAAGCTCAGAACCATCTACAATGTCATTTTATGCTGTAGCGTTTAGATTTCCCTTCACTGGAACTAAGGGGCCTAGCCCGAACCATGAAACCAGCCCCAGACCATTATTCCTCCTCCACCAAACTTTACAGTTGGCACTATGCATTGGGGCAGGTAGCGTTCTCCTGGCATCCGCCAAACCCAGATTTGTCTGTTGGACTGCCCCCATTCTCATCGACAGGGCTGTAGTGGAGCAGGTTGAGAGCTTCAAGTTCCTTTGCATCCACATCACCAACAAACTATCATGGTCCGAACACACCAAGACAGTTGTACCGGTACCCCTTGTATATAGCCTCGCTACTTTTATTTTACGGCTGCTCTTAATTATACACTGCTCAAAAAAATAAAGGGAACACTAAAATAACACATCCTAGATCTGAATGAATGAAATATTCTTATTAAATACATTTTTCTTTCCATAGTTGAATGTGCTGACAACAAAATCACACATTATCAATGGAAATCAAATGTATCAACCCATGGAGGTCTGGATTTGGAGTGACACTCAAAATTAAAGTGGAAAACCACACTACTGGCTGATCCAACTTTGATGTAATGTCCTTAAAACAAGTCAAAATGAGGCTCAGTAGTGTATGTGGCCTCCACGTGCCTGTATGACCTCCCTACAACGCCTGGGCATGCTCCTGATGAGGTGGTGGATGGTCTCCTGAGGGATCTCCTCCCAGACCTGGACTAAAGCATCCGCCAACTCCTGGACAGTCTGTGGTGCAACGTGGCGTTGGTGGATGGATGAGACATGATGTCCCAGATGTGCTCAATTGGATTCAGGTCTGGGGAACGGGCAGGCCAGTCCATAGCATCAATGCCTTCCTCTTGCAGGAACTGCTGACACACTCCAGCCACATGAGGTCTAGCATTGTCTTGCATTAGGAGGAACCCAGGGCCAACTGCACCAGCATATGGTCTCACAGGGGGTCTGAGGATCTCATCTCGGTACCTAATGGCAGTCAGGCTACCTCTGGCGAGCACATGGAGGGCTGTGCGGCCCCCCAAAGAAATGCCACTCCACACCATGACTGACCCACCGCCAAACCGGTCATGCTGGAGGATGTTGCAGGCAGGAGAACGTTCTCCACGGCGTCTCCAGACTCTGTCACATGTGCTCTGTGTGAACCTGCTTTCATCTGTGAAGAGCACAGGGCGCCAGTGGCGAATTTTCCAATCTTGGTGTTCTCTGGCAAATGTCAAACGTCCTGCACGGTGTTGGGCTGTAAGCACAACCCCCACCTGTGGACGTCGGGCCCTCATACCACCCTCATGGAGTCTGTTTCTGACCGTTTGAGCAGACACATGCACATTTGTGGCCTGGTGGAGGTCATTTTGCAGGGCTCTGGCAGTGCTCCTCCTTGCACAAAGGCGGAGGTAGCGGTCCTGCTGCTGGGTTGTTGCCCTCCTACGGCCTCCTCCACGTCTCCTGATGTACTGGCCTGTCTCCTGGTATCGCCTCCATGCTCTGGATACTACGCTGACAGACACAGCAAACCTTCTTGCCACAGCTCGCATTGATGTGCCATCCTGGATGAGCTGCACTACCTGAGCCACTTGTGTGGGTTGTAGACTCCGTCTCATGCTACCACTAGAGTGAAAGCACCGCCAGCATTCAAAAGTGACCAAAAGTGACATTGTGTTGTTTAAGTGATCCCTTTATTTTTTTGAGCAGTGTATTTATTTTTTACTTAACACTTGTTTTTCCCAACTGCTTTGTTGGTTAAGGGCTTGTAGTAAGTAAGCATTTCACCTGTTGTATTCGGCCCATGTGACGCGTGACTCATCACTCCAGAGTCCAATGGCGGCGAGCTTTATACCACTCCAGCCGATGCTTGGCATTGTACATTGTGTTCTTAGACTTGCGTGTGGCTGCTCGGCCATTTCATGAAGCTCCCCACAAACCGTTATTGTGGTCATGTTGCTTCCAGAGGCAGTTTGGAACTCAGTAGTGAGTGTTGCGACTTACCAGCACTCTGTGGTCTTTTTCTGTGCGCTTGTGTGGCCTACCACTTCGCAGCTGAGCCTTTGCACCTAGACGTTTCCACTTCACAATAACACCACTTAAAGTTGACAGAGGCAGCTCTAGCAGGGCAGCAATTTGGATGAACTGAACTGTTGGAAAGGTGGCATCCTTTGACAGTGCCACGTTGAAAGTCACTGAGCTCTTCAGTAAGGCCGTTGTACTGCCAATGTTTGTCTATGGAGATTGCATGGCGGTGTGCTCAATTTTATACACCTGTCAGCAACGGTGTGGCTGAAATAGCTGAATCCACTCATTTGAAGGGGTTTCCACATACACACAAGTATCTTAGGATGAATGCACTAACTACATCACTTTGGATAAGAGCGTGTGTTATATGACTTAAATGTGTAAGGTATATTGGTTTAATCTCTCGTCCCTATTTACTTTTCTTAGGATGCCCATGAGCTCTTCCATGTCCTCACCTCTTCCTTGGAGGAGGAGCGAGACCGACAGCCCAAAGTCACCCACCTCTTTGACATTCAGTCCCTTGAGGTACGTTGTCACTCTCTTTCCTTTTAATACTCATAGCCCTGCTAAGCTTAGTCTCTTTCAGCACAGTGTGTTTTTGATGTAAGTTAATTGTATTTTTGCCTTCTGACTTCTGTTCCTTTGTTTTTGTTATCAGAGTCTCCCAGATATAGATGATAAGACCTTAAGCTGCAAGAGTCGAGGTAAGAAAGCAAATAGTGGTGTGGAATATTTTACTAGAGAAGTAGGTTTTGGTAAAATAGGGAAACTACTTTTGCTCTTCCAGGCCCTCTTCATCCTTTACGAAGTCCTTGGAAGTTTCCACATCCTTTCCATGGCCGCCTAACAAGCAATATGGCTTGCAAGCGTTGCGAACAACAGGTGATTAATGTATTTGATTATTTTTCATAACACGTGAATATCAGATATTTGGCAGTTTACTGTCATTAAATCAGTGGTTTGTTTGTGCTATTAATTCCTTTTCTTGTTTGCAGAGTCCAGTGCGATATGACTCTTTCGACAGCCTCTCCTTATCCATCCCTTCACCGCAATGGGTAAGCAGAATGGGTGACAGGAGAAAAAAATACATGACGGAAACCTTCAAATCATTCAGGTGAAGGTTTTCCTTGTACCATTGCTGGTACAAATATCATTATGTGTACACGAATGTTGCAGGCGCAAAAGCTTCCACGAGTTCAGGTTCTACACGACTATGTAAAATAATAGCTTGTGAGCTACAGTATATGCAATGTGCTGAGTATATTTCTCTTAGGGCTGGCCTATCTCCTTGGATCACTGTCTCCAGCATTTCATCTCTTCAGAGACCATTAAAGAGGTGGAGTGTGAAAACTGCACCAAGGTACTATTCTTCACTTTGTTGGTTAAGAAAAAGGAACTGTACTTTTGTGAGCCTATGGGTATGTTATTTTGGAGCTTTAGAATGAACCTTGTTTTGACATCATCTCTCCTGTCAGCTTCAACAAGGCACCTTGGTGAATGGGCATGTCCTGGAAAGCCAGAGGACAACCTTCATCAAACAGCTTAAACTGGGAAAGGTAATGGTCTTTCCCACTAACCATGTTTTTATTCAAGTAAAGTCAAAACGTACACAGAAATTGCTGTGATAGACACAGGAAGTTTCGGCACAATTTTAGAAATGCAGACGGATAATTTGTTGTTCGACATGGTGGGATCTTTTTGTATTGGTCAAATTAATTATACAAGAAATGGCGGTGGAAACATCCTTATGTGCAAATATTGATTAGATAACCATCATATCGAAGTGAACTTTGAGTCACACAATATTATGGTGTGTGGTCCTCCTATGACTCAGGAAGCCATGCAGTTTATTAGGCTATGCTGCCCGAAAAAGGCAAAACGCAGTAACTAAACATTTTTGACCAAATTCGTAATCTGTTGTAATGGCCAGGTATATTATCTGAGTTAATCTTGAGATTTAGTTTCTTGACACAAGAACGAGCCAGTTCATCAGAATATATCATGGAGTATCAGAAATTCCTGTCTAGACAGAAAAAGGAAGTTACTGCCTTTTGTAGTGCAGTGCAGATAAAACAAGCTATGAACTTCACAGGGTGGTGAAAGTGCACGGTGATGAGCTTGATGCTCCTTTCCAATAAATATCCTAGGGTCGTATTTTCGGTAGTTGGAAATGCAATGGAAACACATTGGACTTTAGATTTTTATTCGGTACATCAATCATGTAACAAAGTGCTTATACAGAAACCCAGCCTAAAACCCTAAAGAGCAAGCAATGTAGATGTAGAAGCACGTTGGCTAGGAAAAACTCCCTATAAAGGCAGGAACCTAGGAAAAAAACCTAGAGGAACCAGGCTCTGAGGGGTGGCCAGTCCTCTTCTGGCTGTGCTGAGTAGAGATAAGAGTTTATTGCCATTAAGGCCAGATCGTTCTTCAAGCTGTTCAAACGTTCATATATGACCCACAGGGTCAAAAAATAATCAGTGGTTGAAGAGAGTGCAACATGTCAGCATCTCAGGAGTAAATGTCAGTTGGCTTTTCATAGCAGAGCATTGAGGTCAAGACAGCAGGTGCGGTAGGGCGGGAGAGGGAGAAAACAACATGAAACGTAAGCTAAAAAAGTATGTTTTGTGTGCACTCCAATACACAATGATTATTATCTGCAACAAGTCCATTTGGTGGGAAAATGTGCATATTTTCTTTATGCAGATTTTAGAATATTCACATGAAAATCTGTCACCAATTGGATGGAAACCTACCTATTGTGACCTACTTAATGATATGTGAAACAATTGCCGTGTACTAAATGGTTTCACTGCTTTACTGGTATCCCCTTGCACACATCACTATCAGATGCATTTGTCTGGCTTCAGGATATCCTTGTCCTCAGTTATGTGACATACTGTACACAGGTATATGACGGCGTGTGTTTGTGTGACTCCTCCCTCCAGCTCCCACAGTGTCTCTGTATTCACCTGCAGAGACTGACATGGTCTAATGAGGGTACGCCCATAAAGAGACAGGAACATGTCCAGATCTCAGAGTACCTGTCTATGGACCACTACAAACACCGCGCAACCATTCAGAGGCTCCAGGTCATCAACTGTACTCCCAAAACCATTAAAGCAGAGGATTCAGGAGAAGCTGCAGATAAGACCCCTCCCATTGGCAAAGGTACGGTGAAATCACTTAAATTGTCTTCCTGGAACTAAATTGCTTGTCTTATGACGTCTTGCCTTTTCAGCTTGAGAGGACTGAGACCTGTCATGATTGTTCTTAGTGTGTTCTTGGAAATTGGCCTTAGATTATTTGGGATTTGTTTGAGGACAGATACATTATGAGAGTAATTGTTGTTTTACAAACCCTTGAAAGGCCTTGTACAACACTAAGATCATACTGTATTCTACTTATTTTCAGATATAGAACACCATAACAACAACAAGCCTCTGTCCAATGGAACCTGTTCGTCTGTCTTTCTCCATTCTCCTGGGTTGAACCCACAGGTCAACCTCACATATGACTACAGGTAAACACATCCTGATAATCTTAAACAGCCTTTTCATATCAATAAAGAGAAGAACCAATTATACAAACTTAGTAAATTGTCTTGGAATTATAGTGTGTACTCTGATAACACTGTTGAATACACCATGTCTCTCCACAGCTCCTCAGAATACCACTTTCAACTGATGGCTGTGTTGGTTCACCATGGTGACATGAACTCAGGACACTTTGTCACTTACCGCCGCTGCCCTCCCTCGCCCCACAGCCCCTCTCCATTCAGCTCCCAGTGGCTGTGGGTTTCAGATGACTCTGTACGCAAGGCCAGTCTGCAGGAGGTGCTGTCCTCCAATGCCTACCTACTCTTTTATGAGCGGGTGAGACGGCTCCGTCTACTGTTGGAGGAGTAGAGCCCCGGATCACTGAGCCAGACTGGACACCTACTCCCCTGCCAACCCATACCACCACAGCCATGTGTGCCACAGAAAACACCCCTCAGAAGTGTAATTCTCCTGCCCCAATGGCTTACCTGTAGGATTGTGCTTTAACAGTACAAAAGATTATGCTGCTCTACTTTGACCTCCTGTCATTAAAATCATGAATGTCCCCCTCGTCTTTTACAGCGATTTAGGAGGCACTGCCTTTTAGATCCCAGAGATTGCCTACCTGTAGGAATGATTGGACTGTTCTCAAAAACATCTCAGAATACTGGTAGTCGTTTCACAAAAGATTTGCGTTACTTCAACCAAGATGTTTTAGGCTAAATGGGTGTTACTAGATTAGGAAATGTGGAGGTACTTGATATGTAATCACTGTCTTCAGGCATTTGTCTGGAAATAATCACTCAATATATCTTAATGTAGGTTTAATTAAAATAATGCAATGTTTCAATTGACATTGTATATAAGCTGCTGTATATTACGTTTTTCTATGTGTGTAACAAATTCAGAATACTGTAATAACGTGCAGGTGGTTTGGATTGTAGTCTAGCTCCACATGCCTGCAGACCATTTACTTTCAGTGTATATTGCTATTTTTGTTCCTAAATGATATTGAAGCAACATGATAGTTTTACAACTCTTTTATAGAGCAGCGGAATTGGAATTGATAGCAATGTAACAAATTTACCCCAAATATTGTCTGATTTGCCAAAGTGTTTAAAGTTGTGGTGGCAGTGTGTACAACTACACAATCTGTGTGTATTGCTCAACAAGCATACCAGTTATAAATACTGCCATTTACTCACTCTCCTCCAAGTATTGAATTAGGATGCAACTTCTAAATAACCCTCTAACCCATTTTCTGATCAATTTGCACTAATGTATATTTTGAAGATTTGTGTGTGTGAGATCTGTCAAGAAGTTGATATTTTTCAAAGATACAATTATGAAAATAAATCTATAAGTAAAGAGTTACCACAACTGATTTTTATGAATTGGACCATGAACAAATTCAGAAACTAGTTGAATCAATATTGCAGTGGGGACAGTACGTCCCCTGACGTCAGCCACAATGAAGTGAGACTCCCAACGGAACATGTCTGACCCTCATTTCTTGCCGTCTTGGAGGATGCGTCTGAAGGTAAGGTTGATGCGGGGTGTGAGGACCCTCTTGCGGGCTGGCAGGCTGTGGTACCAGTGGGTGTTTGTGGGAGAGTTCATGAGGAGCAGGCTTCCGTGGGCCAGTTCAAGCTTCACCGGGTTGATCTGTCGTCGGCGCTGTTTTCCCCGTGACTCCCGGTGTCTGAAAACAAAGTCCCGGACCGCCCCCAGGGATACGGAGGCGATGGGACAGAGGGGGTCCAGTTCCCGCTCATCATCACGGTGCTCACCCATGTGATCATGTCCATCTTTGTACCTGAGAAAACCAGGAGCAGCTACAATGGAATCACAGTCGAACAGTCCTAGAGTGTATTTATTACACCGAAACCGTTTACTCCAAACAGAAAACGTTTTGCAACAAAAACTAGCTATTGGACTACTAACTATTGGACAAATTCAAGTAGGTCTCTCCCTGTTTTGCTCCATTTGTTTCTATTTGGTTCTTAAATGGTAAACTGTTTCCATTGCAAGACATAATGAATACACCCCTGTAGATGTAGAATCTTCTATAGCAGTGTAGACAGACTCACCTGTTAATCAGGACGAAGTTGAAGGTTTGCCCTGTTACCTTTTTAACAGCATCACGAATGTACTCCAAGGTTGGAGTCCACGGGCTAGCCTGAAGACTCACTCCAGAATAGGTGTAGGTTAGTCCTGCGTCCCCACAAGACGCCTGCTTTCTGGGGACATTGTAAACCTTCCCAAACACCTGAATCTTTGTTTTATCTCCTGTAACAAAATAAGAATGGCTCATCTACATACCAAGAAGAAATGTATCTGAACTGTCACTGAATTGAGTGTGACAATTGTATACCTGTGAGGTAGACTACCTCCTCCTCCAGCCGTGTGTAGAGGCAGTCTGCTTCCTCTTTAGGAAAGAGTAGAGCATAGTCACAGTCCAGTCCCTCTGCTTCAATCTTCTGCCAAGACTGAGAGAACTCAGTCAAATAGGCATCCTCCTTCACATTCTCCTTTACAATCCCCTGATTGCATTCTTCCTCTTTACATTTTTTCAACACAGGTTCTCTCTGTTCATCTGTTGTCCCATCAATATAGCGCTTCCTGGTTTGACTCACAAATGTATCCATCAGCCGCCACCTTGCTCTGTGCTCACCAACATGAGAAAACGTCCTTGTAATAATGTCCTAGACCAAGAATGAAAAGAGAACGCAGGAGTACGGATAACAGGAGGAATAGGCCTACAGATAAACGTATAGCATATGATAATTAATTACTAAATACGTGAGTAGAAAGTTTACAACATATCACATACTTGGCCATTACAGTTTAATACCTTGCTAATCTCAAGTATGAACATTGAACTATAACCATTGACGTAAACAGGTAAAAAATGCACACTATGATGGACAGTGCCACCCGGGGTCCTTGGGACGTCCCTGCCCTTAAACCCTAACCCTTACCTTAACCTCTACCCTTACCCAGCGTTTCCCAAACTCGGTCCTGGGGACCCCAAGGGGTGCACTCTTTTGTTGTTGTTGCCATAGCACTACACAGCTGATTCAAATAATCAATTTATCAAAACGTGCACCCCCTGGGGTCCCCAGGACCGAGTTTGGTAAACACTGCCTTAACCATTTTAAATTTCAACTTCAATGGTTGGTCTTGGTGAATGGGTTGGCATAAAAAGTGAACGTCTAGCAACCCAAATATTGTGTGTTCAACTCTCATCATGGACATCTTTAGCATTTTAGCTAATTAGCAACTTTTTAACTACTTAATACTTTTTAGCAACATTGCAACTACTTCACATGTTAGCTAACCCCCTAAACTTAACCCTAACCCTAGCCTAGCTAACATAACATTGCACTATTGCAAATTCGTAACATATAACACGTTTTGCAAATGTATTATATTGTACGTTTTGCAAATTCATAACATATAATACGAATTGTAATTTGTAACATATTATACGAAATGGGTGATGGACAGCCACAAATGAATACATATCATACTAACTAGAGTTCCCAAATTACGTACAGAATAATACTAAATGCTCTGAGACCATGTTGTGACCGAAGCCCTGCGCGTTCACCTTACCAAACGTCATCGCAAGTTGGCGGGAAATGTTCTGTGAGAGAAGTGGTTCAAAACAAGCGGGACTGTGTTCGTGCTGCTGAACAATAAGGAAAGCAAGCTCTACGTCAACTACTACCAAATTAATCAAGGTTACTAAAATGATAGGGCAGAAAACTATAAATTATTTTTTTCCGCCCATTTCGAAGAAGAGAGCTTCGGGAGGGGAACATGAGAGAGAGGATGCCCAAGAACATGTGAGAATTAGCGCACTATTAATTTATAATAATTGTTTGCACGCGAGCTACATGAATACAAAACGGTGCAATTGTCTAACTATTTTAAGGTAGCTAACATTCTGTACATTACAACTTTTAACCTAAAGTTGCATGTATACACATTGAAATAAGGTGATATACTGTTTCACCAGCACGTACCTTGTTGTCTTGACGCTGTTATTACAATAATCCGCTTGCTAACTAACAAAATAATTTATGTAAATTGTTACATTTTATGTGATAACGTTGAAAAGACCATACAACATGGGTTTCAAACCAGTATTCTAAACCATCTTCGACCGTAACACACAAATCCCGCGATATCTTTACCATCAGCGATCACAGGGGGTGGGGTCACTGGCGTCAGTGTTTAGGAAATTTCGTAGTAGATTTAGAACATGTTGCTAGCTGGCTAAAATGCTTGCAATGAATGTACCATATTTGAGACGTTCTCCAATAATGTTTTTAACTGCACCATTAACAGCCACACGTGTTTCACCAACCTTGCATTTTACTCAATATACCAAGGTTGGACGGGTGAAGAAGCTGAAGCTATCAGGCAACGGAACAACGGAGGCACCTTCTTCTCCAGTGTGTCCAGAACTGCTGGCCCGAATCGCCAAAAACAAGCAAGCTGCTTTGGAGAAACTGTCCGCCAGTAACACACCGGATGAATTTGGGGAGAGTTGGAGAAAGAGTTTGGTCTCTGAGTTTGGAAAGCCTTATTTCATAAACGTAAGATGAGTCTACCCATACATAGCTACATCGTACAGATTATCATAAATGGGCATAATCAAATTCCCTTCGCTCCTTACTGTTTCAGTTGATGTCTTTCGTTGATGGAGAGAGGAAACTCAACACTGTCTACCCTCCCCCTCAGCATGTTTTCACCTGGACACAGATGTGTGACATCAAAGATGTAAGTTTAGGTGTTTGACAACAATGGCACATGTACAGTTTTTCATATTAAGGGGCAGAACCCGCTAATGTACAGTATGAGCCAACTCATAGGGTTAGACTGTACAAGTTATTTCCAGGGGGAAGAACCACTGCACTGCCCATAATGTTCAGAGCCATTTCTCCTTGGTACAGGTCAAGGTTGTCGTCCTCGGTCAGGACCCATATCACGGTCCAAACCAAGCCCATGGATTATGCTTCAGTGTGCAGAGACCTATCCCACCTCCACCCAGGTAGCCTACAGTATTATTACGTTGTAGACCATGTTGAACATATCCAGGCAAGGGGAATATGTTTCCTGCAATAAAATGTATGGTGTAATACATACAGTGCCTTTAGAAATGTCTTTTCAATGTATTTTTTGTCAATGATCTACACAAAATACTTGAATGTCAATGTGGAAGAAGAATTCTAACATCTGTAAAAAAGAAATATATATATATATATATATATATATATATATATTGGTCAATACATGTTAGAATCACCTTTGGCAGTGACTACAGCTGTGAGTCTTTTTATTTTATTTTACCCCCTTTTTCTCCTCAATTTCGTGATATCCAATTGCGATCCTGTCCTGTCACTACAACTCCCAACAGGCTTGGGAAAGGTGTAAGTTGAGTCACGCATCCCCAAAACATGACTCGCCAAACCAAGCTTCTTAACACCAGCCCGCTTAACTCGGAAGCCGGCTGCACCAATGTGTCGGAGGAAACACCATTCAACTGACGACTGAATTGAATGGTGTTCATTGCTCAAAATAGTATGCGGAATCATCTGGATATGTGTGCAACAAAATTTAAACATTCACCTTCTGCTACCATTTCTGTCAAGCCGTCTACACATACAGTTTGAAGCATACGTTCAACGTAAGCACCACACAACGCACTGCAACTGCAACGTAATGCTGCAAGGCAAATGCAGTGTTCTATTGGAAATGAATGTACTTCTGGTGTGCCAGAATGCAATGATGCTGTCGGTGTGATCGAGGTGTAAAAATGAATCTTTCACTCAGCTCTTTAGAAGGTGCACAGCCCCCAGCCAGGCAGTGTGAGGTGGAATAGGCTAAATAGGATTCGTCGTTCTTTGTCTTGGTGCGATTTAATTGACCAACTATGAAACAAAACATCAGAAATACTTTGAAGACAGCTACTGCGCCATTTATTTTAATATAAATGTGATCATACTTGACTTTTTATTCACGTGAGTGAAATGCTCGCACTGTTGAGCCCTGACCATCTGTCAACGTGGTTGGTGAAATAGACATCTTACACACCAATGCCAAAATCTACCCACATTTGGCAGGTGGCGGGTGTTAATTTTAGGCCCTGGTTAGGTTGGATAACGCTTTGTGTATGGGACATGAAGGTAATTTCTTTGCCAATTTTTTTTTTTTTGCAGTTTTACTTTAGTGCCTTATTGCAAACAGGATAAATGTTTTGGAGTATTTTTATTCTGTGCAGGCTAATTTCTTTTCACTGTTTAATTAGGTTAGTATTGTGGAGAACTACAATGTTTATTTATCCTCGGTTTTCTCCTATCACAGCCTTTAGTCTCTTTAACTGTTTTAAATTCTCTATTGGCGTCATGGTGAAATCCCTGTGCGGTTTCCTTCCTCTCGGGGCAATTGAGTTAGTGACTTTGTAGTGACTGGGTGTATTGATACCAGTGGAGGCTGCTGAGGGGAGGATGACTCATAATAACGGAGTAAATGGAATGGCTTCAAACACATGGAAACCATGTGTTCTATGTATTTGATAATATTCCACTAATTCTGCTCTAGCAATTACCATGAGTCTGTCCTCTCCAATTAAGGTGCCACCAACCAACTGTTATTGATACACCATCCGAAGTGTACTTAATAACTTCACCATTCTTTAAGGATATTCAATGTCTACCAATAGGGGCCCTTTGTGAGGCCTCCCTGGTCTTTGTGGTTGAATCTGTTTGAAATTCACTGCTCGACTGAGGGACCATCGGTAATTGTATGTGAGATACAGAGATGTAGTAGTCATTCAAAAAATCATGTTAAACACTGTTATTGCACACAGTGAGGGCATTTAACTTATTATGTGACTTGTTAAGCACATTTTTTTTCTCCTGAACTTATTTAGGCTTGCCATAACAAAGGAGTAGAATACTTATTGACTCAAGACATTTCAGCTTTTCATTTGTAAAAAAAATTCAAAATAAATAAAAAAACATAATTCTACTTTGACATTATGGGGTATTGTGTGTAGGCCAGTGTAAAACTAAATCTACATTTTTAATACATGTTTAAATTCAGGCTGTAACAACAAAATGTGGAGAAAGTCAAGGGGTGTGAATACTTTCTGAAGGCTCTGTATATTTATCTGTGTGAAGGACATTTAGCTTTTTTGCCTTTATTTTTATTCGATATTGGTTTTAGTTTTTCATACCATTGACACAGTTGCCACATCGTCAAATGTATTGCCTCTTCTCTTTTTCAGCTTGTTGAATATGTACAAAGAATTGGCGTCTGATATAGAGGGCTTCCAGCACCCTGGACATGGAGATTTAACTGGATGGGCTAAACAAGGTACTGTGGGCACAATAGTCTAGCACACGTGTCTCAGGAGGGCATAATGTCTGCAAGTTTATGCTCCTCCCTTCTGCCTTATTGATCAGTTAAGTCATTGATTAGTTAGGAACTCCCCTTGCCTGGTTGTGTAGGTCTTAAGTGGACACTAATTGAAAGCAAAATAAAGAAAGCCAGCAGAGAGACGAGCCCTTGAGGAATTGACTAGGGCTGGGCGGTATACTGTATTTTACAATATGCCGGTATCGATGCGCGGACCGGTTTGGATTCCACTTTACTTTCTATAATGTTATTTCAATGTAAAAAAAAAAAATCTATGAATATTGTTTGTGAAATGTGAGACGCTACTCCACCGTGTGTAGCGTCTGGTTTTTATAGTTTACTCCACTACTTGAGTCGTCTCCTCTCATTCCGCTTTCCACACATACCAAGCCCTGCCCCGTCACTCAAGGAGCGCAGTTGTTTTTGCTCGACCAAGAGACCACTTGCTTGATCCAGTCTGCATGGTCAATGCTGCACATGGAACACGATGTTGATAACGATGCTGATTTCCACTTTGCGTCTTAATATATTCCACAAGCGTAATATAATTACATAATTAGCTTGTATCGTACTGTGTAACTTCTTAGAAAGTTGTGGCTAAAATAAATAGTTTTAGCCTCTAATGCTATTTGCTAGCTAGCTAATAAATGTACTGAGTCAGAGCAAATGCAGTTAGCTAATATAGCCTGATTCCATTGATTGTGTAGGCGTAAATCAACATGTTTGTGCAACATTATCTTCTAAATTAAAGAATTGTATGCAAAGCATGAATGCTATTTAAAATTTGTATTGGCGGATCGCAACCAACGGAAAGGTGCTTGCACCGCCACCTACTGTACTGGAGTGTGAAGCCTGTTATGGCCCCCCCATTCATCTATTTCTCAGATCAAGCCCTTTGTTTCCGCCTACTGTTAAAGACTGAATTCATTACACTTTGAATTAAAAGGGAAAATAAATTGCTCTACACCCATTAACCTCACCACTATTCCACTAATTGTCCCTATCTGATCCTACACCAGGCTGGCAGCCTGGGAGGACGGGACATTATCATTCAACACACTTTGTAACTCCTCTGCAGTAAAATCTATTTCCCTGCAGTTGCCACCACAACATCTATATTCTGTGGTTGGCATTCCATTTCTGCAGGACAGTTGATAACCAATGGCTATGAATGCTAAGAAGCCAATCTTACTGAAGTACATGTCATTTCTATTACTCTCCATTGGCCTCCGCTTAGGGAACCTCTTAGGATCACTCGCCCTGGACCCATCTTCCTCTACTACTCTCTTCACAACCTCAACATAAGACACCTTCTGTACTCCTCTGGCCCAGTCAACCTCGACCTGCCTTTCTCTCACCGGACTCTTCTGATCTCCAGCAACATTAACACACACAGCTTTTTCCACAGATATTACACATCTTTGTCTCATGCCCTTCTTTAGGAATCTCCCTCCTACACACTGCTGCGACATGACCATAAGCTTAGCACCTACAACACTGATCGGTTCGGGACAAAAGCTCTCACAGGATAACTGACACATCCTAACTTGACTTTGTTGTGAAAGGACTGCATTAAAACTCAGCAGGACAAACCGTGTCTTCTGTTTCACCACGCTCTCCACCGGGTCTGCTTCGCACCAAATGGCACTCGTCACAGACACTAGGAATCTTCCATTTCAGTTGATCCTCAACACTTAACGCGATTCCACTTATCACTCCTTTTAGCGATGCCCTGCTCCTGAGAGCAAAGCAAGTCTTTTCCCATGGTGCGGAGCGCCAGGTCCTTCTGGACGGACAACACACAAAAAAGCATTGAGTCCACTTCAAGGTACTTTCACAGATTCAACAGTCCCCAAACTCTTCTCCACCTAACCTGACACCACATATGAATCAGCCAGAAGACAAGGATCCATTCTCTCAAAATCTCACTCACTGGGCCACAATGATCTTTATCATCATTGGGACAAAGCTCGACCTCGACGATCTTCACCACACCTGCCACCACAGGTAATCCATTCTCTCTCGTCAGGTAAAATTTCTGAGCTACTGTGGTACGTTGTTTTTGCTTTTTGTACTTGATGTCAATCTTCTTCACCATACCGCTTCCCTCTACACTCCACTCCTTTCCTTCTTCCTCACTGTCCAATTCCACATCTCCATGCTCTTTCCGGTCCATCCTCTGTAGTAGAAAACTGTTCAAATGGTTCTTGTATCCGCATGAATAGAAGTAGCAACGAAAAAAACATTTAATGTAGTCAGATTATAGGGTCCCCAATGAAACACTGACCAACACATTGGTTACTACGTTGTCACAATAACTCCTCATTCTATTTCAATTCCAACAGTTCACCGAAGTGTTTTGATGTAAATCGCTAGTCAAATTTCAATTGCAATATTTGGTTAAAACTAAGGCCAAGATTGTTTTTCCCATATCATGCAACCCAATGTGGAAATTATCTCAAATGAGTGCAGGAAATGCAGAAATGGATGAAAATACTGAATTATTTTTGGTTGAAGTTTGTTTTACACTGTTCAGCTCATTCAGAATGGAGAAAGACCCATTGACACCTCTTAAAATGTATATGTTGCCACCCTAGGGTCATGCACTACTCATAAAGGAAATTTAGAACTTTTTATTATTCCAAAACATCAAATACCGTCCCAATTTGTTGTGATATATTTTGGCATTATAGGCCAGCTCTAAGTTTGGCACCCCTGGTCTAGCAAGTTTGGCTATAGACATGCAGTATAAATATCATAGACTCCTGATGCAATATCTTAGGACTGTCATGAATGCAGGCACTATTCAGGATCATGCAGATAATCAGAACAAGTAAATTGAAGTATGAATTGGACATTGATGAACTTCAATGCCTTGATGTGCAGTTATCAGGAGCTAACTGGCGTAATGCTTCTCTTTCCAGGTGTTTTGCTGCTCAATGCTGTGCTGACCGTCCGAGCTCACCAGGCCAACTCTCACAAAGACAAGGGCTGGGAAACTTTCACTGATGCTGTGGTGCAGTGGCTCAGCTCCAACCGGGAGGGCCTCGTCTTCATGCTGTGGGGGGCCTATGCTCAGAAGAAGGGAGCAGCTATTGACAGGGTTGGTTGAATGTAATATTGTATTAATAGTGAAACAAACACTTTTCTATTCTTGACACAATCCACTGACCTCAGCTTAATGGTCTTTTGTCTTTATCCTCTGTAGAAACGTCACCATGTCCTTCCCACTGTACACCCCTCCCCTTTATCTGCTCATCGAGGCTTCTTTGGATGCAAGCACTTTTCCAAGACCAATGAGTTGCTGGAGAAATCAGGGAAGGAGCCCATAGACTGGAAGGCACTTTGAGATGTCCCACACAGCCTTATTTTCATGATGGGGATTCCAAAATGCAACTAACTAGATTCGTCACTACTGCTACCAAACCATAAGCTTATGGTATTATTTTTGTTATCAAATATCTGGGTGACATGTTTGTAAATGTTTACTGCAGTGGGCAAGTTCATACTAATTTCCTTTATTGGCAGATTATAGTTTTCACTCTGGTTTGCAGTTTGCACCCTTTTTTAAAATGTAATTGGATTTGATCTACATTCAAGTTAAGTAATACCTCAAGTATCACTTTGTTATGTCAAAACATAGCAGTTATATCAAGGTTTCCCAAACTCAGTCCTGGCCCCACCTCTGGGTGCACATTTTGGTTTTTGCCTTAGCACCACACAGCTGATTCAAGTAATCAAAGCTTGATGAGCTGGTTATTTGAATCAGATTTTTTTTTTAGGAAACCCAGGACTGGGTTTGTGAAACCCTGAGCTAAATGTGGCTGGTCTGTAAATATGTAATTATTCTGTTCTTGATTTTTAGTACATTTTTTATTATGCTTTTCTACTTTAAAAATAAACGTATTGTTATTCAAGGCTGTTTTATGATACTGTAATCAATATGAGAAGAATCTATTTAGAATGTTTCCTCTGGGGTTGATGTCTCTGTCAGGGTTTCCCAAACTCAGTCCTGGGGACCTCATGGGGTGCATGTTCTGGTTTTTGCCCTAGCAATACAGAGTTAATTATGAAATATTAAACTATTCATAAAGTTTTGAGATATTTCAATCAGCGGTGTAGTGCTAGGGTACCCCTTGGGGTCCCCATAATCGAGTTTGGGAAATTATGCTCTAAATTGACATTATTAAAATTAAAAAGGTAATATGCCGCGTGAGGGGGGGGGGTCGATTGCCCGGTGTTTTGCACCAGTTGAAAGTTGATTGCATTTGTTTTGGAACCGGGCCTCGCGGGTTTGAGCATGGTGCCCAAGGATTCTGTTTTCAAATGCAAAACTCATTGCTTTATCCTTCTACCCAATGAACACTTGTTGACTAAATGGCCGAGCGGTGCAGATTAGTGTTCGATATGGGAAGGGGCTCCTCCCTCACCGTTTTTGCACTTTCACTGTCACGTACCATACATGGACAGTTTAGCGTAATCGAATCCGCCCACTGTCAGGTTACGTTCCAGGCCTTGAGTGGCCACTGGCCAGACCAATGATTTATATATACACTAGAGGACGACCATGGGGTGCGGTTTTGAAGCCGCCGTCCCTCCATCTTCGCACTCCGCCACGTTGTAAAAAATATTTTGGAAGCTATAGAATTTTTTAAATTTTCATGTCTGCATTTGTTTGTTCCACGTTTATTATATTGACAACTTAATGTATACTTTTACATTATATTATGTGAGCTTAACATAAACATGAAAATATATATAAAAACATTTCCCTAAAGTATGATTTTGTAATGTTACTGTCCCCTCTACAAAAAAAACATAAATGCATGTATTTTTTCCCCTTGAAACCATTAATTAAAATACTGTAGAATTCCATCCACTCCTATCGAGGACTGCTTCTAGTTCTAGGTAGTGGCAATATGGCCGACCGGTGGCTTAAAATTCTCTCGTTGGCCAGTACATAGCATCAGCAATCCAGGGTTTATATACATCATTTATCCAAACATATCTGTCATCGGGCCAGACACATCTGTACGGTGGTGGTCCTTCAAACACTAAACGTATCGTCCAATGCAACATATCTAGCGTGACAATGCCTGTACAAAGTTTACCGATTCGAGACTCTGCCTTCCATGTGCGACTACTGCATCAATACTTGATTCTGCTGAAGAATTACCCCATTCTTACCAAATCTGTGACGAGGTCAGTATAGCTAACGGTAGCTAGCCTATTGAAATAGTTTGAATATAATGGGATCATTAGCTAGTTAGCTTGCAGGGGTCTTTCTCGTTATCTTATAGCTAACTAGTGTAACACCTAACAATTGACAACAATTACAACTGATAACTCATACAGAAATTGTTCTTAACTGACTTGCCTTGTTTAAAAAAAATTGCATTAACTAATTTGTGGTAGACATCGTAAGGGTAATGGAGCTACTTTGCAAACTATGCCTAGGCAAGGTAAACATATCCTTTTGCCAAGACCTTTCTACTTTGCCCTGTCTGTTTTCAGCCAATCAGCCTCTGCTCTAAGAACCTCCCTCATCTTTCCTGACAACAGTTGCTGTCATAGTTGCATTGTTTCAATGCACTTAAAGAAGAAAACTTTCTTCAAACTTTAACCACTACCATGGCATGAGTACAAATAAACGGTCTACATCTTTTTCAGTGGCATTCTCTCAGCAATGGGAAATCTTCTATCGCAAGCATTGGAAGCAAAACGAAAGGCCAAAGAAGGGACCCCAGTGAAGGAGATTGACATTTCAGGACCTGCCCGCTTTGCCTTTTATGGGTAGGCATGTGATTAAAATCAGGTCCAAATCACTTGAATTCGTTTAAAAAAAAAATAGCAATGTACTGTATAATGAACACAGCTATTGAAATTTCCCCTTTTTGTTTCAGGTTGCTCATTACTGGGCCTGTAAGCCATTACTTTTACCAACTTATGGAGGTGTTGATGCCTACCACTGTTCCATACTGCATGGTGAAACGCTTGCTCTTGGATCGCCTCGTCTTCGCCCCTGCATTCCTGCTGCTTTTCTTCTTTGTTATGAACATCCTGGAGGTAAGTCAGCTTCTCCACTATGGAGTCTCCTGTACCATACACCTGACTAGCCCATTCATAGACGCTACTGACTTTAGCGCCTATTGACGATAGTATCTTCTGGCCGAGGGGGAACATACATTTCTTCTGTTTCTTATATTTTCCAAAACTGTATCTTTCATATCAGCGAGAAATCATTTTCAAAAAACAAAAGTTTATATTACTACACACATTTATAGAGTTCCCACGCGGACATATTTCCATGTTACAGCGTTTGTTTATAGAAAACAGACGCAAGACAGTCCTTGGGCTATAAGCAGTAACATTAGGTTCCTTTAGTCCATTATTACTGACCAACTCTCCCTGCTTGGATCAGATAGCACTGTCTTGTATAAAAAATACTCTGTGTAGTTCAAACTTTATGCAGGGACTGCCTCTTAATCTGTCAGTTTAGGTTGGGCCTAGTGAAATTATGCAGTACTACTCAGACAGTTAATTTCCATTAGTGGTTCATTAATTACATTCTAATCCAGACTATTGCCATGGTTGAACATTCATTTTCATCCATTCTAATGCTATTTTAGGGTAAGAGGTGGGCAGACTTCCAGAGCAAAGTGAATAGTAGTTATTGGCCTGCCTTGAAGATGAACTGGAAAGTGTGGACCCCCTTCCAGTTCATCAACATCAACTATGTGCCTGTAGAGGTGAGCAGTTCTCACTGGCTTTTCTTTTATGCATTAATCTGGAATGTAGTGGTGCTCTGTTACCAATCTGTGTTGTTGTGTTTTCAGTTTCGAGTGCTGTTTGCCAACATGGTGGCCTTATTTTGGTATGCTTACCTTGCGTCTGTGAGGAAGTGAAGACTCCCAAGATCTTCTCCCTGATTACTGAAGTAAGAAGGCACAGGGTGTGCCTCTGAAGCTGCAGAACATTACAAGGACAGGCCTGTGAATACCAGTGCAGCAAGATGGTACAACCAGGCAAATTGACTGGGGTGATGTGAAGGACTTCACTCGCATACTACAAAAGTACTACACTAACGAAATCATAACACATCTAATGGGTTGTTCACATGCAGAATAACCGGTAACTGAAATGTTGAATGTTAATTCTTACTACTGAAATTTCCAATCTTAAATTAATTGTGCCAAGGTGTATTTTGGTTTTAACAATGATAAATACATGTTACCTATTCTTGATAGATACAAATGTATATAATAATTTAAGATGAAGCAAATGTGCTATAGGAAGTTAATATCAGTAACAATTTCAACCTTGAATGCAATTAATTTAACACCATATGAATATGCAATGTTAAGATTTATCAGACCATTGTGTATATTGCTGACAAGGCTGGCCTGTAGTTTCCTCATGTGGACTGCCTTCAGTTTAGTTTGAGTCTCAACTCAACTGTAAATGTTACTGCTCTTTCTGTCTCTATCAAGTCAAATAAGGGAGCAACAGCACATCGGACTGAAACTGCCAAAGTATTTTACATCCTGATGCATTTGATTTAACTGTATTTTATAAATGAAAGCAAAAACCAGTCCATTACATTGTTGCTTTAACTTTTGTTTTGAGTTGGAGCCATGACAATGATGGTAGACTGAGTTTTATACTTGGTTATTACTTTATTACAATGTCATTAACATTATTTCAACAAAAGCCAATATCAGCCATGCTTAATTTAAAAGTTTACAGCTGACTACAAAATTAACACTGGTAATTTTTGGACAAGATAGCTTTTTCTCTACAGACATGGAATGCATAATAAGTTAAGGGCTTCAGGGGGTTTCAGGTCGATACTGGGTGTCTTCAGCCTCCCCTTAGACGGAGCGTCAGGTGAATAGTGCTTAGATTTCTGACACCATAGTCTTCCAGTTTCTTGCCATCATCGAGCTGCTTGCCCTCGTGAATCAGCCTCTGTTGGTCGGCTGGGACTCCCTCCTTGTTTTGGACCTTGGCTTTGAACTGGGTTACAGTCTCACCTGACACCACCTCATATGTGTGCGTCTGGCCCTTTTCGTTTTTCAGGAACACCTGGATATGAGTGGGTTCTGTAATCAGCACCATCACTTTGGATCCTGAATGCAGGCCATAGTCACTCAAAGTTTTTGAATCATTGCTGAGACTGATGTTGTTCCCATTGACACCTGACAGCCTCTGCCTTTCTATGGCCACTCCAAAGTGTTGGTTGATCAGACTCTTGAGAGACCCCACGGTGGTGTGTGGCTGAACCGTCAGGGGATGTGAGTCCCCATTCAACAGTGTTATAGTGAGTTTCATGATAGATATCTGAAAGAGGATTTCATGTATTATTTATTTGGCCTTACAATAGCATAGCTCAATTGAATGATTTAGTCTTAACACTTTACTTAAAGCCTGCTGGTATAATGCTTTATAACTGGCTGAAAGCATTTATGATACTTTATCTTGTGTCTCTATCAGCATTTCTGCTGACTCAAATGGTTGGAATTTAGAGAGAATCATTATGAGATGATTGACAGACATAAGGTGGTATTGTCATACATGCTCATGACAATTTATACAACATATTATATAACCTTTATATTAACCTACAGGATTCAAGGTTACCATTGATTCAGCCCATTGCAATAACTAAAATAATGTGCAATAGAATTGCTTGATAGCTATTTAGCTTTAACAGCAGAGTTATATAAAGTATTATAGCCTAATGATGAAAAAAAATACTTACCTTTTTCAGTAGATATTGTTGAGAAGTCCTTGTTGTGAAGTCTTGCAAACTGTTTCAACAAATAGTTTTGAGAAATCGGTATGTTGACAAAAGCTACTTCTGTGATTGAAGATGGTGACCGTGTACAGCTGAGCCTGGTATATAACAGCTGATCTGCCCCGCCCCTCAAATTCAGATTCGTTTTCCCTCTCTGCCTCCCACCACTTTCGGTTTCTATTCTCTGATAATAAAGATGTAGTCTGCTGCTATTTATAGAAAGTTGTGTATAATAAATGGTTTGTTTGTTATTGTTGAGTTAAGACTTAGAACAGAGTAAGAGCCTAAACCCCATGAAATAAACTAGCCCAATGACTTGCTCCCATTCCAAGGATGTAAAAAAATATATATTTCGTTGGCATTTATACATATCACACAAACATGTATAAAGCTCATTCCCTATAATTCTATACAATTCCATCATTCTACATCTTTCCCTATAATTCTACACAATTCCCTATCATTCACACAGATACTGTATGTTGGACACAAGAAAGAGAAACCCTTATAGATCATTCCCTATAATTCTAGACAATTCCCTATCATTCACACAGATACTGTATGTTGGACACAAGAAAGAGAAACCCTTATAGATCATTCCCTATAATTCTAGACAATTTCCTATCATTCACACAGATACTGTATGTTGGACACAAGAAAGAGAAACCCTTATAGATCATTCCCTATAATTCTAGACAATTCCCTATCATTCACACAGATACTATGTCGGACACCAGAAAGAGAAACCTAATATCATTGTCGATGAAACCCCATCCTTGGGAAAACCCAGGACCAGATTATACTGATAATGACTAACAACTGCAGGTATCTTGTGATACGTCAGACATACGTGAGTGCAGAGGGAATTTGAACTGCAATACAAATAGACACACCCTGCCTCACCTTTCCCAAAATGATAACAAGTCAGCAGTTGAACCATCACGTGTTATTGTCAGCAGTTGAACCATATGGCTTTCGGACTTCACATCTCAGACTACCCAAAGTTATTCACCCTTATCTTCTCTAGTACAAACTGTAACCAGTGGAAGTACAGTTACTTGCATGTTCTCCAGTAAAGCCTATTTTATTTCTGCATCTGTGGACATCTCCAAGAGTCAATGACCTCTGTGCATTTTGCTAATGTAATTGTAATGAGTCAGAACTGATGTCAGCTGAGGTAAGTGGTATTGAAAGCTGTTCAGAGACTACTGAGAAGTACAGTGCATTAAGAAATTATTCAGACCCTTGACTTTTTCCACATTTTGATACGTTACACCCTTAATTGTAAAATCTATTCAATGATTTAATTTCCTCATCAATGTACACACACTACCCCATGACAAAGCAAAAACAGGTTTTTATAAATGTTTGCAAATGTATTATAAATAAGAACAAATCACATTTACCACTATTCCGACCCTTTACTCAGTATTTTGTTGAAGCACCTTTGGCAGCGATTACAGCCTCAGTCTACTTGGGTATCACGCCTCAAGCCTGGCACACCTGTATTTGTGGAGTTTCTCCCATTCTTCTCTGGAAATCCATTCAAGCTGTCAGGTTGAATGTGGAGCGTCGCTGCACAGCTATTTTCAGGTTTCTAGAGATGTTCAAACAGGTTCGAGTCTGGACTCTGGCTGAGCCACTCAAGGACATTCAGAGACTTGTCCCAATGCCACTCCTGCGTTGTCTTGGCTGTGTGCTTAGGGTCGTTGTCCTGTTGGAAGGTGAACCTTCGCCCCAGTCTGAGGTCCTGAGCGCTCTGGAGCAGGTTTTCATCAAGTATCTCTCCATGTAAATAGTCTGGAGTCCATTTGATTAATTGTTCAGCAGTCTTATGGCTTGGGGGTAGAAGCTGTTAAGGAGCCTTTTGGTCCTAGACTTGGCACTCCGGTACTGCTTGTCGTGCGGTAGCAGAGAAAACAGTCTATGGCTTGGGTGACTGGAGTCCCAGACAATGTTTTGGGCTTTCCTCTGACACCTTTTTATTTTTTAATTGATTTTTTCACCTTTATTTAAGCAGGGGGACACGTCTGGCACTGCAGGATTTGAGTCCCTGGCGGCGTAGTGTGTTACTGATGGTAGGCTTTGTTACTTTGGTCCCAGCTCTCTGGAGGTCATTCACTAGGTCCCCCCGTGTGGTTCTGGGATTTTTGCTCACCGTTCTTGTGATCATTTTGACCCCACGGGGTGAGATCTTGCGTGGAGCCCCAGATCGAGGGAGGTTATCAGTGGTTTTGTATGTCTTCCATTTCCTAATAATTGCTCCCACAGTTGATTTCTTCAAACCAAGCTGCTTACCTATTGCAGATTCAGTCTTCCCAGCCTGGTGCAGGTCTACAATTTTGTTTCTGGTGTCCTTTGACAGCTCTTTGGTCTTGGCCATAGTGGAGTTTGGAGTGTGAATGTTTGAGGTTGTAGACAGGTATTTTTTATACTGATAAGTTCAAACAGGTGCCATTAATACAGGTAACGAGTGGAGGACAGAGGAGCCTCTTAAATAAGAAGTTACAGGTCTGTGAGAGACAGAAATCTTGCTTGTTTGTAGGTGACCAAATACTTATTTTCCACCATAATTTGCAAATAAATTCATTAAAAATCCTACAATGTGATTTTCTGGATTTTTTTTCTCATTTTGTCTGTCATAGTTGAAGTGTACCTATGACGAAAATGACAGGCCTCTATCATATTTTTAAGTGGGAGAACTTGCACAATTGGTGGCTGACTAAATACTTTTTCGCCCCACTGTAACAGAAGTATATGAGGGAGTTCCATAACTTCCATTTCAAATTTCCACTCGCGCAGCGCCCGAAACCCCAAAACTGACACTCATCCCACGACCAATAGGTTTTCAAAGTAGCCCTACACTACCGACATGACAACTCGGTCATGGTTGTTCTAGGTCAAACAGAAAATATCCTTTCAACACGCGCGCCCAGATGGCGCTGGGACCCCCTGTCGGTAGAACTAAAGACTTTGAATCTGAGGGTCCAGGGGTTCAAATAAATTATATATTGTGTTGTGGTATATTGACTGAAAAATACGTAATGTAATGCCCTACACTTGTACAGAAGAGGAGCTCCAAGACCTATTCTCCAAGCAAGGTGTGCACACACACACACATACTGTACTCCAAGCCCCCTGTTGCCCACGGACAGCCAGTGATGTGAATTCAAACTATTAATGCCAATGTACAGCACACATCTTTCGGTAAGGACTTTTATTTTGAAGACCGAAGGTTCTTTGTATTTGACACGGAAGTGATTCCATACATTTCTGCAAAATGTTTCCAGGTTATCAATGCCCACCAAGACAGACGTCCATGCGTGTTTGTTGTTGACGTCTATATTTCCCCTTATTTCAGTGTTTAGACGGGATTTAGGTTTCCTAAAATGTCGAGATTAATCGTCAAAAACCTTCCAAACGGGGTAAGTTATGTTAGAATGTGTTGTTGAATGGAGGATGGAGTTTGAACCAGTTTCTGGGCTTGAGAAGACGAATATGACGAGATATTTTCTGACGCCCAGGATCCTTTAATCCTTTAAAGTCCCGATAATAAGCTCTGCAAACTTGATCATGTTCAAATACGTTCGGTATTTCGCATAGCAACTATCGTCACTACTGCCGTTATGTACTTCCAAAAAATGTATAATTTAAATATCAATGATTTTTAGGGTTACTGTACTGCTGCTGGATCAGCCGACCTGCGTGGCAGTATTGAGTCATTTGCGCACTTGGTCAAAAACAATACTTTTTCTACATGCATTTTGTTGATGTACATTACCGTGCGTAATAGCGAAAGTCAATGTTTTGAGTACCGAACGTATTTTGTCATTGTTGCGTTTTCAGATCAGGTTAATGCGATATTGAATTTATGGTACTGGTTCAGGTGGAGTGTAGCTACAGATCTAAGCTAACCGTAAAGGGCTAAAACTACACAGCAAATAATTGTATCTATTATTTCGTTGTTGAATTACAGGGGCCAATGTGTGGTAAACTGGAGATGAGTTTGGCTTACGTTTGTGACTGAATTTACTTAACCTGAGTTTAGTTAATTATCGAGTTTACGTTTACCTTAGTTCAAAATGAACTTCTAGCCCCTACCCTCTTAGGCACTTGGGTATCTGAAAGGATATAATAATATATGTAACTATGTCTGAAGTGGTAGCTCCATCTTGTTTGCTGATAGGCCAAGCAGAGTTATCAATCCTCTTAGATGTTTTCTCCACAAGTGCCGATTGAGTAGTGGCTAGGTCTGGGTTGATTTGCTAGGTCTGGGTTGATCTGGGTTGATTTGTGGTCCTTCTGTAGCTCAGTTGGTAGAGCATGGCGCTTGTAACGCCAGGGTAGTGGGTTCGATTCCCGGGACCACCCATACGTAGAATGTATGCACACATGACTGTAAGTCGCTTTGGATAAAAGCGTCTGCTAAATGGCATTTATTATTATTATATTATTATTCAGGGTTTGTTAAACTGAGTTTAGGTTACTAATGACGAGCTTTGCCTGCAGATGAAGGAGGAGCGGTTCAAGGAGATGTTTGCCGCCTTCGGAACCTTGACAGACTGCGGCCTGAAGTTCACCAAGGAGGGCAAGTTCCGCAAGTTTGGATTTGTGGGCTTCAAGACTGAGGAGGATGCGGACAAGGCGCTGAAGCATTTCAATAAAAGCTTTGTAGACACGTCCAGAGTAACGGTGAGACAGTTAGCCACCCATACTACTGAGTAGTGGTGAGATGGACAGCTAGCCAATCACAGATTGTATGTCAAATTGGATTCGCTAGCCTGGTTGACAGATAATGCCATCGTCTTCTCTGATAGTGTGTGTTGTTTTTGCCCAGGTGGAGATGTGCAAGTCGTTTGGGGACCCCACTAAGGCCAGAGCCTGGAGTAAACACTCCCGTGGCCCAGCCACAGCCCCCAGGGAGAATAACAAGGTACAGTATAAGGATAGGGCTGCAGTCAAGTGTTTAATGTTTTTGAATGTTTCACACCATGAGATGTTCCCTTCATCTTCTAGTCATGTCTACACACAGGGTCCTGGGTAACATTGAGGAGTTATTACATTGGGTGTTGATGTACCATAATAACAGGGTACATACTATGATGTATTTTGTGCTGAATTGTTGTGAGAGATCATATCTATTCTTACATTTTTCTCTTGTGTGTTTTTTCCACCAGGAGAAGAAGAAAAATGAATCCCCCAGTATTCTAGGCAAAGTAAGTACATGTCTGCCTGGCAGAGGAAATACACTATGGATGGCTTGTAAGATATTGCAAATGCCTGAAGTGTTGACAATTATTCTCTTCCTTGACATTCTGGTGATCTGTTTTAATATTATTTCTGTTTAAAAACGTGTGTCAGCTGGAGGATGACGAGGGTTTCCAGGAGTTTGTGTCAGTGCATCAGAACCGCAACCAGGCATCTACCTGGGCCAACGACACTCTGCCCCAATCAGCAGCCCCCGAGACCGGACAGGGGAGGAGTCAGGAGAAGAAGCCTGCCTCCGATGATTACCTTAACTTTGATGAGTCAGATGAGGAGGAGGAAGACCAGGGTAGGTACACATGCTTACATAGACCCTTTGTCTGACAGATGCCGGTGAGGATCTGTGTGTGTAAACGGTGTGTTTTCACTGTCAGGTGCTGATAAGGAGGCTCTGAAGTCTGGCCTGTCTGATATGGAGTACCTGCGCTCCAAAGTGGCACAGACAGAGGGTGCTGCTGTGGAGAAGAACAATGACGATGAGGATGAAGATGCGGAAGACGGGCCTGCCGCTGTGCAGCAGACAGATGGTGCCTATGAGAGTAGGAACACAGACTGTATGCAGAGGGCCACAGCACCAGCCACTTCACTGGATCAAAGTCAGGGCAAGCCTGGCAAACAGCAGGAGGTAGGGCAGACTCCTAACCTTTAACCCCTAGCACTTGACGGGCACCAATAACCCTCAAACCTTGGGATTGTATATTTGACCTCAAATCCAACCTTAATCGAACTGATGGAGGTTAGCAGTCAAAACAGCATAGCATTCTGACAGTGCTATTAAGGTTGAGGGTTTTCATGACCTTTTTCCCTTTGGTAAAATATGTGTGTGTCTGTCTATCTCTCTGCGTTCCACAGACTGAGCCCACCACTGAGTTCACAGTGAAGCTAAGAGGATGTCCCTTCAATGTCAAAGAGGTAAGTGTGTGTGGGTTTTGGGCATGGCATGGGGGTGTGATGAGTTCAGATGATTGTGAAAAGGGAGATATGTCCCTCTATTATGATGCAGTTGTTTGTTTATGTATGACTTCTTGGGTTGTTAATGTGTGAAATCAACAGCAACAAGTACGAGAGTTCATGACTCCTCTGAAGCCTGCAGCCATTCGAATCATCAAGAATGCCACTGGCAACAAAACCGGGTATATATATGTGGACATGCGGTCAGAAGAGGAGGTTGAAAAGGCTCTGAAGAAGAACAAAGATTACATGGGTAAGAATCAGACTGTTGTGTGTGTGCATGATGGTTTCCTCACTGAGAATATAGACATGTGTTTGTTTGTCCTAAGGGGGGCGCTATATTGAGGTTTTTCGGACGAGTGTGAGGGGTGAGGTGCGCGCGGCGAGGCGGGAGAAAGGGACCGAGAGGAGCTTCACCAGGGAGCTGAAGGATGATGAGGAAGAGGAAGATGTTGCAGAGTCAGGAAGACTCTTCATAAGGAACCTGCCCTACACTTGTACAGAAGAGGAGCTCCAAGACCTATTCTCCAAGCAAGGTGTGCACACACACACACACATACTGTACTCCAAGCAAGGAGTTCACACACAGCTCCAAGACTTATTCTCCAAGCAAGGTGTGCACACACACACATATACTGTACTTCAAGCAAGGAGTTCACACACACCCCTGACCCCTCAGCCTGTGTTACAGGTCCTCTGGCTGAAGTGGTTTTCCCCATCGACAATCTGACCAAGAAGCCTAAAGGATATGCCTTCGTCTCTTACATGATCCCTGAGAATGCAGTGACAGCACTGGTCCAACTAGATGGACACATATTCCAGGTACTAATCTCACACCCTTACCCATTGTGTGTTTCTGGCCATTAACCTGTAACATCTAACCTTCTATACCCCCATCTCTTTCTCTCTCAGGGCAGGATGCTGCACCTGCTTCCATCCACTCTGAAAAAGGAGAAGTCTGACTCTGCCCACTCTGGCCCAGGCTCCTCCTCCTACAAACGGCAGAAAGACGCCAAAAACAAAGCCAGTAGTACAAGGTCAGTTACAGTCTAAAGACATCTCTCCTTAGTTTAAAATCTCTCTAAATTGTCCAAGTTTATGTTTACAACCCAGTAATGGAATTGTTCAGTAATCTTATTGACTTTTTGTGTTTGTTCACATTTTGATGTTTGTCCCTCTACAGCTCCCATAACTGGAACACCCTGTTTCTGGGCACCAGTGCTGTAGCAGATGCTATCGCTGAAAAATACAACACCACCAAGAGCCAAGTCCTGGACCATGTGAGTTCTACTCTCCCGTCTCCTCGGCCCCTTTTACCCATCTTCCCTTACCACCGAATACACCTTTCCCCCACCCTCTGCCCCATCATCTTTAATGATGTGATTCTCAGGAGTCTAAGGGGAGTGTAGCAGTGAGGATGGCTTTAGGAGAGACTCAAATTGTCCAGGAGACTCGACAGTTCCTGTTGGACAACCACGTTTGTCTGGACTCCTTCAGTCAGGTATGTTGTAAAACACTCTCTAGGATGTGCTAACCGTCCATAAAGGACATAACATTCTATAAAGTTTAGAACATTATTTAAAGTTATAATTTTGGATTCCGGTTATTTGTGTCTGCGTGTTTAGGCGGCGGGGCCTCGTAGCATGTCTGTGTTCTTGGTGAAGAATCTTCCAGCGGGAGTGACGGTGGAGAACCTGGAGGAACTGTTCTCGCCGCATGGCACCCTGGGTAGAGTGCTGCTGCCGCCTGCAGGCTTGACTGCCATCATAGAATACCTGGAACCCACTGAGGCCAAACAAGCCTTCACTAGACTGGCATACAGCAAGGTGTGTGTGTGTTCGTTCCATACAAATTTGGCCTATATAATGTAAAAATAGAATGCTGTCTGAGGAAGACCATGGTCCTGTTCAGGGAAGTATATGTAACGGATGTGAAACGGCTAGCTAGTTAGCGGTGGTGCGCGCTAAATAGCGTTTCAATCGGTGACGTCACTTGCTCTGAGACCTTGAAGTAGTGGTTCCCCTTGCTCTGCAAGGGCCGCGGCTTTTGTAGAGCGATGGGTAACGATGCTTCGTGGGTGACTGTTGTTGATGTGTGCAGAGGGTCCCTGGTTCGCACCCGGGTATGGGCGAGGGGACGGTCTAAAGTTATACTGTAACATATACTGCCTCACTCTCTAGTTCCAGCATGTCCCCCTATATTTGGAGTGGGCCCCTACGGGAGTATTCTCAGCAGCCATGCCTAGCAAGACACTTACACCAGATCCGGAGTCCACCACCAAAACCTCAGCACAGGAGGAAGAGGAGGTGGAGGAGGAGGAGGAGGAAACACTGGGATCCACCCTCTTCATCAAGAACCTCAACTTCACCACAACAGAGGAGACATTGCGTGAGGTAGGGTTAGCATTAGATGATGAGGAATAGAGGATGAGTGAGTCATAGAGGATGCAGTTAGGTCGGAAGTTTTGTTGAATGGCTCATGTTTTTGGTTTGTGTCTTTCTATAGACCTTCTCCAAATGTGGCACATTGAAGACCTGCACCATCTCCAAGAAAAAAGACAAGACCGGTACTGAACATGACATTTTAAAGGCTGCGTGGTCAATCCCACGTCTGCATTGGCCTTGCAGCATTTATGGTTATATGGCCTCTGCAGAAGTCAGGGCGTTGATACTTCTTGCGATTTGCGGAGCAGCACAGAGCTGTTGAAGGAAGTTGTCAAGGGCGTGAGTTTGTGTTTATACAGGACCTCCCGCCCCCACCTACTGTCAATCAAATCATTTCAATGCGGAGCTATACAGAGCCCTCCGCATTGTTACATACATTTGGGAGGTGCACAGCAATGTGGAACATAGCTAAATTTGGCCTCTGTGCCTCCGGAGGCTCCGCAATTACTTCAGTCTCCGACCACAAGCATAAATTGAACATTGGTGTTCTTTGCTGTTTTGTCCCTGTAGGTCAGCTGTTGTCCATGGGGTATGGCTTTGTCACCTATCGGACGCAGAAGGCAGCAGAGAAGGCCATAAGGCAGCTTCAGGTATTGACCCTAGTCCTGATCCTGAACCTTTAACCTCTACACCTATAGATACTGACCTCACCTCTTTCTGTCTCTCTCATCCCCCCCATCTCACTTCTTTCTCTAAGCACTGCAGTGTGGATGAACACCAGTTGGAGTTGAAAGTGTCTGAGAGAGCCACCAAGTGAGTCACTCCATCATACTAATACCATCCATCATACATGGTTACATTAATTAACAACAAACTGATAGGAGTAATTACAGTGCATTCGAAAAGTATTCAAACCCCTTGACTTTTTCGATATTTGGTTGCGGTAAAGCCTTTTTCTGAATTGAATGGGAGAAAATAATGACCACTACAGGGAATAGTGCTTACTAGTAACCAAAAGGTTGCAAGATCGAATTCCCGAGCTGACAAGGTAAAACTGTCGTTCTGCCCCGTCATTGAAAATAAGAATTTGTTCTTAACCACTTCTTAGGGATCAAATCTCGTTAACGGGATCGATTTGACAACATCCGGTGAAATGGCAGAGCTCCAAATTCAAATTATTAGAAATATTTAACTTTAATACAATCACAATACATGAAATGAAAGCTTTACTTCTTGTTAATCCAGCCACCATGTCAGATTTCAAAAGGGCTTTACGGCGAAAGTATTCAGACCCTTTAGTCAGTATTGTGTTTTAGCAGCGATTACAGCCTAGAGTCCTCTTGGGTATGATGCTACAAGCTTGGCACACCTGTATTTTCAGAGTTTCTCCCATTCTTCTCTGCAGAGCCTCAAGTTATGTCAGGTTGAATGGGGATTGTCGCTGCACAGCTTTTTTCAGGTCTCTCCAGAGATGTTTGATCGGGTTCAAGTCCGGACTCTAGCTAGGCCACTTAAGGACATTCAGAGACTTGTCCAGAAGCCACTCCTGCGTTGCCTTGGCTGTGTGCTTAGGGTCTTTGTCCAGTCGGAAGGTGAACCTTTGCCCAAGTCTGAGGTCCTGCGTGCTCTGGAGCAGGTTTTCATCAAGGATCTCTCTGTACTTTGCTCCGTTCATCTTACCCTTGATCCCGACTAGACTCCCAGTCTCTGCTGCTGAAAACATCCCCACAGCATGATGCTGCCACCACCATGCGTCACCATTGGGATGGTGCCAGGTTTCCTCCAGATGTGATGCTTGGCATTCAGGCTGAAGAGTACAATCTTGGTTTCATCAGACCTGAGAATCTTGTTTCTCATGGTCTGAGAGTACTTTAGGTGCCTTTTGGCAAACTCCAAGCGGGCTGTTATGTGCCTTTTACTGAGAAGTGGCTTCCGTCTGGCCACTCTACCATAAAGACCTGATTGGTGGAGTTCTGCAGAGATGATTGTCCTTCTGGAAGGTTCTCCGGAGTTCTATCAGAATGAACATCGGGTTCTTGGTCACCTCCCTGACCAAAGCCTTCTCTCCCGATTGTTCAGTTTGGCCTGGCGGCCATCTCTAGAAAATTTGTGGTTCCAAACTTATTCCATTTAAGAATGATTGAGGCAACTGTGTTCTTGGGGACATTCAATGCTGCAAAAATGTTTTGATACCCTTCCCCAGATGTGTGCATCAACACAATCCTGTCTCTGAGCTCTACGGACAATTCCCTCGACCTCATGGCTTGGTTTTTTTCTCTGACATGCACTGTCAACTGTGGGACCTTATATAGACAGGTATGTTCCTTTCCAAATCATGTCCAATCAATTGAATTTACCACAGGTGGACTCCTAGTTGGAGAAACATCTCAAGGATGGTCAATGGAAACGGGGTGCATCTGAGCTCAATTTTGAGTCTCATCGCAAAGGGTCTAAATACTAATGTAATTAAGGTATTTCTGTCTTATTTTTGCTAAATTTGCAAGAATGTCTAAACCTGTTTTTGCTTTGACGTTATTGGGTATTGTGTGTAGATTGATGAGGGATAATGTTCTACTTAATACATTTCAGAATAAGGCTGTAATGTAACAAATTGTGGAGAAGGGGTCTGAATACTTTCCGAATGATCTGTATAAGCATTTATGATGACACAATGCAGCATTTATCCTCTGTGGCAGACCAGGGGGTTTGGTCAAGACGTTTACACAGATCAGACACGGACAGAGTATGAATAGCTCCGTTTCAAGGGTGTTTTTTAAATAATAAATCAAAAAGAAAAGGATAAGTCTCCCCCATGAGACCCTCTCCGGGATACCGCCTTCTGGGCTCCGGGTCTCGCTGTATCCTGTCGGGCACAAAAACTGAACTCCCTGCACATACCTCTGCAACCGTCCTCAACTATACGGGAGTCCTTTCTTCTCCCGCTCTCCTTTGTGTGCTGCCCTTCTGGCAGCTTTATGGGCCTTGCACAGTTGGTCAGCAATCAGCCCTTGATTACTCACCAGCTCCCAATTAGTCCTGGCCAGAGAGCCCGTCGAGACCTGGCACGTCCAGCAGATGGAGCCTTTGCCTCGTGATGTATACTGTCATCATGCCTTGACGAGTCTCCCGCTAGTGGCTGACCTGTATGCCACACCTTAAAGATATGTGAGTATTTAGTCATTTTTTTGTATTTGTTTATTTTGTATAGGTCTGCAGTAGTGTCTCGTAAGAAGCAGGCAGAGGGGAAACAGACCAGCTCTAAGATCCTTGTACGCAATGTCCCCTTCCAGGCCACAGTCAGGGAGATACGAGAGCTCTTCTGGTAATATATATATATATATATATATACGCACGCACAGACATCCTCAGAGCTTTCTCACTGAGACATTGCATTTTTCATCACTCACTTATGATGATAATATGTATATCCCCTCCAGCACGTTTGGGGAGCTGAAGACTGTTCGTCTGCCAAAGAAAGCGTCCGGTACTGGCACGGGGGCTCACCGCGGGTTTGGCTTTGTAGACTTCCTCACCAAACAGGATGCAAAGGTGAGTGAGGATGAATGAGCACGGTGTGTGTTATTTCTTGTTTCCCTTTTAAAATGTGTGTTGTTGCTGTACAGTAGTGTTGACCGGTCTTGTTATTTCTTGTGTCCCCTGTAGAAAGCATTCTCAGCACTGTGCCACAGCACCCATCTGTATGGGCGGCGGCTGGTTCTAGAGTGGGCCGACGCTGAAGACACTGTAGAGACGCTACGCAGGAAAACAGCAGAGCATTTCCATGGTAACACCCAGCGTACAGATACAGTAATACATTTCAGATTCATGTTTTGAGGAACCTGTTCTCTGATGTCCCTGTCTCTCTCTTTCTCTTAGACATTCCTAAGAAGAAGCGGAAGGCCGAGGTGATGGAGGGTATTATGGAGACGATAGAGGCTGGGGGGACAGAGGATGACTGACCTCTCAACCACACACCCCAACCCAGCCCTGATTGTTGCTCTGTCGACCCATGTGGGTAGGAATGACTGCGTAATCTGGACCTGAGTGACAGGAGAAGAAAGAATCAGATGGACCAGAACTCGACAGAAGCCAATTATTTTGTCAGTGATTCTGCTCAAAGCCTTGACAATCCTCTCAAACACGCTGAGGGACTTTGACAGAGCGTTGTTGTTACGAGTAACGGGTGTGGGTGTGTGAGGAGAAAGCGGGACAGAGAGAGCGAATGTCTGTGGAGAGCTCTGATGATGCATGGGACTCTGATGACATGATTGATAGGATTATTTGTACACAACAATTAAATGTTACCTATCTGCTACTGTAGCTTTAAGTTTTTATTGAATTGTATTTTATCAGAAAATTGAACATATACGTTAGAGGTTTAGACTTTTATTTTGAAATTCCTTCATCTTTGGTCACATGAACTATATTGCTAAAAATGGCTGACAGGCGCACACAGATGTCAGTAACAACAGAGAAGATGTTTATGTTTTCTTGTGTTTTTTATTTATCATGGACGTCTGTTCGGGCCGAGATTCATTCTGCAGTTCTCGATAAACAAACTGGCCAGCTGTCCTTGGAGGAGGGGTTCCGAGACGACTATGTAGCCTGGGCGAACTTTACCGACGACATCAAGAACTCGGGGTAAATTCAGTCATCTGATGTAGCTGTATCTCTGGGCTAGGGCATTACCGAGTTCCTCCGCTAACGCGCACCAACTCCCTGGACCAGAGCTAATCTAGGTTCATAGACGATGTAGGAATAAAAATATGCGTTTGTGTAAACAGCGAGTAACCACAACATCTGAATAAATCTAGACAATAACGTTGGATTGATTATTGGGGTATGGCAGGCGATGTTGTCCCCATGTTGCGGAATAAAGAGATGTGAAAGTCTAGGTTTGAAATAAAATGTAACCAATTACTGTTCCAAATTCTAATATGAACAGAACATTTTTAAATCTACAAGGGCCTCATTTATAAACGGTGCGTAAATTTCACCCGAGATTTGTTCAGAAATACTGAGATGTATAAACTTGGCGCACGCCATATATACGCATCAGACCTGTCATAAAAATGTATGCATACCTGAACGAGGATTAACGCCCTACAGTCACTTGTTATGCTTACAATAACACCCTTTATTTGCGGTATAGTTTGGTACGATTCATGCAAAAGACGAGTTGTTAGATATTTACTTAACAATATATATTATTGAGTTTCTATGTCCTGCCCTGGAGCCTGGACTCAGACAAGACGTAACATAGTAAATGTAAATCCGGTACACTGAAATTGGTGTGGTTCCATAAGGCAAAAACGAAAGTATGGTGGATGAGTGGGCGTATAACGTGAACGTCTGGCTACCAAAAGGTTGAGAGTTACTACTTTTTACCTACTTTACAACTACTTAGCATGTTCGCTAACTCTTCCCTAACCTTAACTTTTCGCTAACCCTTCTGGGAAGAAGGCCTATGCTCCAGTTTTTGGAAAATTCGCTCAGCACTCCAGTCAAATTGGTCATGCTCCACTCAGCTCACATACTCTGGTTGGAAGGATGTTTAATCTTTAGCAGTAATTTATGCTGTATCTGGAAAATGATTTGTCAATTTCTGAAATAAAAAGCATACATTTTTTTGCATGAACTTTTCCCCCAACTTAAATGTGATGGACTGCAAGGGAATTCTGAAACGTAGGGCAGGCTACAAAAAAATATGGAATTACAGTAGCTTACTAAGGCCTACTTCAATGTAAAAATGACTGTATACCAGTATTATAAGCCACAATGCCTATGACAGTCCAAAACAACCATTCGGAGTTGAACTCCTCACCCAAACAAATTTGATCATGATGTATTTACTATGTGTTCTCTCCCTTAGCTGGGGATATCTGGAAGTGACCACTAGCGGACGCTATAATGATAGTATCCAGGCGTATGCTTCCGGGGCCGTTGAGGCTGCAGTCACCTCCCAGGTAAGTTAGAGACCATCTGCCCCAACCCCTAAACTAAAACCATATCCTGCTGGGGCAGTGGAGTCAATCTATAGCTGATTGTGTTTGTCTCAGCTGATCTATAAGCACTGGATGAACACTCTTATGGGGTACTGCGGTCCGTTTACCTTCGAGTCGGGATTCTGCCAGAGACTGAAGGATTACATCACTTCCAACCTGCAATGGGTCAGACAGCAGATAGAGGAGCATCCACACTGTCCCTACTGGCACCAGGTACTGGCTGGGTCTGGGTCAGCCAGCATGCTAAATTATGAAGTGTCTGCGCCTTTTCTCTGTGTCTAAACAGTAAAGAATTATTGCTAGTGGCTCATTCAGTACACATTTGGGATCTAAGAACATCTTAGAGCATATTTTTCATTTAGACTTTCTCTCAGGTGCGGTTGGCGTTGCTGCAGCTGAAAGGTCTGGAGGACGGTTACAATGATCAGCTGTCATTTCCCAGTGGCCCTTTCACTCTCAACCCCTTCGGCTTCCTGTAAGTGTGGTCTGTGATTGGTGGATTTGAGTTCACCCCATTAGTGACAGTCTCTGTAAGCGCCCTTGATTTAACGCGGAGTACCCATCTCCGGAGCAATGTAAATGGTTCCAATGGGGTGAGCTAAATGAAGTGTGGCCAATCATGCCTTCATCACAGCTCTGACAACCCTCAATTTTTATGTGGCTATTCAGACTTTTCCAGATGGGAGGAGACCTAGAGGATCTTGAAGGGGCCCTAAACAAATCCAGCCATTCACGGACTCTGGGCTCCGGCTCTTGCTCCGCCCTCATCAAGCTGTTGCCTGGCAACAAGGATCTACTGGTGTCTCATGATACCTGGAACATCTACCAGGCCATGCTGCGCATCCTAAAAAAGTACCAGTTTGCCTACCGTGTCTCTCCTACAGGTAACCCTAACCCCTAAACCTCTCATAAGGATAACTTAACTCTCAACGTCCCCCCTTTCCCCCTAACATATACACTCTTCATGAAACACTCCTTGTAACTCTGCATCTGAACACTGGGAAAGTCCAAACATGAGTTATGTGGTTCAGAGTTCTATATTTTGAGTTTGATTTCTGTGTTCTGTTGTTCTCAGACAGTGATATGATCCCTGGTGGAACCCAGGCGTTCTCTTCCTACCCAGGCTCCATCTTCTCTGGAGATGACTTCTACATCCTTAGCACTGGGCTGGTGAGAGCTGTGTGTAATATGTGTGGACATAGCATATACAATGTGTGTAGTCTTTTTATTTTAAAGATGTCCCTCAGGTTACTCTGGAGACCACCATTGGCAACAGTAACCCTGCCCTCTGGAAGTTTGTTCAACCAACCGGAGCAGTGATGGAGTGGCTGAGAAACATCGTAGCCAATCGGCTGGCTACAACTGGCAAGGCGTGGGCAGAGATTTTCAGCAAACACAACAGCGGAACGTAAGTCTCTGTGGTCCCTCTGGTTGACATTTCCCCTTTTTCCTATAGATGTCCACCATGTAGGTTATCTTTCCGGTTCGGTCAGGCTGGAGCTCTGCAAACCAACTCTTGTACAGGCTTTTGAACTATCCATTTAAAGGAAACTAGGAGAGGAAGAGTGAAGGGAACTAAAACTATAATCGAGTTTACAAAACATCACATTAAATATCATGAGTGGGGGGAGGACAGAGTCAGCAGTTAAGTCAGCTGATAAAGTAGTGTCTCTAAAGTGCTGAGTTGTCTTTTATGACACACACTTCAGGCAGGACTGGGACTTATCAGTAATGCCCACTCAGGCCAAAGTCCCCTGAGGTCAAAAGTGACACACTCATGTTGTTTTGTATGGTTACATTTATCTGTCTTCTGCAGCTTTTTTGTTTATTTCTCTAGCTTATCTCTATCAGTGGAAGCTAGTGGGAGGAGCTATATACTTTAACCTCATAGTCCGCCCCATCCCGCATGCGGTCGCGTTACTACAGCCTCAAGCTCATTACCATAACGCAACGTTAGCGATTTCTAAAAATCGCAAATGAAATGAAATAAATATGCCTGCTCTCAAGCGTATCCTTTTCTTAACAATCCTGTCGTCTCAGATTTTCAAAATATGCTTTAGAACCAGAGAAAATCAATAATTTGTGTAAGAGTGGTGATAGCTAGCTTAGCATTTAGCGTTAGCATTTAGCACGCAACATATTCACAAAAATCAGCAAAGGGATCAAATAAAATAATTTACCTTTGAAGAACTTCAGATGTTTCAATGAGGAGACTCTCAGTTACATAGCAGATGTCCAGTTTTTCCTGAAAGATTCTTGTGTAGGACACAACGTTCCGTTTTGTTACTATGCATTTGGCTACCGAAACTAACCGAAAATTCAGTCACCTACACATCGAACTTTTTTCCGAATTAACTCCATAATATCGACTGAAACATGGAAAACGTTGTTTGAATCAATCCTCAAGGTGTTTTGTCATATCTCTTCATTGAAATGCCGTCCCTGGAAGCCTGCATTCTTCTCTGATTCGGATGGAAAAATACTGGTAGCTGACTTTTGCGCACCAATTTCCACGCAGACACCGTGCTGGACACTTGGCAATTGTAGTCTCTTATGGTCAATCTTCCAATGATAGGCCTACAAATACGTCATAATGCTGCAGACACCTTGGGGAAACGATAGAAAGTGTCCGTTCATTCCTGTCGCATTCACAGCCATATAAGGCGATCATGGAAAACGTAGCTTCAGAAATCCTGTTCATTTCCTGGGCGCTCAAACATCTTGGTTTTGCCTGAAGCTTTTGTTCAACGGCACTCACAGTGAAAATCTTTGCAGTTCTGGAAACGTCAGTGTGTCTTCTTTCCAAAACTTTCAATTCCAAGCATAGTCGAGCATCTTTTCGTGACAAAATATTGCGCTTAAAACGGGCACGTCTTTTTATCCAAAAATGAAATAATGCCCCAGGTTAATGGCTGGAATAGAATGGAATCCAACATGTGGTTTCCATATGTTTGATACCGTTTCCATTTATTCCATTCCCGGCATTACAACGAGCCGTCCGCCTATAGCTCCTTCCACCAGTCTTCTCTGATCTCTAGAATATCTACCAAGTGTCTTATCAGCCTCAGTTACGCAGCACAGTGGAACCTGAGAGTGACTAATGTATCATAGTCATTAATTACTCAGCCTCTAAACATACCACATAGTGTCTACCTTTTAAAGTTAATGTATTCCCTCGTGTGTGTTAGGTATAATAACCAGTGGATGATAGTGGACTACAGGCATTTCACTCCAGGGATGACAGAGACTAAGGAGCAGCTGTTTACTGTGCTGGAGCAGATCCCGTAAGACAGGCAACACACATACACATTTTGAGAAATGGGCTGGTTATTTATCAGTAACATTAATAGGTGTGTGTGGTTCTGTTCTGTAGTGGGCTAGTTGTTCACTCTGATAAAACCCAGGAATTGCTGCAGAATGGCTACTGGTCTAGTTACAACATCCCGTAAGTACCAATAACATCAAACTACCACACACTAGTAATGACTATATAATTAATCAAAAGAGGAGTTGACTGTGTCGGTCTTGCAGGTGTTGGAGAGGATGGTTATAATTTGTTCAGCTTTAACGTGTATATGTGTGACGCACACTCTCGCTTTGTGTTTGTGTAGGTACTATGAGGAGGTGTTTAATGCCAGCGGCTGTAGAGAACTGGTAGAGCAGTTTGGTCCATGGTTTTCTCTGGACATGAATCCTCGAGCCCAGATCTTCAGAAGGAACCAATCACACGTCACAGACATGGACTCCATGGTCCGCCTCATGAGGTACACGCCTCCATTCAGAGGCTTCAATCCAAATGTGTCACAGGAGGGAGATGGACAGACCTGCTTTTTTTTTAATACACGGTCATTTCCATGTAAAAGGACCCATGAGCACCAATGTGAAGTTTATAGGAACATGTCAAAAGTGTTTTTAATTTTAATTAAGGCATACATTTGGAATAAGCAAAGGCTTTGATAAGTGGTCAAACAGGTCCAAATCAAAGTTTATTTGTTACGTGGCCGAATACAACAGGTGTAGTAGACCTTACAGTGAAATGCTTACTTACAGGCTCTAACCAATAGTGCAAAAAAAGGTATTAGGTGAACAATAGGTAGGTAAAGAAATAAAACAACAGTAAAAAGACAGGCTATATACAGTAGCAAGGCTACATACAGACACCGGTTAGTCAGGCTGATTGAGGTAGTATGTACATGTAGATATGGTTAAAGGGACTACGCATATATGATGAACAGAGAGTAGCAGTAGCGTAAAAGAGGGGTTGGCGGGTGGTGGGTGGGACACAATGCAGATAGCCCGGTTAGCCAATGTGCGGGAGCACTGGTTGGTTGGCCCAATTGAGGTAGAATGTACATGAATGTATAGTTAGTGACAATGCATATATGATAAACAGAGAGTAGCAGCAGCGCAAAAAGAGGGGTTGGGCGGAGGCACACAATGCAAATAGTCCGGTTAGCCATTTGATTACCTGTTCAGGAGATAGATATGAATGTACTTTGGTGTGAAAAGTGCAAATCAATCCCAGAACAACAGCAAACAACCTTGTGAAGATGCTGGAGGAAACGGGTACAAAAGTATCTATATCCACAGTAAAAAGAGTCCTATATCGACATAACCTGAAAGACCGCTTAGCAAGGAAGAAGCCACTGCTCCACAACCATCATAAAAAAGCCAGACTACGGTTTGCAACTGCACATGGGGACAAAGATCATACTTTTTGGAGAAATGTCCTCTGGTTTGATGAAACAAAAATAGACCTGTTTGGCCATAATGATCATCATTAAATTAGGAGGGGAAAGGGGGAGGCTTGCAAGCCGAAGAACACCATCCCAACCGTGAAGCACGGGGGTGGCAGCATCATGTTGTGGGGGTGCTTTGCTGCAGGAGGGACTGGTGCACTTTACAAAATAGATGGCATCATGAGGAATTGAAAATTATGTGGATATATTGAAGCAACATCTCAAGAGACATCAGTCAGGATGTTAAAGTTTGGTCGCAAATGGGTCTTCCAAATGGACAATGACCCCAAGCATACTTCCAAAGTTGTGGCAAAATGGCTTAAGGACAACAAAGTCAAGGTGGCCAGAATTGAAAAAGTGTGTTGCGAACTAGGAGGCCAACAAACCTGACTCAGTTCCACCAGCTCTTGGGAATGGGCCAAAATTCACCCAACTTATTGTGGGAAGCTTGTGGAAGGCTTTCTGAAACGTTTAACCCAAGTTAAACCATTTAAAGGCAATGCTACCAAATACTAATTGAGTGTATGTAAACTTCTGACCCAGTGGGAATGTGATGAAAGAAATGAAAGCTGAAACAAATCATTCTCTACTATTATTCTAACATTTCACATTCTTAAAATAAAGTGGTGATCCTAACTGACCTAAGACAGGGAATATTTACTTGGATCAAATGTCAGGAATTGTGAAAAACTGAGTTGAAATGTATTTGGCTAAGGCGTATGTAAACTTCTGACTTAAACTGTCGATTATATATATTTTTTAAAGTGTTGAACATCTAAAATATTTTCAGAAAATAAAGCTCTAGCACCAAGAAGATAAGACTTTTAATTTATTTTACCTTTATTTAACTAGGCAAGTCAGTTGTCTTTAGAGAGTTGAAAACAGCAGGTCTGGGACAGGTAGCACATCCGGTGAACAGATCAGGGTTCCATAGGTGCAGGCAGAACAGTTGAAACTGGAGCAGCAGCACGGCCAGGTGGACTGGGGACAGAAAGGAGTCATCAGGCCAGGTTGTCCTGAGGCATGGTCCTAGGGCTCAGGTCCTCCGAGAGAGAATTAGAGAGCATACTTAAATTCACACAGGACACCAGATAAGACAGGAGAAATACTCCAGATATAAGAGACTGACCCTAGCCCCCTGACACAAACTACTGCAGCATAAATACTGGAGGGTGAGACAGGAGGGGTCGGGAGACACTGGCCCTGTCCGACGATACCCCCGGACAGGACCAAATCGGCAGGATATGTCCATTGCTCGTGTTTCTTGGCCCAAGCAAGTCTGGAGCTAGGGGAGTTAGAGCCCTGTCTAGGCAGGATATAACCCCACCCACTTTTCCAAAGCACAGCCCCCACACCACTAGCGGGATATCTTCAACCACCAACACACTACCATAAGACAAGGCTGAGTATACATGGGGCCAAAGGTGTAACGTTAACTTACACAGCGACTTAACTTTGGTAAAACTTGTTCAGGAAACCTAAACTCGATTCTGAACCTTAAAACTTACTTCAAATGTGATGCTTTCGCCAATCGCGAAAAGAGCTTGTGGAGCTGTGGAAATATTCTCTCTTCTTCTGTCTGTTATTCTTCTTTTTTTATCTCGCAACCAACGTTAATATTCTCTCTTCCCTGTCCTCGATTTGAAAAGGTCAAAATAAATGCTTCTTTCAATGAGGTGAAATGAGATATCAATCAGCATCAAACTGCCAGTAGCAAATTCAATTTTGGTAGATGTGTGTTGTGCTGTACATTGATGTCTCCAAACTTGTGAAACGTAGACGTATATGATTGGTTCAGATTTGGTCTGGACTAGAGGTCGACCGATTATGATTTTTTTCAACGCTGATACCGATTAATCGGCCGATTAAATTTGTTTTTTTAAACAATTTCAATTTAAAAAACATGTATTTATTTGTAATAATAATGACAATTGCAACAATACTGAATGAACATTTATTTTAACTTAATATAATACATCAATGAAATAATGAAATATATTTGGTTTAAATAATGCAAAAACACAACGTTGGAGAAGAAAGTAAAAGTGCAATATGTGCTATGTAACGTTTCAGTTCCATGCTCAGAACATATGAAAGCTGGTGGTTCCTTTTAACATGAGTCTTCAATATTCCCAGGTAAGTTTTAGGTTGTAGTTATTATAGGAATTACAGGACTATTTCCCTCTATACCATTTGTATTTCATTAACATTTGACTATTGGATGTTCTTATAGGCACTTTAGTATTGCCAGTGTAACAGTATAGCTTCCGTCCCTCTCCTCGCTCCTCCCTGGGCTCGAACCAGCAACACAACGACAACAGCCACCATCGAAGCAGCGTTACCCATGCAGAGCAAGGGAAACAACCACTGCAAGGCTCAGAGCGAGTGACGTTTGAAACGCTATTAGCGTGCGCTAACTAGCTAGCCATTTCACTTCGGTTACACCAGCCTCATCTCGGAAATTGATCGGCTTGAAGTCAAACAGCGCAATGCTTGACGCACAACGAAGAGCTGCTGGCAAAACGCACAAAAGTGCTGTTCAAATTAATGTTTACGCGCATGCTTCTACCTAGAGTGTTTTTTATAAAGTAAGTTTAATGCTAGCTAGCAACTTACCTTGGTTTACTACATTCACGTAACATGCAGTCTCCTTGTGGAGTGCACTGAGAGAGAGGCAGGTCGTTATTGCGTTGGACTAGTTAACTGTATGGTTGCAAGATTGGATCCCCCGAGCTGACAAGGTGAAAATCTGTCTTTCTGCCCCTGAACGAGGCAGTTAACCCACCGTTCCTAGGCAGTCATTGAAAATAAGAATATGTTCTTAACTGACTTGCCTAGTTAAATAAAGCTATTACATTTTTTTAAATATAATTTTTAAAAATACCGATTTCCGATTATGAAAACTTGAAATTGGCACTAATTAAATCGGCCATTCCAATTAAATCGGTCGACCTCTAGTCTGGACCATCCAAATTTTGTCTTGTTTGGGGCAGAGCTCATTAAAATAATAGCCACTGTGTAGAATAATACCCAAATATGCAAACATGGATATTGCATACTTATACCTTTTTTGTACCTATTTAGAATCACCATGAAGAGAATTACATTCATAGTTATGCATTTCTTTGTAGTACACATCAGGAACCCATGATTCCGTTACTGCAATTCCGTTGCCAGGTGTAAAATCCACTTCACTTACTGTAGTTCAATATCCAAGAGATTTTCTCAATGTGTCATGTCATAGCTGACACCCCATTTGTTCTGCAGACATTGTTGAATCTTAATTCAGATCAGGTATTTAAGAGTTTTTGGAATATTTGGACACAAACTGAGGAAGATGTTTCCAAACTTTGCATCTGTACAGTTCTTCCAGTAAATGTTTTGTAAAATGTTCAGTGTAAATGGTTAAAAGTAGTGCTTGTGCAGAGTTATGTTTTGTTTGGCATACCTTTTTAAGTGAAAAATCGGAGTCTCAGCTGAATTCCGTTACTGTGGAATTGTCCACACCTGACCTGTATACGAGTACCCCTACTGACATTTTAGCCTATGTATAAAAATATCCCTTCCCGCTCTCTGTGTAGGTATAATAACTTTAAAGAGGACCCATTGTCACGGTGCGAGGGCTGCGACCCGCCTGCTAACGGGGAGAACACCATCTCGGCCCGCTCCGACCTGAACCAGGCTAATGGGACATATCCCTTTGGAGCGCTGAAGCAGAGACCACATGGTGGAACGGATATGAAGGTAAGGCTGTACTCCCTCTACTTTTGTCTTGCTCCTCCATCTATCTAAGTATGAATTAGGTGAGCTGTAATGTCATGCCTCCTGTGGGTATCACTAATTGGCTGTGTGCGTACCATTCCTTGTGTGTAGGTGACGTCTTATGAGATGTGGCGTGAGTTTGGGTTCTTGGCAGCGAGTGGACCCACGTGGGACCAGGTACCTGCTTTCCAGTGGAGTTCCTCTCCCTACTCAGACCTGATGCACATGGGACACCCCGACACCTGGGCTTTCACACCTATACATGTCACCTGGTCTACCTAACCCGTAACCTTTTAAATTAACCCTACACGCACACAGTGTAAGAAAATAAACTGAGGGGTGCTGGATTTCATTTGAAAAGGGGAAATGATTACAAATGTAATGCAAATGGATATACAGTACAACAGTAAGCATATGTTTACTGCACTGCTGTTTGAGATAAGGGAATGTGTTTTAACAGTTTAAAAAACAAAATAATTTTTGCTCATACTGGCTGTCTCATATTGAATGTAATGTGAGATGGTATAACTCTGTTTGAAATGAGACTTCCACTATTGACAATATTGAGGTAGGAAATTGTACCTCTTAGATGCACAAAAAAATACTTTGTTTGGGCAATATAGAATGATTTTTGTTTTCCATTTTTAAATCTGTTTTCAATTTGAATTCTAAAGTATTCTACCATTTGATTCATGCTGCTAAGGCACTGGTCAATTCATTTAATTCATATCAACGCTATTAAGACCGTAATCAGATCAAAATAGGTATTACATTTCTCATTTGACAGGAAAAGGCTTGAATGTGTCCAGTTTTTTATTCAAATTGTCGATGGTTGTCATTAAATGAGTTTTGAACTTCAATTGTGTGCTGTAGCTTATTCATAAATACAAAGCTGGCATACTGACTTTTGTTGTCTGACACTGTTCTATCAGATGGCACAGACTTTCTGAAGCCTACCTGAAAGCAAAAGAGAAACATTCTTTTCTCACCACTTTTTCATAGCAGGACTTTTTCGTAGCAGGTTAGAAGACAGGTTGTTAGGAAAAGGGTTCTAGTTAGAGTTAGCGAAAATGCTCTCCTAACCTGCTACGAAAATCACTTTGTATCAAAGTAATGTGAAAAGTGTCCTGAAAGCAAAACAATTGACTGATAAAAAGGGATATAAGGTCATCACACCTTTTTAGATCCAATGACAATGCAGGTGGCTCTGCTTTCACCAATCAACTGTTTATCTGAGTTTGATCTTTCTGATTCCTCTGCCTTTCAATTCAATGGTCATAAATATTCCTGCATAAACTGAGTTTGAAATGTAACTACCAGTAACTGTTGCTAGTTTTCTCATATGAACTGCTTACTTCAGATGTAGCTAGTTTAGAGCTGGATGGTCATGATTTAGTTTGCAATTGTATCAAAGCATGCTTGCTAGCTGGTTGACTTCGGATCCGAGTTAGCTGGAGAGCTAGATAGTATGGGGATGTGTGGCTAGCTAGGTGCTGCACTTTTGATATCAAGAAACACAGATACGGAAGTTGTACTTTGACTGGTAAATTCTGTTGTCTGTCTTAACCTTGACAACATGGCAAGCAATGTGCGGTAGTATTGCAGAGAACAGCTCAAGGCTTGATGTTGGACTAAACCACGTCATCCCTGTGGACCTCTCTCCAAATCACATGGCGAATGCAATGCTCTTGTGGTTTATTTGTCTGAATTCTGTATAGCCGTCAGTTTTTATAGCAGCAATCTGTTGTATTACAGGTGTGTGTGTATTGTATTACAGGTGTGTCATGGGTTCCTGGTAGTCTGTCTGATTCATGCATCTTGGGCATGCAGGTCAAAACATTCCCTGTTGGGGTAGCAGACTGCAGACTACTGTAGATTAACAGGAAAATGGAAATGCATATTTTCTTTCAAAGGACTGGAACCACTTCCTGGCCTCATTGGCCCACAAGTTCTGTGCGAGAGCCAATGTCACAGTAATGGAGATGGTCTCCTCTCCTCCATTCAGGTAGAACAGCATTGCCTAATTTCACCCAGAGCCCTCAAGCCATCACCCATTTTGTTCCTGTGGGTGCCGCTGGCTATAAAGGAGAGCTCAGACATCCAATTCCTGAGCAACCTCCACCTCCATGCAATGGTATTGGCAAGTTTAACAGCTAATGTTGCACATTTCATGCTATTGTTAATTGGTTTAATATGAAACCATTCTTTATAATACATAAATGAGATGTCCAGTTTTGTCAAGCTGAAATAACTAGCAGCAATACAACTTGACAATTACCTGAGGTAAAGAGGCTGAAATGTGACGCAGGTGTTCTCTCCATCTGTGTGGGGCAACTTGCACACTTGCCTTACTGTCAGCGCACATACACATTCTACTTCCGATACTGTGAGTGATACACACATACTTAGTCTTACATACACTGATTCATTCACCTGTTGCATACAACTCTGTAGAGTGCCTGGATAGCACTTCTGCCATCTCTCCTCTGGTGTGTCTGTACGTAGTCTACATTCTCTAAAACGTGTCTGTCTATGTATGTCCAGACTGCCACCTGTGTGCCCTGCCAATGAAGGGGACATCCTCCCGTCAGAGCGGTTGCATAGGAGACAAGCAGCCAAAATCCCTGTTAGTCTACAGTACACACCTGATCTGATCCTACACTCACCATCATGCTAACGCAGGTACACATACACACAACGGTCATGACCCCTCGCTCTCAAAGCTCTATTGACACACCCACAAGTCACAACCTACTCACCACCATGCATAGCGAGAGGGATAACTGGGCCCAAAATCTTTCTCCAGCAAGTGTTTTTTTTTCCCTCTTCTCTTTTTTTGCTCACCAAGCAAGGAGTTTTTGGAGGTCAACAAGTGTTGAGGCTTATTTGATTGAATAGAAGTTTCGTAATGCTTAGGTTGTTACGAGTGAATAGATTTAAGTAGGATGTGACATACTGGCAACTTTAAGAAAAAACACTATCAGAGATGTGCCTGTTGTTCATGCATATCTACCCTCTCATTGGCTAGAATGGTCCCACCTGATCTTGCCTCCTGACTGCCTTCCATTTTTGAAGACATTTATTTTCATTGTTAGAGCAGCCATTTGAGCATCTGGTCAATTTAATGGATACTCTGTTAGTACCCAGCAGAGAAGGAAGGAAGAAAATAGGGAGGATGGTTGGGCTGAAGGACTCTTTCCGAGTCTGCTTCTGTTGTTGATCAGTTTGATGGAGTGTCTCATTAAACTGCTTGCCTGCTGTTGTTAATCTTAACCCTTGCCCTGTCCACAAACAGTGCCCTCATACTTTTGACTTTCTACACTTCTCTGATGGGTGACGTAAACATGAATAAATATTTCAATTTTACAACATCTAAGGTGTCTATTATTCCTCTCAGGCCTCTAGGCACTTCCATCGATCTGAGCCGCCTGCTGTTCATCCCAGTCCAGCTCCTCTCTCTGCAGCCACCACAGTGGTGGAGCATCTTTCCCACCACCGTCAAGAAAAGTGGAGTCGCTACCCATCTTCTGCCACAGGCTGAAAATCCATCTCGTCATGCTGCACCTTGGCTCCCGTACTGCCTTCCCTAGCTTATCACTTCTCCTACAAAGATCACTTGTGGTGGGCACTAAATTCACACAATCATAGATAAAACTTGTGTTGAATCTTGCACAGTTTACTCAGCCTGCTGCTGCTAAATGCATGTTGGGAAAACATTGCCTATTGCCTTGGGAAAGTGAACTGAGCAGTCACACAAGTTGAGCCTGCTCCGAGGTTGGCGATTTGTTATTTTTTAAGTGAAAAAACTGCAATGAATTCCAGTAGACAAACTGATATTTATGGTACCTCTCCATTGTTTAAGTGAAAGACAGACAATTTATGGCATTTATTGCAGTCATGGAAGTTGAGCCTGCTCTGAGAATTGTTTAACTGATTTTTAAAAAAGACCAAAAATTCCATGACTGATCTTTTACATTCCTCCCCTATAGGTGAAAGGCAGACAAAGTATGTCCCTACTGATGGTTATGTTAATCCCTAGAGGTGAACCATTCTTTTCACCCTAGCTCTTCAAATGGTAGTCATATAACAAAGGACCGTTGGGAGTTGACAATTTACATTTTCCAGTAGCCTACTTAAAATAGACAGTTGTGCAAAGATATAGGTGTAATGCTCACCTCAAAAAAGTAAATAACTTACAAGCACACATGGTTAAACTAATTATTGTATCAAGCAAGGACATTTCAGAATTTGCCTGAGTGACAATCAACATGGCTGTCTAGTAACTAACAACACACACACTGACAAAACACACAGCTAAAACACTTCATTTCACCTAGGTCCTAAATGAACAGGCAAAATGATTCAAACAATGGAATATTATTGAAACAAGTGAAAGCCTGTTCCATTATTAGTACAATTTCTGGGAATTCTTTACTGGTCTATAAACCGTTAGCTAACAGTTGCTAGTGCAACAAACTTACCATGGGAAAAATAGAGAAAAGGCCAAACGAAAGATAAACGTTTAGTTTTGGCTACAAACAGAGTCGAAATTGAGAGCTAGCCTCGGACTATGGTAGAGCAGCATAATGGGCTCCCTGAATTCCTCAGCTACCTAGCTAGCTAGTAGGCTTCATTATGTATATTAAAATAGTAATATTCAACAATAACTTACTATTTCCCCCCCCAATTTCGATATTGTCTTATTGCTGCAACTCCCCAACGGGCTTGGGAGGCAAAGGTTGAGTCATGCGTCCTCCGAAACATGACCCGCCAAACCGCGCTTCTTAACACCCGCCCGCTTAACCCGGAAGCCAGCCTCACCAATGTGGAAACACGGTTCACCTGATAACCAAGGTCAGCCTGCAGGCGCCCTGCCCGCCACAAGGAGTCGCTAGAGCGTGATGAGCCAAGTAAAGCCCCCCCGGCCAAACTCTCCCCTAACCCGGACGACGCTGGGCCAATTGTGCGCCGCCCTATGGGACTCCCGATCACGGCCGGGTGTGATATAGCCTGGGATCGAATCCGGGTCTGTAGTGACTTTAGCTACTATCACACAGCTTGGACAACCATGAATACCCCACAAGACATGCCACCAAAGGTCTCTTCACAGTCCCTGAGTCCAGAAGAGACTATGGGAGAAGCACAGTACAACATAGAGCAATTACTACAGGGAACTCTATTCCACATCAGGTAACTGATGCAGTAGAATCAGATTTTAAAAAACAGCTAAAAATACACCTTATGGAACAGCAGGGACTGTGAAGAGACACACACAAAAGGTACAGACATAAGCTAGCACATGCACTCTACACACATGTACAATCTAATATTCTAGTATGGTTGTATTATACATTTTGTATTGTAGAGATCTAGTGGTGTAATGTTATATGATGTACTTTTTTATATTTTGTTTTATATTTAATGTAAGTGCCTTAATATGTTTGGACCCAAGGAAGAGTAGCTGCTGCCAATGAGAATCCCTAATGAATACAAATATTGACGACGTCCGTCCTCGCTCGCTCATTAATGTCTTCATCGAAATATTGGCTCTTATTCGCTCGTCGTCCCCTTATGCCATAGTTTGTACATCTCAATCGTCAGTAGAAACCACATTGGTTTAAGCTAGTATCAGCCATATCAGCTGTTTTTTTAAGGCAGTAAATTAGGCTGAATTAATTGTTTTGCTGCTAGGCAAGGCTCAGCTAATAGCCAGGTGTAGCAGTTGTAAGGATTCACTGAAAAGCAAGCTCCGGTTTTTGGACTTTATATAGGCCCTAACAGTTTGTGGGCATCGTTTGTCACCGTTATGGTGCAATTCATGTGTTGTGTAGTGGCTTTGCTGGCATGAATGTAATTTTTTTGTTAATTTGCCCCACCAAGAAATGCATGATAAAATCGTCACTGCACGCTGCACGAGGCAAATAGTTGTCACACCAGATACTGACTGATTTTATGATCCATGGGGGCTACCTTTTCTTCTAAGGTATCATGTGAAATCCATAGATTAGGGCCTAATGAATTGATTTATTTCCTTTTATGAACTGTGACTCGGCAAAATCTTTGAAATTGTTGCGTTTATATTTTTGTTCAGTATAGTTACGACTTGTACAAAAACGTTTACCTGACCAGTAGTTTAGAGGGTAGAGTAGGAAACTATGGAACATGCAGGTAGTTGACGAGTAATTCACCGTTTTCCGGCACAATTTGTTGAAAGCGCCAATGCCTTCTGAAAGCCTCGTTTTTCAACCCTTTTTCCCATCAATACTAAAAACCGGAAACAATAATCACCGCAATTTGACCCCTGTGCAAGTAGCACGAAGATGGACAAATCGGAGTAATGTAAATAAATCAGATATGTTCCTATTGGTGTTCTGATGCATGGTAGAGGCGGTCGTACACTTCGGACCCTCCTTTCCGCGAGGGAGGGGAGAAAGGCGAGGAGGTTTTCGCGGCCTGCGGTGTGGTTCTATTTCGGAAATCAGTAGTTATCGCTTCATTCTGAACGGACGGATGTTTTACACGGACCTAAATTCAATTTGAAGCGGCGGGTGCTCTAAACGGTTTGCATATTGGTTAAATATAAATGCTAATATGTTCTTTACATGTGTTTACCCAACTAGCTAGCTACATGGGGATGGGTAACGTTATCAGAGATTGTGGATGTGAGACAGTCAGGATAGGTTACTAGCTACTGTAGTAACTAGCTTGGTCAGTTGACTAACCATTTGTTAAAGCATTGTTGGACATTGCAACTCTCCATCACTGACAATGACCTTGTCTCTTTAATCATCAATACTCGATAATAAAATGACGTCAAGATTTAGCCTAGATGAGTCTTCTGGAATGATCCAAATAAGACTCACGTGGGAGGCCTGTTTGTGCTGTTATCTCGGCGGCTGGTTTGAATGGAGGGATACCTGGCTGATGGTTTATTGTAGAGTGGGAGCAGACAGAGTGTGGAGATAGACTGTGTGATGATAGTAATAAGTGATAACATGTCTTAACCTCCTAGAAAAAAAAACTCCCAACCAATCATGTATTGCCAATCACCACAGGACATATTCTCAAGTTTGAATACTCATACTGTTCAACAGGTATCTCAATGCTTTTCCTTCAGTGGTATTTGTGCTTATTTGCTCTTTATGAAAGCTCATTATATTCCAGGCACCATCATAATGTCTTTGACATCATTCATACTGTTGACCAGTGGCACTGACTGCTGCTGTGATTCTGTAGGTGCATGAAGCTCTTGAATAAAGCTCTTGAAAAGCCTCACCGGACTGAAGGGAAGTCAGAAAGAAGACCAGGAAGAGAACAGGAAATTTTAGCAAGTGGAGATGGCCTACTCTAACTACAGCACACTGAACAGGGCTCAGCTCACCTTCGAGTATCTGCACACCAACTCGTAAGTACCGCCTGGGGTAAATACATAACATAGCTACACACTCCACAAAATCACACTCATGCTACACATCACATGGAGGTCACAAATTGCCATAGGGCAGTGCTCAACTCACAGTGGGAATTCTGTTTTGGGGTGAAAAAATACATCACATGAAAGTGTTTTTCCAATGTACACATTGTAAGAGGAGAGGAATGCCATTGTGTCTGGCAAGTGATAATGATCTACAGATTGGCCACACTATGGAGCAGGATATTTCATGCCTTGGACACTGACTGTCACAAACATGAGTGACTAAAATTGTGCCTTCAGATGTTTTACAAAAGATGGTTGAATAGACTACATAAAAATAAACAATGCTAAAAAGCCTTTTTACAGCAAAATATTGCTGCATCATATGGTTGAAAGACCTTCGTGATCAAAACACAGAGGAGTAGAAAGTCAAATGGTTGCTAATGGTACCTACATAACCAAGTCATTGATGAATCCAGCTGATACAGGACAGCTGTCCACTGTGTCTGAAATGTTGTTACTTCCCTGAAAACACTGCATGAACAACTACTGTTGGACAGTTAAGGGCTCAGAAGGCCAGTGGTATGAGTGATATCTGGACAGGAAAGATGCGCTTTGGACTAGGGCCAAGATGAGATGAGAAAAAGAGACTAACACCATCAAATAGCACAACATAAATAGTTGCTGCAACTTGTAGATCAACACACTCCCCCCTCAAGTCGTGAAGTTATGTCACTGGAGGCTTGAACATATGTTAACATAAAATGGCTATCAATCATACTGCCTGACTATGTAGGACATCACCAGAGAACAACTGTTCATGTTTGATGATGATGCAGGCAATGAGAGAATTTCATTTGAGGAAGCGTAACACCCCTGCCCCTCAACACACATACTGTACTTCATGTGCTGTTGAACTCTGGCAACACATAATCAACACCACATTCATGGGTTTTCAGAGCAAGCAATAATATCCCCACGTGTATTTTATTTATGTTCTCACGTTTGGAGAGGATAGCGATTATAACCCGTATAGCAGGTATAACGAGGTTAGCCTCCTAAAGCCTCTTCTACATTATGCCCATGGTTATACTTCCTTGACTCTTCCCCTCGCCTATGGCAATTCCTCTCAAACAACAAAATGAAAGGATGTGATACCTTCACTGGAATAAATTAATGGGACAGCCGAAAGATGAAGGATACAAACTGCATTCAAACCTGAATTGTTCATCCCTGTTGGCCGACTGAGTCAAAGCCTTGGCATTATTTCTGGGAGCTAGCATGTGTCTTCAGGTCTCAAGCAAGGTTACTCAGTTTATCAGAACACCATTGCTACACAAGCACATTAACATGGGACTCCGGTAGAGAATCTCAAAGAAAAACCCAAATCCACGGAAAAGTATAAACGTTATCCGTGGAACGTCCCAACTCTTGATGTCACCCCATTTGAAGTTAAACATTTAAATGGTTTAGGGTAGGGATGTTCCAAGGATCCCGGATAGCACTAACCATTATGCCATCCGTCAACATTGACCAATGATTCGGCCACACCCCATAACTCACACGATGTTACCCAACCCCCGTCCGGATGATCTCACAGGACCCAAACCCCATGTTAAGCACACGGATGTTTACACTGACTTGCAATTGTGCTTGCTCACATGTACTCTCCTTACCTCAGCAAGCGTTTTGGAAATTTAGCTTTTTAAGACCAGAACTGTAGGTTGATTGGCTGGTTATTTGTTTCCAGGACAACCCATGAGTTCCTGTTTGGAGCTCTGGCTGAGCTGGTGGACAACTCCAGGTACCAACGATGCATTTATCTCTGTTGTTATCCACAATTCTCTGCTTTTCTATCTCTACCCATCCAAAATGTTTGTACGTATGTGGGACATCATCTGTAGGTGTTAGTCAATCACAAGGGGTCAATTGCAGCGAAACAATAGTGAACTGATCCAGGATTAAACCTGTGGGATTTGTACAAGTGTTATTATTCACTGTATTCTGAAATTAAAGGTAAACGCCTAGGAACCATATCTAACCACACTGGTTTTTGTCTGTCTTCCGATTGGTTTGTCACCTGCCAATCATCTCCTACAGGGATGCCAATGCCACCCGGATTGACATCTACACAGGTACACACATGCATACACACAAATATATTGGTTCTCATACACAGGTACATAGACACAAATCTACATACACTGAACAAAAATAAAAGCGCAACATGTAAAGTGTTGGTCCCTTGTTTCATGAGCTGAAATAAAAGATCCCAGAAATGTTCCATATGCACAAACTTGTTTCTCTCAAATTTTGTGCACACATTTGTTTACATTCCTGTTAGTGAGCATTTCTCCTTTGCCAAGATAATCTAGCCACCTGACAGGTGTGGCATGTCAAGAAGCTGATTAAACTGCATGATCATTACACAGGTAGTGGGGACAATAAAAGGCCATTCTAAAATGTGCAGTTTTGGCACACAACGCAATGCCACATGTCTACAGTTTTGAGGGAGTACAATTAACATGCCGACTGCAGGAATGAATGTTAATTTCTCTACCATAAGCCGCCTCCAATGTCCTTTTAGAGAATTTGGCAGTATGTCCAACCGGCCTTTACACCGCAGACCCCATGTATGGCGTTGTGTGGGCGAGTGGTTTGCTGATGTCAATGTTTTGAACAGACTGCCCCATAGTGGTTATGGTATGAGCAGACATAAGCTACGGACAACAAACACAACTGCATTTTATCGATGGCAATTTGAATGCACAGAAGTATCGTGACGAGATCCTGAGGCCCATTTCTTTTAAGGTACAGTATCTGTTACTAACAGATGCATATCTGTAATTCCCAGTCATGGGAAATCCATAGATTAGTGCCTAATGAATGTATTTAAATTTACTTGTTTCATCATATGAAATATAACTCAGATAATCTTGGAAATTGTTGCATGTTGCCTTTATATTTTTTGTTCAGTGTTTATATACGGAAACATTACATTCCTCACCTATAACCCCTCTGACAATACTAAACATACCACACATTGCCTATCAACAATCTAGAATACCTGGAGTGCCAATGATTACCTGACTACGGATTTTAATTATAAGCTACACCCAGACTTTGACTAGTTCTCATTTTAGAAAGTATAGTTTCCGCTATTGAAAAAGCCATTATGTCAGGACTAGTTCTGTGTGTTGGGCTCTCTCTCCCCCTCTTGTATCTAACCTGTGCGTGGCTTTCGATGTCATCCACCTCCTATTCTAACCTGTGTCTAAACTCGCTTCTCCTCATGGCCAACAGAGAAGAAACAAGACTTGCGTGGAGGCTACATGCTATGTTTCTTAGACGACGGCACAGGAATGGACCCCAGTGAGTTCCACTCAAAATATAATGACTAGAGTAGACATGTACAGTAATCGAGTTGATCCATATATCTATTTATAAGCTATAGTAAGCAACAGTCAACCATATATGATGGTTATATTTCCCTCTTATCTCTCTCACAGACGAGGCGACCCATGTGATCCAATTTGGGAAGTCCAGTAAGCGTACACCAGATTCCACTCACATTGGCCAGTACGGGAACGGACTCAAATCGTAGGAAACTCTTTAATCTTCCCTCACAATCAAAAAAGTCAATTTTGCAGACATTTTCATTCAAAGAAACTTACTGTACATACATTTATAGTGTTTTTATGTGAAGCCCGCTGTAATTGAATCTGCAACCTTGGGGTTGCTAGCACCAAGCTCTCACCAAGTGAGCCAAATCATTTGTGTGTGTTTTCTCTAGGGGTTCCATGCGTATTGGGAAAGATTTTATTCTGTTTACCAAGAAGGACAACACACTGTCCTGCCTGTTCCTGTCGAGAACATTCCATGAGGAGGAGGGGCTTGACGAGGTGGGTCAGCTACAGCAGGCACTCTTCCATCCAGCAGACCCAGTGATGTCACACATCAAGTGTCTTAAAAAAATAGTGTATTTATTTTGTGAATCTTGTTAGCCTTCGACTTTCTGAAAGAGGGTTTACTGACTATGTCCAGCTATTTGAAACGACACTCTGCATCATCATAACATCACCTCTTGGGAAGTGTGACTGTGTGTAGCTTAAGGTTGTCTGTCTCCCCCGTCAGGTGATCGTACCCCTGCCCACCTGGGAACTGCTGACCAGACAGCCAATCACAGGCGACCCTGAGAAGTTCGCCATAGAGACGGAGCTCATCTACAAATACTCTCCTTTTAAAAACGAACAGCAGCTGATGGAACAGTTCAACAAGATAGAGGGCAGCAGCGGTGAGACGTGTGGCTGTATATGAGTGTCGTGAGTTGGCGTGTGTGTGTCAGACTGTATGTGTAGTTGATCATCTATAATCCTAACCGTGTGTCTGTAGGTACTTTGGTGATCATCTATAACCTGAAGTTGATGGACACCAGAGAGCCAGAGCTGGATGTGGAGACAGACCACCAGGATATCCTGATGGCTGGAACCCCCTCAGAGGGAGTGTAAGTATGGTGTGTGATAGAGGTCTTCACAGGTCCAAAAAGTTGGACTCGTTCCGAAATGGACCTGGGACTTTCCCACCCGGACACGATATGCATAAATACATTTTTAAGCTACTTTATTAACCGGAACTGATAAAGCGGGAGAGAAGGGAGAGCGGTCAAGATGCCGCTCTAGCAGACGGGGGAGGGGCCGTACTGTGAAATGGGGAAGAGGGGGAGGGAGAGATGAGAGACGGCAACCAACCAAGCCGGCTCCTGCTATAGTAAACTTTGCGACCATAGCTAGTTTATTTATCATCAAATATCATTACGTAGCACCGGTCTTGATTGCATCAAACCGGGAGAAGCAAGTCAAGCTAACTAACATTAGTTCGATAAGTTAATTGAGGCTGTAGTGCATGCACTTTCTCATCCTACAGTTACAAATAACAACAACTCCATTCAGAATATTAAGAAGAGCCTACCTCTTGGTCATTGTAGCTAGCCTATTCTTCTCCTTTAACTTTTAATTCCGTCATTTTAATTCCATTTTCCATTGATTAGATATCTCCTAACTGTTGCCACACACTGAGGCTCTATGACTGTAGCCTATTGCCGCTTTGATAATTTATGATTGGCCAACAACAACAGCAAGCTACACGTGCCACACATGAAAAGCAAGAGCAGCAGCATAAATTATAAAATGTCTCTTTCTCCTGCAGTAGTTTCCTTTGGATCTGTATAGGCCCTTCTGGACAAGTCAGTTAAAATGACACATACCCGAGACCCATAACAATCAGATCCTACTCAGACCCGTGACATTTAGGATTCTGGATCCAGACCACTCGGGTCCTGGATTGGATATTGGGATACAGGTGGATCCCTGAAGACCTCTCGTGTTTTTGTGGAAGTATTTTTCAAATAAAGTATTTAAGGCCTTTTCTGTGTCACATCACCGGACAACTACCTAGGACAATTTGTTTATGTTGATTGCATCACTTCCCTCATACAGGAAGCCAGAGCGTCGGTCGTTCCGAGCATATGCTGCTGTCCTCTACATCGACCCCAGGATGAGGATCTTCATACAGGGACACAAAGTCAGGACCAAGAGACTGTCCTGCTGCCTCTACAAACCCAGGTTAATATATATATATATATATAACACACACACACAGTTGAAGTCGGAAGTTTACATACACCTTAGCCAAATACATTTAAACTCAGTTTATCACAATTCCTGACATTTAACTCTGGTTTTTAAAAAATCCTGTTTTAGGTCAGTTAGGATCACCACTTTATTTTAAGAATTTCAAATGTGAAAATAATAGTAGAGAATTATTTATTTCAGCTTTTATTTCTTTCATCACATTCACAGTGGGTCAGAGGTTTACATACACTCAATTAGTATTTGGTAGCATTGCATTTAAATTGTTTAACTTGGGTCAAACATTTTGGGTAGCCTTCCACAAGCTTCCCACAATAAGTTGGGTGAATTTTGGCCCATTCCTACTGACAGAGCTGGTGTAACTGAGTCAGGTTTGTAGGCCTCCTTGCTCGCACATTCTTTTTCAGTTCTGCCCACAAATGTTCTATAGGATTGAGGTCAGGGCTTTGTGATGGCCACTCCAATTCCTTGACTTTGTTGTCCTTAAGCCATTTTGCCACAACTTTGGAAGTATGTTTGTGGTCGTTGTCCATTTGAAAGACCCATTTGCGACCAAGCTTTAACTTCCTGACTGATGTCTTGAGGTGATGCTTCAATATATCCACATAATTTTCCATCCTCATGAAGCCATCTATTTTGTAAAGTGCACCAGTCCCTCCTGCAGCAAAGCACCCCCACAACATGATGCTGCCACCGCCGCCCTTCACGGTTGGGATGGTGATCTTCGGCTTACAAGCCTCCTTTTTCCTCCTAACATAATGATGGTCATTATGGCCAAACAATTCTATTTTTGTTTCATCAGACCAGAGACATTTCTCCAAAAAGGACGACCTTTGTCCCCATGTGCAGTTGCAAACTGTAGTCTGACTTTTTTATGGCTGTTGTGGAGCAGTGGCTTCTTCCTTGCTGAGCGGCCTTCTAGGTTATGTCGATATAGGACTAGTTTTACTGTGGATATCAATACTTTTGTACCTGTTTCCTCCAGCATCTTCACAAGGTCCTTTGCTGCTGTTCTGGGATTGATTTGCACTTTTTGCACCAAAGCACATTCATATCTAGGAGACTGAACGCATCTCCTTCCTGAGCGGTATGACTGCTATGTGGTCCCATGGTGTTTATACTTGTGTACTATTGTTTGTACAGATGAACGTGGTACCTTCATGCGTTTGGAAATTGCTCACAAGGATGAACCAGATTTGTGGAGGTCTACAATTTTTTTTCTGAAGTCTTTGCTGATTTCTTTTGATTTTCCCATGATGTCAAGCAAAGAGGCACTGAGTTTGAAGGTAGGCCTTGAAATACATCCACAGGTACACCCCCAATTGACTCAAATTATGTCAATTAGCCTATCAGAAGCTTCTGAAGCCATGACATAATTTTCTGTAATTTTCCAAGCTGTTTAAAGGCACAGTCAACTTAGTGTATGTAAACTTCTGACCCACTGGAATTGTGATACAGTGAAATAATCTGTCTGTAAACAATTGTTGGAAAAATTACTTGTCATGCACAAAGTAGATGTCCTATCCGACTTGCCAAAACTATAGTTTGTTAACAAGAAATGTGTGGAGTGTTTAATGACTCCAACCTAAGTGTATGTAAACTTCCGACTTCAATTGTATATGTATTTACACACACATACACACACAGTACCAGTCAAAAGGGTTTTTATTTTTACTATTTTCTACAATGTAGAATTATAGTGAAAAAAAACTATGAAATAACACATGGAATCATGTAGTAACCAAAAGTGTTTAACACATCAAAATATATTTTAGATTCTTCAAAGTAGCCACCCTTTGCCTTGATGACAGCTTTGCACACTTTTGACATTCTCTCAACCAGCTTCATGAGGTAGTCACCTGGAATGCATTTCAATTAACAGGTGTGCCTTGTTAAAAGTTCATTTGTGGAATTTCTTTCCTTCTTAATGCATTTGAGCCAATCAGTTGTGTCGTGACAAGGTAGGGGTGGAATACAGAAGATGGCCCTATTTGGTAAAAGACCAAGTCTATATTATGGCAAGAACAGCTCAAATAAGCAAAGAGAAACGACAGTCCTTTGTAACTTTAAGACATGAAGGTCAGTCAATACGGAAAATTTTAAGAACTTTATAAGTTTCTTCAAGTGCAGTCTCAAAAACTATCAAGCGCTATAATGAAACTGGCTCTCATGAGGACCGCCACAGGAATGGAAAACCCAAAGTTACCTCTGCTCCAGAGGATAAGTTCATTAGTTTCCAGTCTCAGAAATTGCAGCCCAAATAAATGCTTCAGAGTTCTCAAAATCAACTGTTCAGAGGAGACTGTGTGAATCAGGCCTTCGTGGGGTGAATTGCTGCGAAGAAACCACAACTAAAGGACACCAATAAGAAGAAGAGACTTGCTTTGGCCAAGAAACACGAGCAATGGACAATAGACCGGTGGAAATTTGTCATTTGGTCTGGAGTCCAAATTGGAGATTTTTGGTTCCAACTGCCGTGTCTTTGTGAGACACGGTGTGGGTGAACGGATGATCTCTGCATGTGTATTTCCCACCGTAAAGCATGGAGGAGGAGGTGTGATGGAGTGGGTTGCTTTTCTGATGACACTGTCTGTGATTTATTTAGAATTCAAGGCACACAACCAATATGGCTACCACAGCATTCTGCAGCGATACATCATCTAGTTTGGGCTTAGTGGGACAACCATTTGTTTTTCAACAGGACAATGACCCAACACACCTCCAGGCTGTGTAAGGGCTATTTGACCAAGAAGGAGAGTGATGGAGTGCTGCATCAGATAACCTGGCCTCCACAACCCCCTGACCTCAATCAATCGAGGACAACCGTCTTCCTTGTTTGCAACACCCTACCGAGTTCCAAACTTCCTCTGGAAGGAACGTCAGCACAAGAACTGTTAGTTGAGAAATTAATAATGTTCTCAACCATTCCCGGTCAGCCACACACAAGCCTAAGATGACCATGCGCAATGCCAAGCGTCAGCTGGAGTAGTGTAAAGCTCGCAAACCATTGGACTCTGGAGCAGTGGAAACATGTTCTCTGGAGTGATGAATCACGCTTCACCATCTGGTAGTGTGACTGACTAATTTGGGTTTGGGGATGCCAGGAGAACGCTACTTACCATGGTTCAGGCTAGGCCCCTTCGTGTTAGTGAAGGGAAATCTTAACGCTACAGCATACAATGACATTCTAGACTGTTCTGTGCTTCCAACTTTGTGGCAACAGTTTGGGGAAGGCCCTTTGATCGGTGTGGCAGAACTTGACTGGCCTGCACAGAGCCCTAAATCGGCCCCATCGAACACCTTTGGGATTAATTTTGGACACCGACTGCGAGCCAGGCTTAATCATCTCACATCAGTGCCCGACCTCACTAATGTTCTTGTGGCTGAATGGAAGCAATTCCCACAACAATGTTCCACCATCTAGTGTTCATGCCCTTGATTTTGGAATGATATGTTTGACGAGCAGGTGTCCACATACTTTTGAGAGAGAGCGAGATCTCTCTAGGCAGGAATCTCTAAGTCCTGTTTGTCTATTCAGCTAAGTGTGGGTCTTTCTGTTTCAGGGTATATAAATACACATCAACTCGATTCAAAACCCGCGCTGAGCAGGAAGTAAAAAAGGCTGATCACCTCGCTAAGTTAGGTGAGTTTCCCATATCCACGCATGTGCGCACACAGATCACCTGGCCAAGATAGGCAAGGTACACACACACACACACACACAGAGAACCAGGTCTGCCTTTAGAACCTACTACCCCCACTGACTGTGTGTGTGTGTGTGTGTGTGTGTGTGTGTGTGTGTGTGTGTGTGTGTGTGTGTGTGTGTGTGTGTGTGTGTTTTACAGCTGAAGAGAAGGCTCGGGAGGCGGAGAGCAAAAGTCTGTCTCTGGAGACCAAACTGGGAGACGACATGTCTAGAGAATCACGGGTAAGAACCAACATACGCACGCACACCACTCTGCAAGATGAACAATATCTTGACCCAATAGTCTGACTCCTCTCCTCCCTTATTCAAATCACCCTCTCTCTGTCTCCTCCAGGTCATATTGCGTAAGGCCCAGGAGGGTGCCATGATGCTTCGCCGAGAGGCAGAAGTGAAGAAGAAGATTCAGGAGTCCAAACAGAAGTCAGTCAAAATAATAAACTTTATAAACAAACTAAAGTTAAGGAAAACTATAGAACTTTAACACTTCTCTCTCCCTCCCCCAGAGCGTTGAAGGACCCAAAGGAGCTGAGTTTTATCTTTGGGGTGAACATTGAGCAGAGAGACCTGGACGGGATGTTTGTGTATAACTGCTCTCGCCTCATCAAGATGTATGAGAAGACTGGACCTCAGCTGGAGGGAGGAATGTGAGTAACACACACTCCTTTCTTATTGACTATCGTCTGTGACCAGTGTGATGACCAGAAATGCTTTCTAATGGTGTGTGTGCGTGTGTGCGTGTGTGCGTGTGTGCGTGTGTGTGTGTGTGTGTGTGTGCGTGTGTGTGTGTGTGTGTGTGTGTGTGTGTGTGTGTGTGTGTGTGTGTGTGTGTGTGTGTGTGCACACAGGGCGTGTGGGGGTGTTGTGGGGGTAGTAGATGTCCCATACCTGGTTTTGGAGCCCACTCACAACAAGCAGGACTTTGCGGACGCTAAAGAATACAGACACCTTCTGAGAGCCATGGGAGAACACCTAGCCCAGTACTGGAAGGACAGCAACATAGGTAACACACTTAACGTACACGGTGCCTTCAGAAAGTATTCATACTTCTTGACTTATTCCCCTTTTTGTTGTGTTACAGCCTGAATTCAATTTTTTTTTTTTTATGTCACCCGTCTACACACAATACCCCATAATGTCAAGGTGAAACATGTTTTTAGACATTTTTGCAAATGTATTGAAAATTAAATACAGAAATCTAATTTGCATAAGTATTCACAAACCTGAGTCAATGCATGTTAGAATCACCTTTGGCAGCGATTACAACTAGATCTTTCTGGATACGTCTCTTAAGAGCTTTGCACACCTGGATTGTTCAATATTTGCACATTATTCTTTCAACATGTTCAAGTCTTGCCATAGATTTTCAAGCCAATTTAAGCAAACTTTAATGAGGACACTCAGGAAGATTCAATGTCGTCTTGTATTCAGAACAAAAAGTGAATTGCTTTGCCACATTTTTTACAGTATTACTTTAGTACCTTGTTGCAAACAGGATGCATGTTTTAGAATATTTTATTCTGTACAGGCTTCCTTCTTTTCACTGTCAATTTAGGTTAATATTGTGGAGTAACTTCAATGTTGTTGATCCATCCTCCGTTTTCTCCTATCACAACCTTTCGTCTCTGTAACTGCTTTAAGTCACCATTGAATTGGCCTCATCTCCGGCAACAGAGTTAGGAAGGACGCTTATATCTTTGTTGTAACTGGGTGTATTGATACACCATTCAAAGTGTAATTAATAACTTCACTATGCTCAAAGGGATATTCAATGTCTATTTTCCTTGTGGGTTTTTACCCATCTACCAATAGGTGCCCTACTTTGCAAGGCATTGGAAAACTTCCTTGGTCTTTGTGGTTAAATCTGTATTTGAAATTCACTGCTCGACTGAGGATCCTTACAATTATCTGTATGTGTGGGGTACAGAGATACGGTAGTCATTTAAAAATAAGGTTGAACACAGTGAGTCCATGCAACTTCCGTGACCTGTTAAGCACATTTTTACTCCTGAACTTATTTGTGCTTGCCTTAACAAAGGGGTTGAAGTCATTTCAGCTTTTCATTTTTTATTAATTTGTAAAAAATAAAAATAGTTCCACTTTGACATTATGGGGTATTGTGTGTAGGCTAGTGGGAAAAAAATGTAAATGTAATACATTTTAAATTAACAAAACAAAATGTGGGAAACGTTGAGGACTGTGAATACTTTCTGAAGGCACTGTACATAACCATAATAGCGGTTAATCAGAGATGAATTACGCTTCAGGGTAACAATACATTATAGTAATTCTAGCATTAGAACGTTGACATTCTCTGCCTTTCAATAGTATACAACTGACATTGTAAGTTAACTGCTTGATATTGTTTTCAAAGCGTTCATAAATGAGTACAGTCAAAACCGTTCACCCCTACTTAAGTGTAGCCTACCATGCCCCTCTCCCGATGTCTAGGATGCAACATTAGAGTGACAGTGGAGAATGCAGGCAGATTGTTTGGTAGGCTAAATAAACGGATCGTAGAAAAACAGAAGCGTGGAAAAACAATAACTATTTAATCAGGTGAATAGCTCTAGTTAGAGACACACTACTGTTCATGAGCATAGTTGGGTCATTCTATAAATTAAGGGGCCAATGTGTGACATCCCGGGTCAGAATTTCAAAATGGTTAAATAAAAATGTAATATAATACAAATGGGTTCTGACAATAATAATAACCAATAATGAAATCATTATCCTTAAACTCTTCAAGCAAGTGTGTGTGAACTAGACATCACATTCTTGCTTCCTCTGTCCTTGATTCCTCCAATCCTTGCTTCTCCTTGAAAGTGCATTGGAGCCCGAGGGGAAGAACCTTCCCTCCTCTCCCCCAATGTGCTTGGGGGCCTTATCATTCAATGGGTTTTGATGAGGAGAGAGGATGCAATGACTCAAGGAAATGCAATTCAGATTCTCCTAAGGACAGAGGAAGCAAGTATTTGACAGCTATTAGGTATTTTTGACAGTACCAGACTGACTGACTGACTGAGCTACAATAATACCAATAGCCTGTCCAGAAACAACCCCTAGCCCCTAATGTCCAGAGTATAGACACTTGTGGATAGGCTTGGTTGAATTTTGGCAGTATTGCTTGCACCTGTCCAATTCTCTGAGATCTCCACAGTGTCTAGGGGTAGGGGTTGTGTCTGGACAGGACCCTACAACCCTCCAGGTGTGGGGTGGACCTACAGCACTACACTTGAGGCATTGGTTGGATGTTTCATTCCATTGCTATATACACACAGATTTTCACAGGTGTAAGCTGAACACACCCGCGACACCCTACCAGGCTGATCAGACATGTCTGGGTAGCTGGAGACCTGCTGGAAACACTGAAAGGATATATTTACATATGTACTATTCACACCCTTGCTTCATTCCAGCTAGTTAGTCAGTGGTTGCACATCTAACTATAGCTAGAGCATATCTCTAGTCTAGCAATAGATACGGTTGTTTTGGCTGTATAGCACCATTTAATAAGATTACCCATGGTAGCTAGGTTATATCAGTCAGCTAACCATTTACAGTAACAGCAGTTTATTAATAAGTCAATACACACAGCCATATGCAGAAATGGAGAACTCTTACCTTATATTGGCACTGTGGAACGGTACGGGAAGCTAATTATGAATAGATGTATAGAAGGGTGACCTGCTTTGAAAGGACAGGAAGTGTTGGCTGTGCACTTGACCAGGCATTACACATTTAACCCCTACCCACTTTTGAACATTGAAATAAAACTTTTTGGTTTTATATGCAAAAACAAATAAACAGGCTGTTTACACATTCCCGTTTACTCTGTTTTAACTTGGAAAGCAAACGATCAAAACGTACACGGACCGTAATCTTACCTCAGAGATCTTGATTTAATGTTGTCCACAAAGCAGGCTTATTATCTTCATCGCTGTAACAGACACCAAAATGTTCTGTCAATTCTCCAGTTCCTCCGCAATTCGGGTGTTGTTAAATGGCGTGCAGTATCACACAAGCTCTTTATCACCTGTGAAAACAGTCATTCAGAAAATCCTTTCCTGAATCAGCTGATGTTGCTCAATAATGTCCCCACGTAACTAAATAGCTAGACATCAAGGGTGCATCAAACAACTATTATGCATAATTATTTTAGAACCCTGTTAATGACGTCAATTTTTGTTTTATTAATCATTAAAGTTAGTCTTTCTGTTTTAAAGTATTGGATTTTGCAATCACATACTTTATTTTGGATATGTATTCCCATGAAAACTGTTTTCACACTGTAACATAGGGAGATACGGAATGTTAGGTTACAGTACACTTCCTACAAGTCCGACGGCAATATCCAGGAATTTCACAGGATCAAGGTCAATGTGTAATTCAATTGTTAAATGCTTAGTATATGTTATAACAACAAACTGTATCATAAATGTAAAGAAAGAAAGATAGTGTTTTATGTCACCCAATGTTTGTATGACAAAGGGTTTAAACAGGTTTGATTCAACTAATGAATTATATTGAATGTAGCGGTGTTCCTCCGCTATTTCTTAACGGGGGGACAAATTGCAAATGATTATTCATGACTTTGTAACAGCTCCAAACAGTTGTCCACTACAAGAAATGCTCACTGGTACCCTAGTTTATAGAAAGACCCAGTTATGCGGTAGTATCGTTTCTGCGACATCCCTAGTCCAAATGACTGGAATGTTTCTGCTTTCTCTCTTTTAGCTCAGAAGGGCATAGTGAAGTTCTGGGATGAGTTTGGGTACCTGTCTGCCAGCTGGTCCTCGCTCCCCTCGCCAGAGCAGAGGTACAAGAGACGCCGCGCCATGGAGATACCCCTCACCATACAGTGTGGTGAGTTGTACACTCATAGAGACACTGCTCACTCTTAACGTGTTGAGTCACACACGAAAAAATGCAAACAAACAAGCTGTGATTTAATTATCTCAACATCTCTATCTGTAGATAAGTGTCTGAAGTGGAGGACTCTGATGTTATTCTCTCTCCCTCTCTATCTTTAGATAAGTGTCTGAAGTGGAGGACTCTGCCATTCCAGATGGATGCGGTGGATAAACGTTACCCGGACAGCTGGGTGTGTCTGATGAACCCTGACAGCACTCAGGACAGGTAGACACACACACCGACACACACACACACCTGCAGGGACACCAAATATATCACCAATATCTTATTTGTGTGTGTGTGTGTTGTAGGTGTGACGCGCCGGAGCAAAAACAGAACCTTCCGTGTGGGGTTCTGAAGAAGGACAGGCAGACAGCCGAGGACAAACAGAAAGAACTGACAGAGAAGATTAGACAGCAGCAGGAGAAACTAGAGGCTCTGCAGAAAACCAGCACCATCAGATCAGCAGCAGATGTGAAGAAGTTACCTCTGGACGTCAGCATGAGACCCATAAATGAGAGTTCCTCCCAGGTACCCACACACACAGACATACATATACTCACCTTTTACTGGTAAACACACACTACAGGTCTGTCACCCACACAGTCACACATACTCCCCCTCTACAGGTAAACACAAACACTACAGTCATGTATTTATTTATTTATATATATTTTCACTGTTTATTTAGCCAGGTAGGCAAGTTGAGAACAAGTTCTCATTTACAACTGCGACCTGGCCAAGAATAAAGCAAAGCAGTTCCACACATACAACAACACAGATTTACACATGGAATAAGCAAAACATATAGTCAATAATACAGTTGAAGAAAATCTATATACAGTGTGTGCAAATGAGGTAAGAAAAGGGAGGTAAAGGCAATAAATAGGCCATGGTGGTGAAGTAATTACAATATATCAATTAGACACTGATTAATGTGCAGAAGATGAATGTGCAAGTAAGAGACACGGGTGCAAAGGAGCAAGATAAATAAATACAGTATGGGGATGAGGTAGTTGGATGGGCTGTTTACAGATGGGCTATGTACAGGTGCAGTGAGCTGCTCAGACAGCTGGTGCTTAAAGCTAGTGAGGAAGGTAAGTCTCCAGCTTCAGTGATTTTTGCCGTTCATTCCAGTCATTGGCAGCAGAGAACTGGAAGGAAAGGCGACCAAATGAGGAATTGGCTTTGGGGGTGGCTAGAGAGATATACCTGCTGGAGTGCGTGCTACGGGTGGATGCTGCTATGGTGACCAGTGAGCTGATAAGGCGGGGCCTTACCTATCAGAGACTTGTAGATGACCTGAAGCCAGTGGGTTTGGTGACGAGTATGAAGCGAGGGCCAGCCAACGAGAGGGTACAGGTCGCAGTGGTGGGTAGTATATGGGGCTTTGTTGACAAAACGGATGGGACTGTGATAGACTGCATCCAATTTGTTGAGTAGAGTGTTGGGGGCTATTTTGTGAATGACATCGCCAAAGTCGAGGATCGGTAGGATGGTCAGTTTTACGAGGGTATGTTTGGCAGCATGAGTGAAGGATGCTTTGTTGCGAAATAGGAAGACTATTCTAGAATTAATTTTGGATTGGAGATGCTTAATGTGAGTCTGGAAGGAGAGTTTACAGTCTTTTTTTATTTTTTATTATATTTTATTTTTGCATTTTCCAATTAAGAACATTCTAAACAAAAGTGAAAAGATATTAGACAACGATAGGACAAAGTGACAGTAACAGACGAACGTAACACAAATAAATTATAGTTATATAAACAAACATACAATAATAAAAGATAAAAAATGTAACAAATTTAAAATAAAAAAATAACGAGACATTGGATCACCTGCCGTAGGCTACATATTATACATTACGTGTGAAACATTATGTGAGGATTATATATAGAGGATTATATATAGATTCAATCAATGAGATGTGGGGGGAGATTCTCCATATAGTCAATAAAAGGTTGGTAAATTCTGTAAAATGTCTTTAACTTATTCCTCAAGCAGTAAGTGATTTTCTCCAAAGGGATACAACTATTAACTTCCGATAGCCACATTGCAACTGGCAGGGAGGAATCCAATAAATTTCTTGGCAATCGCTAGCAATATTTCTGTTAACTTTATAGTATGGCTTTGCCTAAGATTGGTGTTAGTAAAGTTACCCAGTAGACAGACCTCCGGGTCTAAAGGGAATGCAACCCCGTGAATTGAGGATATGGTATCGCATACCCCCTGCCAGAAACCATGTAGTTTTGAACACTGCCAAGTGGAATGGAGGAATGTTCCTTCATCTGAGCCACATCTAAAACATAGGGAGGAGATATCTGGGTTGAACTTGTGCAGTCTAGATGGGGTGATATAGAACTGATGGAGGAAATTAAACTGGATCAATCTGTATCTGGAGTTCAATGTGGATGTAACCCCATCTCTGCATAGGTCACTCCATAGATCCTCATCAAGATCAATACCCAGATCTCTCTCCCATCTAAGTCGGGGTTTATCTAGCCCAGGCAGTGTTAGTCCTGACATAAGAGCATCGTATACACGGGAAATGGTCTTGAACAGTGGTTGGTCTGCGTGGCAGAGTTGTTCAATAGGTGACATCTTAGGTAGGTTCCATTGTCCCTTGAGAGTCACCCTAATAAAGTTTCGTAGTTGTAGGTAGCTAAAGAAGTCCCTGTTAGGCAAGTGGTATTTCTGTTTCAGCTGATCAAAAGACATAAGAACTCCCTCCTCGTAACAATGTTCCAGAAGAGTGATCCCCTTATCAGACCATGGTCTAAAGTTACTATTCTGGAAAAACATAGGGATCAATCTATTGTTCCATAAAGGGGTTTTAGGGGAAAGGAATCCCCCTCGTCCGAACAGCTCATGCAGTTTGCACCATGCCAGGACAGAATGTATGATTAAAGGGTTGTCTGTGATGGTTTTTATAGATTTTCTGTCCCATTTGTAAAACAAATCTGCCCCAGTGTCATCATTTACCTCAAGCTTTTCAATGTTCAACCATGAGGGAGAGGGACCATTGTCAAACCTCTGAGCCAGAAACCTAGACTGTGCAGCCCAGTAGTACATTCTAAAATTGGGGAGGTTTAAGCCCCCTTGACTGTAATCAAGGGTCAGTTTATCCAGGCCAACCCTAGGGGTTTTGCCGTGCCAGATAAACCGTCTGGTCAGCTTGTCGAGAGAGGAAGAAAATGCTGCAGGAACAGGGATAGGGAGAGATTGAAACAGATATAGAAACCTGGGCAGGACATTCATTTTAATTACATTGATTCTACCCAGTAGAGTGAGAGGTAAGTCCATCCATTTACAAAGGTCAACCTCCACCTTTTGCAACAAACTGGCAAGATTGAGTTTATAGAGATTGTTCAGATTACCATCCACCATTATGCCCAAATATGTGAAGCCCATAGGCGACCATCTAAAAGGAAACTTGTGCTTGATGGTATGATGGTCAAAGACAGACAACGGTAAGATTTAGCTTTTTATCAAGATTGACCTTATATCCGGAGAAAGAACTATAACACTGTAGTAGGATCTGCAAGTGAGAGAGGGAGTGTTCTGGGTTTGTTAGGAATAAGATAAGGTCGTCCGCAAAGAGTGATAATTTATGGGTATGGGGGCCCACCTCAAAGCCATGTATGTCAGGGCACGTTCTAATAGCCTCAGCCAACGGTTCGATGGCGAGGGCAAAGAGGTGGGGGCTAATTGGGCAACCTTGTCTGTTCCCCCTATAAAGAGGGAAAGAGGAGGAAGTAATCCCATTGGTAGCAATCCTAGCTTTAGGAGATTTGTAGAGTGACTTTATCAAATTTACAAACACGGTACCTAAACCAAACTTTTCCAAGACGCGAAAGAGGTATGGCCATTCAACCCTATCAAAGGCCTTTTCAGCGTCGAGGGAGACTGCGACACCAGCTATTTTGTTTTTGTTAGCCAGGTGAATTATATCAAAGAACCTTCTGAGATTATTGGAGGACAATCTATTAATTATGAAGCCAGTCTGATCTGGGTTGACCAACAGGGGAAGACATGACTCCAGTCTCTTAGATAGCATCTTGGTGACCAGTTTACAATCTGTGTTAAGGAGAGAGATTGGTCTATAGGAGGCGCACTTTAGCAGGTTTTTCCCTTTCTTGTGGATTACAGTAATCACTGCTTGAGAGAAGGACTCTGGAAAGCAGTTGTCTTCTCTGGCTTTTTTAAGTACCTCCATAAGGTAGGGGACCAACAGCTCCCTAAATTCTTTATAGAACTCTGGAGGGAAGCCATCTTCCCCAGGAGATTTATTAGAAGTTAAGGATTTAATGGCCTCCAACAATTCAGGGACTGAAGTGTTCACTCAGGCGCTCGCTGTCTTCCCCTTACAGGCATGGGAGGTTGAGAGAGGAGAGAAAGGAGTCTATCTCTGATAGATCATCGCTTGATTGGGAAGTGTAGAGGTCTTCATAGTATTTCTTAAAAGTATTATTAATTTCAGTAGGGTCGAAAGATATCTCTTTAGTGAGAGTTTCTATGGCATTAATTGTCCTCTTACTTTCCTCTGCTTTCAGTTGCCATGCCAATACTTTGTGAGCTTTCTCTCCAAGCTCATAATAACGCTGTTTTAATTTAGTGATGGCCCTCTCAGCTTGATATGTGTTCAGAATATTATATTTAAGTTTTTTATTTACCAAAAGCCTGTATAGATCTTTAGTCGGGCCTCTTTGGTAGGTTTTCTCTAGCTCGGAGATTTCAGATTCAAGGGCACTCAGTTCCGCACCGTGTTTTTTCTTCAGCCCTTTGGTATAGGAAATAATCTGTCCCCTCAGGTAGGCCTTCAATGTGTCCCAAAGAATGAAGCTGTCAGGAGCAGAGGGTTTGTTTGTCAAAGTAAAAATATTGATCTGCTCTTTGATGAATGCGCAAAATTCAGGTTGCTTTAGAAGTGTAGAATTTAGTCTCCATCTATATGCTCCATTTACCTTGGTAGGAATGGAGATTGATAATACCAGAGGAGAATGGTCACTAAGCAATCTGGGGAGATACTCGACATCTAACACTCTATGAAACAGTTGTGTCGAAAGTAAAACGTTATCTATGCGTGTGTGTGTCTTGTGTGGGTGTGAATAAAAAGAGTAGTCCCTATTCTGTGGGTGCAACTGTCTCCAGATGTCTAGTAAATTGAGATCTTTCATGAATGACATGGTGAGCTTGCCGGCTTTGGTAAGAAGTGAGGGTTTATCAGAAGACCTATCAAGAACTGTATCTAAGCAAAAATTAAAATCTCCTCCAACCAGTAGCCATCCTGGTGGTGCTTGAGCAACCTGAAGGAAGACATTTTGAATAAACATATGGTCATCGAAGTTAGGAGCATAAATATTCAATAGGGTCCAAGACTCTGAAAACATATGCCCCTGCACCAAAACAAACCTGCCAGAGGGATCAGAGATGGTGTTGTTGACGCAGAAGGGGATGTGTCTACTTAACAAAATTGCAGTTCCTCTTGCTTTGGAGTTAAAAGAGGATGCAAAAACGTGTCCTACCCATTCCCTCTTCAATTTCTTGTGTTCACTGGCTGTAAGATGTGTTTCTTGTAAAAACACAATGTCAGCCTTTAATTTCTTAAGGTATGTATACTCTTCCTTTTAAAATCGGGCTGTTACGACCTTTTACGTTGAATGTGACATATTTTAGTGGATTAAGCATAGGTTGGGTTTCAAATATGTAACTGAATAGAAATCTATCATATGCAGATAATTAGGAAATGTTTAAACTTTGGTTTGAGCACAAAAGTGACCTGTGTGTCTCTTTAGGAGGGGAAACAATAAACATAGAAAAAAGGAAGAAAAAAATAATAAAAATCCCACCCCGATTGTCAGACTAGAACAACAGTCCCAACAATCAAACATGAATACACTTGTAGAGGAGATATGTTGCTGCTCGCTTTCCATCTTGCTTTTACTAGCTAAACCTTGGCGTAAACTAAAACCTGCGAGCTCTCTAAATTGAAAACAAACGTTGTGAATAGATATTTATGGCTGAATATTTACTGCCCACGGTAAGGGCTGCTTGAGTCTCTTTACGAAAGATTAACATAAATGAGGGGGAAAGCAGTGGGCCTAAACCCACTTATTGCTTCGCCCAGTAGATATGGACTAAACCAAAATATACTCTCCTGTAAATGTAATAGAACTCACCCCGGGAAGATACGGTTAGTTGAAAATTTACAAATCAATTAAAGTGACCGGGAGATACCAGCAGTTCAATCCGGATAAGAGAAAACAAACAAACTGCATTTATCCCCCAGAGAGACGGTCCTGGCTCAGACTCAGACTTTGCTCAGTTCTTTGAGGAAAGTGTGCACTTCTCCCGGTGTGTTGAAGAGATGGCTTCGGCCTTTGTACTGAACTTTCATCCGCGCAGGGTGGATGAGGTAGCCGGTGATGTTGTTCTCTTTCAGTGCTTTGGCGGGCAGGTCTGAACGGCTTGCGGCGTCTGGCGAGGTCCGCGCTCATATCCGGGAAAAGGCTGACCCTCTTCCCATCGATGGCGATGTCCCCTTTGGCTCTTCTCTCTGTCTTGGAAACGGAGGAACCTGATCAGGACGGCTCGTGGGGGCTCATCTGGCCGGGGTTTCGGCGCTGATGTTCTGTGGGCGCGTTCGATTTCCAGCGGTTTGGTGAAGTTGGTTATGCCTAGGACCTCCGGGATCCATTGAGTGAAGAAACGGACCGGGTCACGGCCTTCGCTGTCCTCTTTCAATCCCACCACACGGATATTACTACGTCTACGGTTCTCCATCTGATCTACTTTGTTTTTGAGGTAGGCATTGTCCTTTTGCAGTTGTGTCAAGACCTGGTCATGTCTAGCATTTACATTACATTTAAGTCATTTAGCAGACGCTCTTATCCAGAGCGACTTACAAATTGGTGCATTCACCTTATGACATCCAGTGGAACAGCCACTTCACAATAGTGCATCTAAATCTTTTAGGGGGGTGAGAAGGATTACTCATCCTATCCTAGGTATTCCTTAAAGAGGTGGGGTTTCAGGTGTCTCCGGAAGGTGGTGATTGACTCCGCTGTCCTGGCGTCGTGAGGGAGTTTGTTCCACCATTGGGGGGCCAGAGCAGCGAACCGTTTTGACTGGGCTGAGCGGGAACTGTACTTCCTCAGTGGTAGGGAGGCGAGCAGGCCAGAGGTGGATGAACGCAGTGCCCTTGTCTAGCGATGGTATCTTCAACTGTGCTAACTGTGCTAATGCGCAGCTCTGCCTCAGTCGTTCTCAAAAGTCGTTCTCAAAAGGAGATCATTCATGGAGGATTTCAGGTCGTCAATGGAAGAATGGAGTTCAGCCGATTTCTTATCGATTTTCAGAGAAAGACCTCTGTTACCATCCTGAATTTCCCGGAGGAGAGTAGCCAGCATGTCGGCAGGCTCACAAGAGGCTGCTGAGAGCAACAGTCTGGAACTGTCGTCTGAGTTATGAGGGCTAATGCTAATCTTGCTATCTGTAGCGTTATCGTTATCTTGGGAATCAACAACGTTTTGGTCGTCCTTCTTGCCTCTCGGTCGGAGGTCCATGGCTCTTTGGGAAGGTAAGTACTTGATAATTTATCAGCCGATGTTAGAATATTGTTTTAACGTTGTTATTTAGGTAAAAATAGAATAACTTTGAAGAGCTCGGTTTGTCAACGTCTGCTCAGCTCCGCGGCATCACGTGTCTCAAGAGTTTACAGTCTAACCAGACACAGGTGTTTGTAGTTGTCCACATGTTCTAAATCAGAACCGTCCAGAGTAGTGATGCTGGGCGGGCAGGTGTGGGCAGCGATCAGTTGAAGGTCATGCAATTAGTTTAACTTTCATTTAAGAACAGTTGGAGGCCACGGAAGGAGTATGGCATTGAAGCTCGTCTGGAGGTTAGTTAACACAGTGTCCAAAGAAGGGCCAGAAGTATACAGAATGGTGTTGTCTGCGTAGAGGTGGATCAGAGAATCACCAGCAGCAAGAGCGACAACATTGATGTATACAGAGAAGAAAGTCGGCCTGAGAATTGAACCCTGTGGCACCCCCATAGAGACTGCCAGAGGTCCGGACAACAGGCCCTCCGATTTGACATGCTGAACTCTGTCAGAGAAGTAGTTGGTGAACCAGGCGAGGCAGTCGTTTGAGAAATCAAGGCTGTTGAGTCTGCCGATAAGAATGTGGTGATTGACAGAGTCGAAAGCCTTGGCCAGGTCGATGAATACGGCTGCACAGTAATGTCTCTTATCGATGGCGGTTATGATATCATTTAGGACCTTGAGCGTGGCTGCGGTGCACCCATGACCAGCTCTGAAACCAATTTGCATAGCATAGAAGGTACGTTGGGATTCGAAATGGTCGGTAATCTGTTAACTTGGCTTTCAAAGACCTTAGAAAGGCAGGTTAGGATAGATATAGGTCTGTAGCAGTTTGGGTCTAGAGTGTCTCCCCCTTTGAAGAGGGGGATGACCGCGGCAGCTTTCCAATCTTTGGGAATCTCAGACGATACGAAAGAGGTTGAACAGGCTAGTAATAGGGGTTGCAACAATTTCGGCAAACAACTTTAGAAAGGGAGGGTCCAGATTCATACAGACATACTTACCTTCTACCCCAGGAATCATCAACTAGATTCAGCCGCAGGCTGATTGTCTTTTCTTGAGCTGATGGTCAAGGGGCCGGAATATAATTAGAAATAATTAGTCTGCTAATTGACCGCCGGAAGCCCAAACATAATCATTTCAAACCGTACTTACATTTTATATATGATCACATATACACTACATGGCAGTCGGTGTTCCAATTCATCCCAAAGGTGTTCGATGGGGTTGAGGTCAGAACTCTGTGCATGCCAGCCAAGTTCTTTCACACCAATCTCGACAACCCTTTTCTATATGGACCTTGCTTTGTGCACGGGGGCAGATCTTATGCTGAAACAGGAAAGGGTCTTCCCCAAACTGTTGCCACAAAGGTGGAAGCAAAGAATCATCTAGAATGTCATTGTATGCTATGGCATTAAGATTTCCCTTCACTGGAACTAAAGGGCCTAGCCAAACTAGGAAAAGCAGCCCCAGGCCATTCCTCCTCCACCGAACTTTACAGTTGGCACTATGCATTGGAGCAGGTAGCTTTCTCCTGGCATCCACCAAACTCATATTAGTCCGTCTGACTGCCAGATGGTGAAGCGTAATTCATCACTCTAGAGAGCATGTTTCCACTGCTCCACAGTCCAATGGAGACGAGCTTTACACCACTCCAGTCGACGCTTGGCATTGTGCATGATGATCTTAGGCTTGTGTGCAGCTGCTTGTTGAAAGGTGGTATCCTATGACAGTGCTACGTTGAAAGTCACTGAGCTGTTCAGTAAGGCCATTCTACTGCCAATGTTTGTCTATGGAGATTGCATGGCTGTGTGCTCGATTTTATACATCTGTCAGCAACGGGTGTGGTGGAAATAGCTGAATCCACTAATTTGAAGTTGTGTCCACATACTTTTGGCCATGTAGTGTATCTATTATCCATGGAAATACTTGAAATTAAAATAACTTGGAGTTGATTTTTCTGGTGCTTTTATAGTGTTCTGTAAAAGCACCAATATTTTTAACTCAGAAAACTTGGGGGACCAAATCTGGAATTCGGGCTGCCAGTTGGGGAACCCTGCTCTACCGGTTACACACACACACACACTCACACACACACACACACACACACGGTCTCCCTGATTATCTGAATATAATGTGTCTCCTGCTTTTCTCTGTCTCTTAGGGAACCAGGTCGTCAGAGCGTGTGTCACGCCCTCGCTCCCCTCCTCTCCCCGCCCTCCTCAAGAACGCCCCCAGCCAGCCCCCAGCCCTCAACCGCAAACCCACATATTCCCCTCGACAGACCACCCGGCCTGCTGCCCCTCCCCCGGCACCTAGAGTTGACCAACCCAGAGCTGGAGCGAAGCAGTCACCCGCTCCAGCAAAGCCCGCCCCCAAAACTCCAGCCAAAGTCCCCGCCAAACCCACCCCTTCAAGCCGTACCTCACGGGTTAGTGTGTTGTGTTTTAAGCTGTCCTTTATCAAATCTTATGGTATATGTTAATGGTTGAAGCAGATATTTACATGATAGCTGTTCATATCTATGGTCCCTTAGCAGTAGCAGTAATATCTATGGTGTTTCTACAGACTCCAGCCAAATTGTCTCCTGGCAAAGCAACCACACCTGCTAGCAGCCAGCGCAAGAAAGTGATGGAGCAGGAGGAGAGTGAAGAGGAGGAGGAGGAGGAGGAAAAAGAGGAGGAAGATGAGGACGACAGCGAGGATGACAGTGAGGAGGAGGAGCCTCAGCCCAAGAAATCCAAGATGGTAACTGCAGTGGGGAATCGTGGGAAAGCTGTTGAGAAAGCTCCACTCAAACGGGGAAAAGTGACAGAGGTACAGTCTCACTCAATCGCTCTCTCTCTCACACACACTGCTCGCTATCACACTGTTAATCTATAGCATATTTCTATACAACATATCACACAGACAGAGGGAAGTACTGAATTTGTTAGAGGGAACGGAGAAAAGAGAAAAGGTGATGTTTGGAGGAAGAGGATAGGTAGAAAGATGTCCCCTTAAAACTAGTCAGGACGGCGAGATTATGTTCGGTACAGAGAGGGGGATAGCTCTTTTTGAGGAAGAAACAGACAATGGTTCTTTTGAAAGAGGAGAGGGGATGTATGAAGAACAAGAGACACGTGGAACGGTCCAGAAGTCAGGCCACTGTACTGTTGACACAGATGTCATCGAACCCTGCAGGTCCATACCCCCCCACCCAGCACCAAACCCCCGCCACCTGAGAAGAGGAGAGCTATCATAGCAACACGGCTGCCCCCCGCAACACCACCCCTGGCTAAACCCATCCCCACCCCCCCTAGAGCCAAGGTACCCATCTGCCACAGAGAAAGAGGCTACACTTGCCTTCTCTACTCATAATGGAATTGGCCCTATCCTTCTCTCTTAACTCTAATCATAATATAATGGATCATACCCTTCTCTTACAATTGTACACTAAATGGAATGGGTCCTATCTGTCTCCTAACTCTAATCATAATATAATGGGTCCTGTTTGTCTCCTAACCCTACTCTAAATGGAATGGGTCCTGTCCTTGTCTCCTAACCCTACTCTAAATAGAATGGTTCTTGTCTGTCTCCTAACTCTACTCTAAATGGAATGGGTCCTATCCTTGTCTCCTAACTCTAATCATAATATAATGGGCCCTGTCTGTCTCCTAACTCTACTCTAAATAGAATATGTCCTATCCTTGTCTCCTAACCCTACTCTAAATATAATGGGCCCTGTCTGTCTCCTAACTCTACTCTAAATAGAATATGTCCTATCCTTGTCTCCTAACCCTACTCTAAATAGAATGGGTCCTGTCTGTCTCCTAACTCTACTCTAAATAGAATGGGTCCTATCCTTGTCATCGAACTCTAATCATAATATAATGGGTCCTGTCTGTCTCCTAACTCTACTCTAAATAGAATATGTCCTATCCTTGTCTCGTAACTCTACTCTAAATAGAATATGTCCTATCCTTGTCTCCTAACCCTACTCTAAATAGAATGGGTCCTGTCTGTCTCCTAACTCTACTCTAAATAGAATGGGTCCTATCCTTGTCATCTAACTCTAATCATAATATAATGGGCCCTGTCTGTCTCGTAACTCTACTCTAAATAGAATATGTCCTATCCTTGTCTCGTAACTCTACTCTAAATGGAATTGGTTGTATTCTGCTCTCCTGCTCTTTCTTTTCTCACAGTTCAATAACACACCGCTCTTCCTGGTATTTCCTTACACACACTTACTGTTAGTTTGAACATTGTGTTTTCTGTGTGTGTGTTTTCAGGTGACAGACAGCACAGAGAACGAGGACCCAGAATATGATCTGAAGAATGCTCAGAAAGGTGATTTATTCAATTCTTGATGATAGTTCCAGCAATACATTTTGATTGGCCAAGAAGATTTCCGATTAGCAACAGGTCCAAACGGGAAAGTGACCGTTTCACAGAATATCACGGACGCAATCTTTCCCCATTGAAAGCAGTTCAGCCAAGCCTGAATTCAGTTTCAGGACAATGCTTCATAAAACTTCTATGTGTTGTCTCCTGTAGATAAGGGTCTGTTGGTGGAGGTGCGTGTGAATAAGGAATGGTTCACAGGCAAAGTTGTTGCTGTGGAAACCAGTAAGCAGAGCATTCGCTGGAAGGTGAAGTTTGACTACGTCCCCAGATCCACCCCCAAGGACCGATGGTAGGCGCACCAACTCAACATGTCGGTGCTCTGTTCTCTTACGTTTATGTATGTGCCATATGTATGTGTCATTTCCAAATGTTTATTTGTGTATTGATTTGATGACTTAGTGTTCTCAGGAGTTTTGGGGTGTTATTATGATGGTTAGGCAGTGAGGAGGTGAGGTTGTTTTTGGTATATCATTTATTGTTGTTGTTATTAGGGTTTTCAAAGGCAGTGAGGAGGTGAGGTTGATGCGACCGCCCTCTCCCCTCTCCCAGACCCCTGACACACAGCAAGGGGAGGGGACTGAGAAAGGCCCCCCCCCCATGGAACCTGACACTACCCAACCAGGAACCAGTCGAGAGGTGACTGACAACCTGGTCACCATGATGAGGTAACTATGATCACCCGATGCTCTGTCATTGAGTCATAATTGTTTGATTTTGGCCTCTAATTCACTTTTTTCAAAGGGGATGTCATAGCTATAATTGTTGGTGTGTGGTGATCTCTTCAGGACAGTGCTGCGTTATTTCTTCCCTCCTGATTTCCGGATCCCGAAGGAAGATGTCAACAGCATGACTGCAGAGGAGCTAGTGGCCTTCCCTATGGTGAGACTGACCCTGAACTTCTGACCTCGAACCAATGTCTTCTAGAGACCTACCCTGGAGTCTAGCCTGCTGCAGGCATATTAGACAGTCATATCATTGTAATTCATACCAGAGCAATGTCTGTGTATGTGTCTGACCAGTGTGACCTGTGTGCATGTGTTTCTGCAGAAAGAGTATTTCCAGCAGTATGAGCTGGGTCTCCAGTCTTTGTGTAACTCGTACCAGAGCAGAGCTGATGCCAGAGCCAAAGCTGTGGAGGAAAAGAGTAGCAGCGCTGAGACCAAACTCAGGGAGGCAGACGAAAAGCTACAGAAACTACGAACCAACATTGTACAACTGCTGCAGAAAGTACAGGAGGTAAGACACACACACACAAACATTGAAGCTTTGCTACAGAAAAGATACGAGGTAACACACACACTGAATACTAATGTCTCTCCTTCCCTTCTGCAGGACATTGACATAAACACAGACGATGAACTGGATGCCTACATAGAAGACCTGCTGACCAAGGGGGACTAGAGAGGTCTCTCCACCCGGTGCCTGACTCAGACAGCACCGCCCCATCTGATTCTCAGAACTCTGGTCCGTCCGGCCTTCCCAATGTGTACTGTAGCTCCTCTACAGACGCCCTTTACCCATAACTCCCTCCATGAGGCCTGCTTGCCCCGCTCTACACAGTCTACTCCGTCTTCTGGTAGATCTGCAGATGGAGGAGAGGAGAGGCAGCTGCTGCCTGAACTGGTGCTGTTGCTGTTTGGTCCCTGAGTTTGTTTTTATAAAACTGCAGTATATGTTTTTCTGTTTCTCTTTCTGTTCCTATTTAGTAAGCATTAGCATGTTCTCATAATGGACGTGTATTTTTATTTAGTCCTTTTATATATCAACAATGTATGTTATATACAAGATATGTTAAGCTACTGTAGGTTAAGCCAACCAGTCCTGATTGACTGTAGAACTGAACTGTCATCAATCTGTAGGTGGTAATCAGATTCTGCGCACACACACACACACACGCCAGTCTGAGTAGGGCACCAAGCATCCCCGATCAAAGTTCCTATGATGTACATGACAGGCGTTTCTGTGATTTCAGAAGACTGTCTGTATTCTCCATATTGATCTGTGATCAGGTGGAGAGATATTAAATTAATCATAAACCAATAATCTGATAACGTCCTGACCTCTAATCCTGACCCACAACCCCTTTATTACCACCAGTCAGTCAGATGCAAATCCAGTTCCATTGAATCCCGTATTTGATGTTAGCTGCAATCACTCTGGTCGAGCCTTTTAAAGCATGTTAAAGCATTAAGTCTCATCCATTGTCCCAGTGTTGATAAATCAAATCAGTGTTGCCTAGTGGCTTTCAACCTACTTTCTCCTACCCTCTCTCCCATCCTACCCTCCTCTCTCCCCATCCTACCCTCTCTCCCTTCCATCCTTTCTCCCACCCTTCCCTCCTCTCTCCCACCCTTCCCTCTCTCCCATCCTACCCTCCTCTCTCCCACCCTTCCCTCCTCTCTCCCACCCTGTCCTCTCTCTCCCCACCCTGTCCTCCTCTCTCTCCCCTCACTATCCTATTCTGACAGTGTAGTCGTCAGATTTACCAGCCAGCTTATTGAGGGTGTTTGGTTCTCCCAACGCCCTCAAGACTGAAGTACTTACTGGGTTTTATCAGTACGACTATCTATAACGTTTCCTCAGTACAACCGTATTATGTCCCAATTGTTTCCTCTTGCCATTGTGACCCAACGGTTCACTGTTTTCATTTAGTTCTCAGTTATTATCTGGATTCTGAGTTTATAGTTCTTTGTTCATATTACTCAGTGGTCATGTTTCTTCTAATAAGTATTTTTAACATGTGAAAGGAAACATTTTATTAAAAGGTGAACGTTATTTTGTCTGGTGTGTCCTCATTGAGGGGAAAAATGCAGTATTTGTTACCTCTATATGGAGAAATAATCAATTTGGTTCCCAAACAACTACACAAAGGCATATTTACAAGTAATCAAATTTATTTGTCACATACACATTGTTAGCAGATGTTAATGCGAGTGTAGCGAAATGCTTGTGCTTCTAGTTCCGACAATGCAGTAATAACCAACAAGTAATCTAACCTAACAATTCCAAAACTACTACCTTATACACACAAGTGTAAAGGGATAAAGAATATGTACATAAAGATTTATGAATGAGTGATGGTACAGAACTGCAGAGGCAAGATACAGTAGCTGGTATCGAGTACAGTATATACAGTGGGGCAAAAAAGTATTTAGTCAGCCACCAATTGTGCAAGTTCTCTCCCTTAAAAAGATGAGGCTTGTAATTTTCATCATAGGTACATTTCAACTATGACAGACAAAATGAGAAAAAAAATCCAGAAAATCACATTGTAATGAATTTATTTGCAAACTATGGTGGAAAATAAGTATTTGGTCACCTACAAACAAGCAAGATTTCTCCCTCACAGACCTGTAACTTCTTCTTTAAGAGGCTCCTCTGTCCTCCACTCGTTACCTGTATTAATGGCACCTGTTTGAACTTGTTTTCAGTATAAAAGACACCTGTCCACAACCTCAAATAGTCACACTCCAAACTCCACTATGGCCAAGACCAAAGAGCTGTCAAAGGACACCAGAAACAAAACTGTAGGCCTGCACCAGGCTGGGAAGACTGAATCTGCAATAGGTAAGCAGCTTGGTTTGAAGAAATCAACTGTGGGAGCAATTATTAGGAAATGGAAGACATACAAGACCACTGATAATCTCCCTCGATCTGGGGCTCCATGCAGGATATCACCCTGTGGGGTCAAAATGATCACAAGCAAAAATCCCAGAACCACACGGGGGGACCTAGTGAATGACCTGCAGAGAGCTGGGACCAAAGTAACAAAGCCTACCATCAGTAACACACTACGCTGCCAGGGACTCAAATCCTGCAGTGCCAGATGTGTCCCCCTGCTTAAGCCAGTATATGTCCAGGCCCGTCATGCTGGTCATTTATGAACATTTGAACATCTTGGCCATGTTCTGTTATAATCTCCACCCGGCACAGCCAGAAGAGGACGGGCCACCCCACATATGCTCTCTCTAATTCTCTCTTTCTTTCTTTCTCTCTCTCGGAGGACCTGAGCCCTAGGACCGTGCCCCAGGACTACCTGACATGATGACTCCTTGCTGTCCCCAGTCCACCTGGCCATGCTGCTGCTCCAGTTTCAACTGTTCTGCCTTGTTATTATTCGACCATGCTGGTCATTTATGAACATTTGAACATCTTGGCCATGTTCTGTTATAATCTCCACCCGGCACAGCCAGAAGAGGACTGGCCACCCCACATAGCCTGGTTCCTCTCTAGGTTTCTTCCTAGGTTTTGGCCTTTCTAGGGAGTTTTTCCTAGCCACCGTGCTTCTACACCTGCAATGCTTGCTGTTTGGGGTTTTAGGCTGGGTTTCTGTACAGCACTTTGAGATATCAGCTGATGTACGAAGGGCTATATAAATACATTTGATTTGATTTGAAGTTTCCAAGAGAGCATTTGGATGATCCATAAGAAGATTGGGAGAATGCCATATGGTCTGATGAAACCAAATAGAACTTTTTGGTAAAAACTCAACTCGTCGTGTTTGGAGGACAAAGAATGCTGAGTTGCATGCAAAGAACACCATACCTACTGTGAAGCATGGGGGTGGAAACATCATGCTTTGGGGCTGTTTTTCTGCAAAGGGACCAGGACGACTGATCCATGTAAAGGAAAGAATGAATGGGGCAATATATCGTGAGATTTTGAGTGAAAACCTCCTTCCATCAGCAAGGGCATTGAAGATTAAATGTGGCTGGGTCTTTCAGCATGACAATGATCCCAAACACACCGCCCGGGCAACGAAGGAGTGGCTTCGTAAGAAGCATTTCAAGGTCCTGGAGTGGCCTAGCCAGTCTCCAGATCTCAACCCCATAGAAAATCTTTGGAGGGAGTTGAAAGTCTGTGTCGCCCAGCAACAGCCCCAAAACATCACTGCTCTAGAGGAGATCTGCATGGAGGAATGGGCCAAAATACCAGCAACAGTGTGTGAAAACCTTGTGAAGACTTACAGAAAACATTTGACCTCTGTCATTGCCAACAAAGAGTATATAACAATGTATTGAGATAAACTTTTGTTATTGACCAAATACTTATTTTCCACCATAATTTGCAAATAAATTCTACAAAAAAATCCTACAATGTGATTTTCTGGATTTTTTTTCTTCTCATTTTGTCTGTCATAGTTGAAGTGTACCTATGATAAATTACAGGCCTCATCTTTTTCAGTGGGAGAACTTGCACAATTGGTGGCTGACTAAATACTTTTTTGCCCCACTGTACATATGAGATGAGTAATGTAGGGTATGTAAACAAAGTGGCATAGTTTAAAGTGGCTAGTGATATATGTATTACATAAAGATGCAGTAGATGATAGAGTACAGTATATACATATGAGATGAGTAATGTAGGGTATGTAAACAAAGTGGCATAGTTTAAAGTGGCTAGTGATATATGTATTACATAAAGATGCAGTAGATGATAGAGTACAGTATATACATATGAGATGAGTAATGTAGGGTATGTAAACATTATATTAAGTAGCATTGTTTAAAGTGGCTAGTGATATATTTTACATCAATTCCCATTATTAAAGTGGCTGGAGTTGAGTCACTGTGTTGGAAGCAGCCACTCAATGTTAGTGGTGGCTGTTTAACAGTCTGATGGCCTTGAGATAGAAGCTGTTTTTCAGTCTCCCTGCTTTGATGTACCTGTACTGACCTCGCCTTCTGGATGATAGCGGGGTGAACAGGCAGTGGCTCGGGTGGTTGTTGTCCTTGATGATCTTTACGACCTTCCTGTGACATTGGGTGGTGTAGATGTCCTGAAGAGCAGGTGGTTTGCCCCCGGTGATGCGTTGTGCAGACCTCACTACCCTCTGGAGAGCCTTACGGTTGTGAGCGGAGCAGTTGCCGTACCAGGCGGTGATTATGTACCACACATGCATGGTTAGTTGGTAAATCTACTACAAATATCACACAGGATTCAACATAATGTACCACACATGCATAGTAAGCTCATAGGGCAGGAGCCTATCTCCTGTTCCTATAGTGTAAGGCAGCTTGATGTACAAGTACACTCCCAGGACACTGGTCTATCACAGGGCCTTACCCCCGAATTTATAAACAAAAATATATATATATATATATCAAATTTTTCTCATTTTAACAGTCTTTGGTATGACTCGGCCAGGGATCAAGCACACAACCTCCCAATCTCAGGGTAGACACTAACCACAAGGCCACTGAGTTGGTCACACATGCCTGCATGGTTATTGGTTTGTGGTTATTCTTTGTATTGCACTGAATATTATGTTTTTGAACTGAGAGTTTTAAATCTTTACTATAGGGTTGTCATTTATTTCATTGTAGAAGCTTTGTATATCTTCTGAAAAGCAGCTGTCTAGTTTGATGTTCCAGACTTTTATTTTGAAGGTTGATAGACTATTAACGAGACCAGAGGTTGCTCCTTTATTTTGAAGAAAAGTAGAAGGGGATTCGTTGAAGCCTGAACGGTGTGTAAAAACAAAATTGCAGAAGGGATTGTTAAGTAAGGCATATTTATTCGTTTTCCTTCAAGCTTTTCTAACCACATATTTTGTAAACGTTTGACAACCATTGGTAGACTACCGTGCAGCAAAGATTGCTCCGTTGCTACAGTGCCTGAACTTTGACACACTTTTGAGTCACACGTTGGCATTGCATAATGTTTTTTTTTATCTTTTTTTATTCGAATTACTAAACTAAATGTTGAAATAATTTTTGACCACACATGACATGAGAGGTGTTGACTTTTAATTTCATTCATTCGTTTTTGTAGACTATTATTAAAGCTGCAGTCCATAATATTTCCTACCGCAAATACGTGTGATTTCTTATTAAAGGCCCACTGATATTTACAGGTATTTATGATAATTGAAATTAATTATATAGATATATATAAAAATCAATTGATTCTTGTTGAATGTCCCTTATAATGTAGCTTTATAGAAGTGACGGCTGGTGTTTGTTATTTTTCAAATCAAGAAGTAGGCCTTTAAATGTAACTAAAGAAATGCAGCTGTTCTTTTGAAAAAATCAGTTTACATTGTATCATATTCAGGCCAGTGGCCTGACATCTGAGCTCCTGGATGATGGCTGTGAACCGACAGGTCACTAGACACAGTTACCGGGTGTGTACGGGATTGTATCGGCCGCTGTCATGCAGCAGTTCTGTGAGCATGGTTCAGAAGGTCCTGGTTCGGCCTCCCCAAGATGTCCCCGGAGCAGAGGGGCAGGCAGAGTTCTTCCGGGCTGGGATTGGAGGGTTCTTCCAGGAGAGGCCAATGCTGAAGAACCCCTTCCTGGAGGACGCTCTGCTACAGGGATACCTGAGGAGACACCTGCCCAGTGAGGTGTGTGTGTACTGTGTATAACATAATGTTTCAGAATGGATTGAAACTATGACGATGATGCTTTATCTGTTAGTCACCTACGATGATGATGATGATGATGGTGTGTGTGTTCCCAGGCAGTGTATTCCGACCTGCGTGTGTTTGGGGAGCGATTGGTGCGCGAGGTGGATGGGTGGGGTCGGGAGTGTGAGGTCACACCCCCTCGGTTGATGACCTATGACCCCTGGGGTTGCCGTGTTGACCGCATTGTCACTTCCCCTGCCTGGCAACGTATGAAGGACCTATCAGCACAGGAAGGGCTGGTTGCCATCGGATACGAGAGGAGCTACGGGGAGTGGAGGTGGTAGACACACACACACCTGACCCATACACACTGAATCCTTACCTAAACCCTAATACATAAACACTAACCTGACAAACACACGATGAATCCTTACCTAAACCCTATACATATACACTAACCTGACAAACACACAGCAAACATAAAAACATCACAAGTGACAATCTCAGAAACAACTAATTGGCATTTTGTGACTTGACATTATTAGAATTTGATACACCAATAGTATGTGTCAGCTAAGGTTAAATATAAACCCAGCAAAAAAATAAACGTCCTCTCACTGTCAACTGCATTTATTTTCAGCAAACTTAACATGTGCAAATATTTGTATGAACATAACAAGATTCAACAACTGAGACATAAACTGATCAAGTTCCACAGACATGTGACTAACAGAAATGGAATAATGTGTCCCTGAACAAAGGGGGGTGGGTCAAAATAAAAATAAAAAGTTACAGTATCTGGTGTGGCCACCAGCTGCATTAAGTACTGCATTGCATCTCCTCCTCATGGACTGCACCAGATTTGCCAGTTCTTGCTGTGAGATGTTACCCCACTCTTCCACCAAGGCACCTGCAAGTTCCCAAACATTTCTGGGGGGAATTGCCCTAGCCCTCACCATCCGGTCCCAGACATGCTCAATGGGATTGAGATCCGGGCTCTTCACTGGCCATGGCAGAACACTGACATTCCTGTCTTGCAGGAAATCACACACAGAATGAGCAGTATGGCTTGTGCCATTGTCATGCTGGAGGGTCATGTCAGGATGAGCCTGCAGGAAGGGTACCACATGAGGGATGAGGATGTCTTCCCTGTAACGCACAGCATTGAGATTACCTGCAATGACAGCAAGCTCAGTCCGATGATGCTGTGACACACCGCCCCAGACCATGACGGACCTTCCACCTCCAATTCGATCCCACTCCAGAGTATAGGCCTTGGTGTAACGCTCATTCCTTCGATGATAAACGCAAATCCGACCATCACCCCTGGTGAGACAAAACCGTGACTCATCAGTGAAGAGCACTTTTTGCCAGTCCTGTCTGGTCAGCAATGGTGTGTTTGTGCCCATAGGCGACATTGTTGCCGGTGATGTCTGGTGAGGACCTGCCTTACAACAGGCCTACAAGCCCTCAGTCCAGCCTCTCTCACCCTATTGCGGACAGTCTGAGCACTGATGGAGGGATTGTGCGTTCCTGGTGTAACTCGGGCAGTTGTTGTTGCCATCCTGTACCTGTCCCGCAGGTGTGACATTCGGATGCACCGATCCTGTGCAGGTGTTTTTACACGTGGTCTGCCACTGCGAGGACGGTCATCTGCCCGTCCTGTCTCCCTGTAGCACCTTGTTAGGCGTCTCACAATACGGACTTTGCAATTTATTGCCCTGGCCACATCTGCAGTCCTCATGCCTCCTTGCAGCATGCCTAAGGCACGTTCACACAGATGAGCAGGGACCCTGTGCATCTTTCTTTTGGTGTTTTTCAGAGTCAGTAGAAAGGCCTCTTTAGTGTCCTATGTTTTCATAACTGTGACCTTAATTGCCTACCGTCTGTAATCTGTTAGTGTCTTAACAACCGTTCCCCAGGTGCATGTTCATTAATTGTTTATGGTTCGTTGAACAAGCATGGGAAACAGTGTTTAAATCCTTTACATTGAAGATATGTGAAGTTATTTGGATTTTTACGAATTATCTTTGAAAGACAGGGTCCTGAAAAAGGAACTTTTCTTTTTTTGCTGAGCTTAGTACTAATATAAAGTGTGTGTGTGTGTGTGTGTGTGTTCCAGTCGTGTGTACCAGATGTGTAAGCTGTATCTGTACTCTCCCTCCTCTGGTCTCTACACCTGTCCTCTGGCTATGACTGATGGAGCTGCCAAGGTTATACAGGTGTGTGTATGTTTGTGTGTGTCTGTCTGTCTGTCTGAATTAACTTTAATGGTTATCACTGCTCATGTTGGAATTGTTGATTTGTGTTACAAACACAAAACCACTACAACTTGTGATATTCTGATTCATGAACTTGTCTGCGTGTCTGTGTGTGCATGCCTAGTCTCTGGGTGTGTCTTGGCCAGTAGCGGACGCCTTCAGCCGCCTGACCTCTCGTGACCCTGAGCACTTCTGGACGTCTGGACAGTGGATGACTGAACGGAGGGGCGGATCTGACGTAGGTCAGTGTGTCTGTATTCTCTCTGGTTGGTTACATAGACTGTATTAGATGATGATAGGTTCCATGACAACTGATGATAATGATACTTGTGTGTGTGCACGTGTGTGTGTCTAGGCAATGGTACAGAGACCGTAGCGTTGCCTCAGAGTGATGGTACATACAGACTGTCAGGTTTCAAGTGGTTCACCTCGGCTACAGATGCAGACATGACTCTCACACTGGCCAGGGTCACAGACATAGATGGACAGACCACATCGGTACCACTCAATGTTCATCAGTCCTCATTTTTTCAATTCTTTACTCCTTATTCTTCCGCTCACACTAACACCAGATCCTTGACCCCTCGCCTCTTACTTGACCTCCTTACCCCCCCCCCCCACACACATGTCTGTTTTCCTCCTCCTAACTGGTGTGTGTGTGTGTGTGTGTGTGTGTGTGTGTGTGTGTGTGTGTGTGCGTGCGTGCGTGCGTGCGTGCGTGCGTGCGTGTGTCAGGGTAGTAGAGGTCTGTCTATGTTCTATGCTGCAGTGCGTGATGAGCAGGGGATGGTACAGGGCATCGAAGTCCAAAGACTGAAGGACAAACTGGGAACCAGACAGATGCCCACTGCCGAGCTGCTGCTGGACGGCCTGCCTGCTCACAGGGTCAGATTCTCTCTCTCTCTCAATCTCTCTCTCCCTCTCTTTCTCTCTCTCCCTCTCTCACACACACTAACATTCCTCCCTTCTTTCTCAGCTGTCAGAAGAGGGGAGAGGTGTGGCGTGTATAGCCAACATGCTGACTGTGACTCGTATCCATAACAGCGTGTCTGCTGTGGCTGGTATGAGGAGGTAGGACATCTATTCACTACTACCCACTGCCGTACTGGCGGTCAAGAGTGTGTATTGATGGTGTGTGTGTGTGCAGGGTACTCCAGCTGGCTCGTGACTACGCCACACGTCGCTCTACCTTTGGGAAGCTCCTAAGAGACCATCCCCTTCACATGCAGACCCTCGCTAGGATGGAGGTCAGCTGAAAATAAAGTTGTAAAATAGAATACCCTACTATATCCCCTAAACCTACCACTTGTCTTCACACACCTCAGCTCTCTTTCTCTCTTCTTCCCTCCCTCCCCTCAATACCTTCCTCTTATAGGTGGAGACTCGAGGAGCGTTCCTGCTGGTGATGGAGGTCTGTCGTCTGATTGGCCGAGAGGAGACAGGCCACACCTCTCAGCTGGAGACTCACCTCCTTCGCCTGCTCACACCTGTGGCTAAACTCTACACTGGCAAACAGGTATACACACACACACACACTCTGTTTTTGTCGACAAGCAGGTAGCCAATAACATTACACCAGAAATCAGAACATAGACATCGGTTAATACTGGCAGATGGCAGTGGAAAACTGGTGTGTGTATTTAATCATTTTTGTCGTTGTATAAATCAAATCAAATTTATTTATATAGCCCTTTGTACATCAGCTGATATCTCAAAGTGCTGTACAGAAACCCAGCCTAAAACCCCAAACAGCAAGCAATGCAGGTGTTGAAGCATGTTGGCTAGGAAAAACACCCTAGAAAGGCCAAAACCTAGGAAGAAACCTAGAGAGGAACCAGGCTATGTGGGGTGGCCAGTCCTCTTCTGGCTGTGCCGGGTGGAGATTATAACAGAACATGGCCAAGATGTTCAAATGTTCATAAATGACCAGCATGGTCAAATAATAGGTCTGGGACAGGTAGCACATCTGGTGAACAGGTCAGGAAAGGCATTAGAGATGTGTGTGAGGTGATGCAGGGGGGGTGTGTGTGTGTGCCATCCCTGTGTGTCTCAGGCGGTTGCCGTGATTTCCGAGGGGCTGGAGAGTTTCGGGGGGCAGGGCTACATCGAGGACACGGGACTACCTGCAATGCTCAGAGATGCTCAGGTAGGTAGTCACATGATGTACACAGACTTACTTTGTGTTACGTAATGGAGCAAAGTTATGTTGCTGTTAATGGATGAAGTAGTTTGTTACTTTCAGTCTGTTACTCAACAACAACAGTGGCAATAGTTGAAGTGCAACAGTACCCAGGGCCAGACTACTGCATTTGGGGCCCCGACCTCCAGGGTGCAAATTGTCTGCAATTCAACACTTTTTGCCATATGGGTCAGAGAGAAAAACGCTATTGTTTTGTAGCTCATCTCATGCCATTGTTCACCTTGTGCCATGAGGCTGAGAGAAAATTGTGCAGTTTGAAAGTGAATTTCCTGCAACTCTACACATGTTTCTATCATACACAACCAACCCCCCAAAAAAACATATTTTTGTTTGGGGGCCCCATGGAAGTCGGGGGCCCCAGGGCCAGGGCTCTAAATTAAAATGTTTCATTGGTAGCACTGGTGCTCCCAATTGGTGCTCACCACATAAAATGTAGGAGCCCCAGAAAATATGATTTAAAAGAATTGATTGAGATATATCCTATATTGGAATTATATGAATTCAGTCTACTTTTGAAGCACATGTTGTGCCCGATAAACTCATATTTAACACTATAAAGACATTAGTTAAGCTAAGATGTTGATACGAATACCTGTCATTGAAATTAAAGTCATTTGTGGAATATTAGGTGTCTACATTGTGTAAAAGCACTGTTTTCCTAATGATATGGAGTACATAGAAAATTGTACACTGTCTCTTTAAAAAAGTCAGGTTTATGATGAGGACGACATACAAGAGACCTGTCATTCATTCATTGCTATGCTCATTGATCCCCTAAAGAAGCTATCCCTTTTCTTTTTGTGCCCCAAAATGTTTGGATATACTGGCAAAGTTAACAGGTTGTTAGCTAGCTAACCCTTTGAGATAACCTGACTCAACAAAGTGTAAACAAATGGTTAACCACGCACAAGTCGTTTTTGAACTGCCCACAACATGGTTTATGAATGTAAAATGCGGTCCCGGCAATGCAGGTAATATGGGTCAGATCTTTTCACCTGGTTGGGCTACAAGCAAACTGTTTTCACTGTAGTCATGGTGCAACCATGACGCTATCAAATCTGCACACTTTTTCCTCTCGTGCACTCGTTAACAACGGTACAGCGTAGCCTTATAATTTAAATATTTTTCCTAGTCGCACAGTAATCATTTTAGAGCCCTGCCCAGGTCACATGCCCTTCGCTCCTATTCGGTAATCCAGCCCTGACAGTACCTCTTTTCTCTCACTCTCTATTTCTAGGTGTTGAGTATCTGGGAGGGGACCACTAATGTTCTGTCTCTTGATGTTCTGCGCTGCGTCTCTCGGAGCTCAGGCCTCGTACTGCAGGCCTACTTCACACACACTCAGGTCAGGGTCCCTTAACCCTCTACTGACTAAGCCTTGTCTAAGCCGGGGGTTGTTTTAAGAAGGTCTAAGCTATATGGAATTGTTTTAAGAAGGTCATACCAAGGATCATTTAGCTATTTGATTTTGAATTTTAAGACCTATTGAAGTATAAAAAATATATAATTATATGACGAACATTTTTATTTGGCCTTACTGCTGTTAGCCCATACAAAAGCATTGAATAACAGATTCACTACATGGAATAACAGATATCAAAAGGAAGTTTGTTCTGAAGTGTCTGTCCTATATCTGAGAGATATAAGAAAGATCTGGAAACATGTATTGAACCATTTATTTTTGGCACTAAACAGTCTCCATATATACTTCCATTCATTTTCCCAACTGGTACTGGGGACCTTCAGGCCTGTCGACATCCTAGAGCAGAACCACCAACATGTTAGTGTGTAGCCCAAACTGTTTAACACTTTTTTTGGTTACTACATGATTCCATATGTGTTATTTCATAGTTTTGATGTCTTCACTATTATTCTATGTAGGAAATAGTAAAAGTAAAGAAACTCTTAAATGAGTAGGTGTATCCAAACTTTTGACTGGTACTGTATATATTTTTACTGAGCTTAGTTTTTGTTGATAGACTTAGACAGTTAAGATCATATTTGGGATATTTAGTTAGTTTCCACAGCCTTTATCTAGCATCATCCTCCTTGGACCAACATTGAATGGCAGGCATGAAAGACTGTTACTATTAAAAAATGAAAAAGACCCTACAACCTCTGTTGATTGCTATACAAATTCTGACTTTATCCCCCTGTGTCTCTCCCTCCCACTCACCCCCCAGTCCCTGCTAGCAGCAGCCTCCCTCCCCTCCCTGTCTGTGGCTGTGAGATCAGTAGACAGCGCTCTCTCTGGTCTGAGAGAGTTCCTGCAGGCCGCTGCTCTCACACCACCTGGCTTTATGGAGCTGGCAGCACGAGACCTGGCATACAGTTTGGCACGCATTTATATGGGTACTACACACTTTATTTGATATTTTTTACTCTACATCATTGTGAAGGGCCCGTAAGCAAGCATTTCACGGTAAAGTTTACACCTGTTGTTTTCTACACGTGACAAATACAATTCAATTTTTGACTTAACATTGCATAACAGGAGTAGCACTTACTGTATAGCCCATCACCTTTATCAGTTAACCATTGCCAGAGTTGGCTTGTCCTGAGGATGCATTGTGACCCCATCTGTGTGTGTGTGTGTGTTTCAGGGGCTCTGCTCATTGACCACGCCTCATGGGAGGGAGCCTCTCACTCTGATGCCTATGCTGCTTTGCGGTAAACACACATCCGTCCCCACCACTAGTCCATAGTCCAGGGCTCTCCAACCCTGTTCCTGGAAAGCTACCCTCTAGGTTTTCACTCCAGCTAATTATTAGAATCGGATGAGCTAGATTAGGGTTGGAGCGAAAACCTACAGGACTGTAGTTCTCCAGGAACAGGGTTGGAGAGCCCTGCCCTAGTCCTTACTACTTGTAGGCTAATAGTTCTAGCAGTAAATGTGTGTGTTACAGGTGGTGTGAGCAGGACTTGTGTCCAGTGGTAAGTAAGGCGGCCATAGGATGCTACAACATGAAGACTCCGCCCCTGGATGCTGCGCTGGTCTATGAAGAGTCAACCAGAGACTGAGGGGGTGTGGGGTTGGCTGGGGGCAGGCAATATTCGTGTTCTCAAGGCGATGTAGTCTATGTAAGAAGGGGTACTTCGAGATTAGCCTAGTATGTATGACTGCATGCTATTTCCTGACCTGTGTTAAAATAAAGACTTTCTGACGGAGAGCACTCACTCACCACCCTGACTGATTTCAGTTTGATCTGAGACTGCAGCGGTCAGTGGGTCGCACACACACGAAGGCGTCTGCCTGGTCCTCACTACAATTGTCGGATGGGTTTAAGTGTGGACGTCACGTATTTTAAGGAAGTAACACTGATGACGCAGGCTTGGAGAGTCCGCGAGTCAGATGATTTTGTACATAATGTTCACGGACTTTGCGAACAGTCAAACATAAATGGTGTCAACAACTACAAGAAGAAGAGCTTTGCGCGTATATTTCTAACGACTACATAACAGAGGTAGCTGTAACAAAGGGTTGGTCAATCTGTTCATTCTTGCTGATCAGGCAGCTTTCAACTTTTCATTGCAACATTTAGTTTACAACAATTAGTGACACTCATTTCGTCCCCAGTATTCTATTCTTAGGTTTGATCTGAACCGAACCCACGCAGTCTATGGAATGGACGCAATTCTTGAACGGAATAAATTATGAAATCTCGGGTTGTTTTTATCTCCTTGTTGCTGCTGTTGTGTTTTCAATATATTTATGGCTTGGGCTCCGGAGAGTCTGGTACCGGCGTAGTTCCGTCTCCAGACCGATCCCCTGACGGTGCTGACCTGCGCTCGTCCGTGGGTACTATGATGGGCACGCATTTCGCGATGTTTCATCAGGGAAACACAGAAAAGGTTAGTGAGATACACTACATGACCAAATGTATGTGGACACCTGCTCGTCAAATATAATTTCAAAATCATCAGCATTAACATGGAGTTTCTCCCCCCTTTGCTGCTATAACAGCCTCCACTTTTCTCGGAGGGCTTTCCACTAGATGTTGGAACATTGCTGCGGGGACTTGCTTCCATTCAACCACAAGAGCAAACTGAAACAGGAAATGGCCACAAAGTTGGAAGCACAATTGTCTGGAATGTCATTGTATGCTGTAGCATTAAGATTTCCCTTCACTGGAACTAAGGGGCCTAGCCCGAACCATGAAAAACAACCCCAGATCATTATTCCTCCTCCCACCAAACTTTACAGTTGGCACTATGCATTGGGGCAGGTAGCGTTCTCCCGGCATCCGCCAAACCCAGATTTGTCTGTTGGACTGCCAGATGGTGGAGCGTGTTTCAGCACTCCAGAGAACGCATTTCCACTGCTGCAGAGTCTAATGGCAGCAAGCTTTACACCACTCCAGCTTACGTTTGGCATTGCGCATGGTGATCTTAGGTTTGTGTCGGCTGCTTGGCCAAGGAAACCAATTTCACGAAGCTCCAGACAAACAGTTCTTGTGCTGACGTTGCTTCCAGGGGCAGGTACCACATTGAAAGTTACTGAGCTCTTCGGTAAGGCCATTCTACAGCCAATATTTGTCTATGGAGATTGCATGGCTGTGTGCTCAATTTTATACACCTGTCAGCAACGGGTGTGGTTCAAATAGCGGAATCTACTAATTTTATGGGTGTTCACATACTTTTGTATATATAGTTTATCTAATTAGATTTCAATCATAAGTCTGACTTTTAACTCAATTTTCCTCGACAAGAGCCCCTTGAAATGTGTCTCTACTTCTGACAAAATCATGTTGATTTGATTATATTTGGTGATGTGCGGCTAACTGTGCAACTCTTCAAGTAGAGCGGAAAACTCCATTATCTTATATACAGGCAGAGTATTGATAACTGGTCGCGCGATTTGCTAGCAACAACAATGAATCATCAGCAATCGATACTTGTAAAAATGTAAATTCTGAAAACGCTTACCTGTACCTATGTTTGTCCTGTACACCTGCGGTCCTTCCGAGGGGTGCTGAAACTCATACTTTTAATAAAACGTATCGAATACAACCACCGACGTTTTCCTTGTTTGTGTTGCTCAACTTGACACAGCGGCCTTGCTATACTACGTAAACGGATAATAAATTGGCACAAGCTCATTTGGGTTGAGCAACGAAAGAATAAAAATTATGGTTGTAGTCGATACAAGTTTTTATTAAAAGTATGAATTTCCGCAGTTCTACTGGACAAACGTTGGTACAGGTAAGCGTTTTCAGAATCATTGACTGATGGTTATTCAATGCTGTTGCTAATCTCGCAAACAGTTATCAATACTAAATTCTGCCTTGATATAAGAGAAACTGAGTTCAGCTTTACTCAGCTACTCTTCCAATTAGTATAAGGCATGAACATGCGCTTTTTAAAATTGATCTCACTTGATCTTGATTGGTGTATATGAGCAAAAAAAACATCCTTTTTAAAAAGGAAGGTTTTTTTGCATCTCAATAATCTAGAATAGCTCTCTTCTTTCCTTTATCCGCACAAAGTAAATACACCTATATTGTTTTCACCTGCCCAATAGAGTACCACAGTATGACTCATAATACCCATAAAACCTAGCAGTCAAATAAGGAAATGGATCCGACATCCCAAGGGGTTTGTACTGAGATTGTGACAGTGGTTAAATGTTGTCCATTGAGAAAGCAAGAACAAGATGTATGTCAGGAGAAGTGCAGTATTATCATAAGGAGACGTATATTTGGAATACGGAGGGGGAATGGAGGGAAAAAGAGAGGCAGAGGAGGTCTGAGAGAGGAAGACTGTGAGCTTGTCGGTTAAAAATGGCAGGAAAAAGGGAGATGGTTTGTTAAAGAAGAGTGGCAGAAAGTGTAAGCAGAGTGAGCTGAAGACAGGAGGAGAAATGGAAGTGAATGAGGGTGAAGTATTGGTGGTAGGTGTGGTGAAGTTCTCAGAAGTTCTCAGAGCCTGAGGCTTGCACCAAGGGTCAGGATAAGGATGAGTCTGTGACAGTAGGATTGAAGTTTTTGGAAAAAGTGGACCCTTGCCTTTTGGCTGATCCATTTGTGGTTTCAGGGTGGGTGAAAACAGAGTTGGGTGCTGTGGAATCGGCGAGGGTAACCAGAAGTGGTCTTGTGATAATTGTTTGTGATTCTGCTGGTCAGAGGGAAAAGGCACTCCACATTAAACGAATGGGGGCAAGAAATGTGAATTGTTTTGTTCTCAAGAAAAGGGTGCCATTGAAAGGAGTGATTACTGGGGTAGCAGTACATGTAAAAGTTGACCAACTGATGGGGAAGATTCCCGGTGTTTGTGATGCTCATAGTTTGGTGCGACACAGACAAGGTGATGAGAGTGCTGGAACAGAAGAGTCATTGTCTGTTATTTTGAGTTCTGATGTTGAGCCTTTGCCCGACAAAGTGATGTTAGGATTTATAAGTTGTTCTGTACGAGCTTTTGTGCCGAATACATTACATTGTTACAGGTGTCAAGCTTATGGGCATGTGTGTAGGAGGGAGGTTCCTAGGTGTGAGAAGTGTGCAGAAGGACATGAGACAAAGGAATGTGTAGCATTGGGGAAAGTAGTGGTATGTGTTAATTGTAGGGGTGCCCATGTGGCTGGGGATCAGAAATGTCCCATTGAGAGAGGCAGGTTGAGGTTTCCAGGGTTGTTGTCAACTGAAGTTGTCAACTGCTGAGGCGGTGAAGAAAGTAGAGGAAGATGGGTCAAAGGGGAGGATCCTGAGAGGAGTGTTGTGAGTAGTAGATCTGTACCAGTACAGAGGGAGGGATCCTGAGAGGAGTGGTGTGAGTAGTAGATCTGTACCAGTACAGAGGGAGGGATCCTGAGTAGTAGATCTGTACCAGTACAGAGGGAGGGATCCTGAGTAGTAGATCTGTACCAGTACAGAGGGAGGGATCCTGAGAGGAGTGGTGTGAGTAGTAGATCTGTACCAGTACAGAGGGAGGGATCCTGAGAGGAGTGGTGTGAGTAGTAGATCTGTACCAGTACAGAGGGAGGGATCCTGAGAGGAGTGGTGTGAGTAGTAGATCTGTACCAGTACAGAGGGAGGGATCCTGAGAGGAGTGGTGTGAGTAGTAGATCTGTACCAGTACAGAGGGAGGGATCCTGAGAGGAGTGGTGTGAGTAGTAGATCTGTACCAGTACAGAGGGAGGGATCCTGAGAGGAGTGGTGTGAGTAGTAGATCTGTACCAGTACAGAGGGATGAACCAACAAGTGAAATATGTTTCAGTAAGATTGGATTTTTAGCATTTTATAGCAATGGTTATCAACTGTACTGAAGGGATGGAACATAAGTCGCAGAAAGTTGTGGTGGCAGCTGCAGAGAGGCATTTGGGTGTGTGAGACTTGACATCAGAAGAGTTCCATGGTTTCCTGGAACTCTTCTGATGTTAAGCCTCACACACCAAAATACCTCTCTGCAGCTGCCACCACAACCACAATTTTCTGCGACTTACGTTCCATCCTTGCAGTACAGTTGATAACCATTGCTATAAATGTGTTAAGTGCTGATGTCCCACCCTTTCAGGTTGTTGGCCTGAGGTAGGACTTCATATATTTAAATAGTGGAGTAGGGTGTTTTTTTTTTTTTTTTTTTTTTTGAGTATAGTGTTAGATATTAGGCTATTTGTTTGTTTATTTATTTTGTTCAAGCAAAGTATAAAAGAGTTGTATTCAAGTCTAGTTGGTGGCGGTAATGCAACATATTGGATGCCAACCGGCATTAAACCTCATCGAAGAAGAATTAAATGGTTCCAATCGTTATTTCCACCATTCATTTGTCCTATAGGGGATTTTAGAAACACTTAAAATCAGGGAAGTGTTTCTAAACTTCCCTATAGGACAAATGGTTTTATGGGTATTATGACACCTTCAATGTCAGGCTGTATAGAGGGGTTGGTTGTTTAGCAACAAAAAGACATGTGCGTAACTAGGGGTAAAACAGACCGGGTTGGCTTAGATTGTTGACAACATGAAACATGAAGTTGCACAATGATCACTTGTCTCTCAAATACATCATTACAGTTGTTCGTTAGCTAGCTAGTGAATGTTTGTCATTGTTGCAAGCTACTCTATCTGGCCATCCAGAATCACAACAATACTAGGCCTTCTGTTCCCTTAAAGCGCTGCTTTGTTTTCATTAGGTTCTAAGCTAACCTGTCTGTGTTGAGCTCAGTGTGAGAGATGATGGTTGCCAGTATCCAGATTGAACCATTATTTCTTTCTAAGCTTATCCCCTCTCCAGTGTGATGTATTGATGAAGTGTGTGTGTGTGTGGGCATGCATTTGTCTTTCAGTGTGCCATAGTGATGAACCTGAGTGCTGTTGATCGCTGTGCGTTTGTGAAGACCACCCCAGACTGCAGTATGGAAGACAGCTTCATCAACTACCTCAAGATGACCTTCTGTCTACTACCACCCGACCTCACACCTCTCACCATCACACTCTGTGTAAGTGTGTGTGTGTGTGTGTCTTGTCAATAGCAGGTGCTCTTTACTACCCAGAAGGAGTTAAATTGAAATAAGGAAGCTGAAGCAACCTCAATAGAAGCTAGTAACAGATACTTCCCTCTGTTCTGAGTAGCACTTCCTCTAATAAAGCTGGATTTACATCAGCTTTAACTGAGCCATGCAGTAAAACACAGTCATGAAATCAGGCAGTGAGGGAAAAATGACATATTTACCTGCTTTGTTGATTATATCTGTATGAATATTGATAGTTAACAACTATGAGCTTGGCAATAGTAAGAGATTGCTAAGAGATTTTCATAACTACCAATGATGTGCTTCTGCAAAAGGATGGTTCCCCTCTAGCTCCCCGAAGACCCTCTGAGTGTATGGTCAAGGACATGGCGCAACTCAAGATAGAGAGCCTGAGGAACAGAACAAACTTGCTATTGTTTCTAATCAACTTTGCTTCTGACAAACTAAGCCAAATGGAGGGGGGGGTGAACATCACCTGGTACACATAACCACAAGATGAACACAAGGTAGCTTGTGATGCCCCGATCTGCCGGGCAGGGGTGGAACCAGCCATGACTAAGCATTTTTAGGTCTGCTATATTAGGTCTGCTGTAAGACCTCTTTATTTTTTGTATGGTTGAGCTCTCAGCCTTCCACTTCAGAGTGTATGGTTGACCAGCTTCATTATTGCAATTCTTATTCAATAAAGATGATTGTTTGAAGAAATGACAAAGTCTCTCTCACTTGGTTAAACATTTCCACGACAAGTGTTTAACTGAGGATTTGTCCTCAGGGTGTCCACCCAGTCTGGGTTACCCCAGAGGCCCAGGCTGTAGGCCTAGTAGTAGAGGCTACACTAGTTATTTGTGGGGAAGAAGAGATTTGACACCTGCCCATTTTGATATAAAAGTAATTTAATAGTTTAAACATTGACGTTTTGGCCATGTCAGAACTAATCTTTCATCTCTATCCCTCTTCTCTCTCTACAGATGATTTGGTTGTTGTTCTTGTTCATAGTTTTGGGACTGACTGCATCAAAGTTGTAAGTGTCACTTACATGCTGTTTATAATGTCTTTACAGCCTGTAAGTTAAGTTTACAGACTCTCTATAAGACTGAGAAACATGAGTTTCGTAACAGTCTCTGTCTCTCGCTGTACGCTGGCTGTAAAGAGAGTGGTGTTTATGGTTGTGTTTCGTTGACTGTAGGGTTACAACAGCGTTATCTTCAGCAGTTCAAGTTGATATGATCACATCCCACTGGGCACACACTGGTTGAATCAATGTTGTTTCCATGTCATTTCAATGAAATTACGTTGAATTGACGTCTGTGCTCAGTGGGATGGGCCTAGTCACTTGACCACCTGAGATGAGTGTGTTAAGGTTTCCTCTCAGGGAGATGAGACTTACTTTAATGCTTGTGATTTGGTCATGTGACTGATCACATGTATCACAGAGAAAGCAAATGTCCACCAGACTGTTGTTACATACTGTGTGTGTTTGAGGCTGGGGGGGTTCTAGGTTAACTATTGATTGACTCGCATCTATCTTCAGCTTCTGTCCCAACCTCTCAGCCATCTCCTCCTCCCTTCGACTCACACACAACGTGGCTGTATCCCTCTACAGCACACACACACACACACACTGTATCGCATTCAACATATTTTCATGAATATTTCTTTAAATTTGCTTAAATTATCATCTCGTCAGACATACACTCACAAACAAACTCTACTCTAGCACCAGAAGTGTTTTCCCTAACAGTGTGTGTCAGGGTGTTACGTTCCTGGCGCTAGGTAACGGAGCCCCAGATGTCTTCAGTGCCACAGTGGCCTTCTCCCGTCCACACACTGCTGGCCTGGCTATAGGAGCACTGTTTGGTACGTACACATACAACGCCTTGCTATAGAAGCACTGTTCAGTCAGAGTAGACCTGCTCCTTTAATCCCTCCTTCCCTCTGTCCATAGGAGCGGGTATCTTCGTAACCACTGTGGTTGCCGGGGCTGTGTCATTGGTCAAACCCTTCACTGTGGCGTCCCGCCCCTTCCTGCGTGATGTCATCTTCTACATGGCTGCTGTCTTCTGGACCGTCGTCATCCTCTACAGAGGAACTATATCACTGGGAGAGACACTGGGTAAACACACACACAGTTGGGTTAGACTTCTTGCGTTAGAGTTGTGTCATGGTTGTAGTAGTCAACATTACCCTGGGAGCTACACCACACCAAACCTCTCTCTATTTCAGGTTCATCTATCAGTCATGCCTCTGTGTCCCTCAAGCTTGAACCTAGTCAAAATATTACAGACCTAGACACAGTATTCAGTGCACTTCAGAAGTTAGGACTGTTTACACTGGTTTAAAAAAAAAATGTTTTCCCTTTATTTAACCAGGTAGGCTAGTTGAGAACAAGTTCTCATTTGCAACTGCGACCTGGCCAAGATAAAGCATAGCATTGTGAACAGACAACACAGTTACACATGGAGTAAACAATTAACAAGTCAATAATACAGTAGAAAAAAAGGAGAGTCTATATACATTGTGTGCAAAAGGCATGAGGAGGTAGGCGAATAATTACAATTTTGCAGATTAACACTGGAGTGATAAATGATCAGATGGTCATGTGCAGGTAGAGATACTGGTGTGCAAAAGAGCAGAAAATAAAATAAATAAAAACAGTATGGGGGATGAGGTAGGTAAAAATGGGTGGGCTATTTACCAATAGACTATGTACAGCGGCAGCGATCGGTTAGCTGCTCAGATAGCAGATGTTTGAAGTTGGTGAGGGAGATAAGTCTCCAACTTCAGCGAGTTTTGAAATTCGTTCCAGTCACAGGCAGCAGAGAACTGGAACGAAAGGCGGCCAAATGAGGTGTTGGCTTTAGGGATGATCAGTGAGATACACCTGCTGGAGCGCGTGTTACGGGTGGGTGTTTCCATCGTGACCAGTGAACTGATATAAGGCCTAGCATGGACTTGTAGATGACCTGGAGCCACTGGGTCTGGCGACGAATATGTAGCGAGGGCCAGCGGACTAGAGCATACAGGTCGCAGTGGTGGGTGGAATAAGGTGCTTTAGTGACAAAACGGATGGCACTGTGATGAACTGTATCCAGTTTGCTGAGTAGAGTGTTGGAAGCAATTTTGTAGATGACATCGCCGAAGTCGAGGATCGGTAGGATAGTCAGTTTTACTAGGGTAAGTTTGGCGGCGTGAGTGAAGGAGGCTTTGTTGCGGAATAGATATTGTTGTTGCGGAATAGATATTTGATTTTCGATTGGAGATGTTTGATATGAGTCTGGAAGGAGAGTTTACAGTCTAGCCAGACACCTAGGTACTTAATGAATGGGGTGAAATAAGAATAAGAATAAGGTGTTTGTTACTCTCTGTAGGGTACCTGGGGCTATATGTGGTGTATGTGGTAACAGTCATCGCGAGTGCCTACATCTACAGTCATCAGAAACACTCAGCGACCAGAAGTTCCATCCAGAACTCAACACATGTACCAGGTAACACACCCACACACACAACAAACTCTGCATTGTTGGGAACGGCCCGTAAGTAAGCATTTCACGGTTAGTCTACACTAACTGTGAATTAACTCAAATGTGACAAATAAAATTGGTTTTAATTTGACACACACACACACACAGTGAGTGTCACCTGGTGGACGTGTTTAACTATTCTGGACCAAACAAGAATAGTAATTGGGGACATTTTGTTAGTCCCCACGAGGTCAAATGCTATTTCTAGGGGGTTTAGGGTTATGGTTGGAATTAGTGTTAGGGTTGGAATTACATTAAGGGTTAGGAGCTAGAGTTAGGGTAAGAGTACGGGATAGGGAAAAATAGGCTTTTGAATGGGACTGAATTGTGTGTCCCCACAAGGTTAGCTGTACAAGATTGTGTGTCTGACAGTCATATCTGTCTGCAGAGTTCCAGTCGTCTGAGTCAGATGATGAGGCAATTCTTATATCTAATAGCAGCATCCAGGAGGACTACGGTAACAACCACAATCATGTGTACATTCTACTAAGTTATTCTGCTGGGGTGTGCTACGAGAATCAATCCAGTCAAGTGTTTGTGTTTGTGCGTGTATAGACAGTGAGTACTGTCCCCTGCTGCCCTACTGTGAATCAACCAGTTCCATCCTGTTGAGTTCTCTCAACCCGGTGGACAGCAGGATCTGGAGGAGGAAGTCCTGGCGCTGGAGGGCCATCAAAATAGTAAAGGTGTGCATGCATGACTGTATGTGTGTTTTTCTATTTGCAGATCTGAAGTTGTCTTTGCACTTTTCTATTGGCAGAACTGTAATAATTAGGAGTCAGTGTTATGACAGGGGTTGTGAACAGAGCCAGACCATATGTTTTTATTTGGACAGGAGGAGCATCATTATGTGCTTGAATGTGTGGTTACTGAGCTGCAGTTTCTCCCCTGTCCACCAGATGCCTCTGGAGGTGCTGCTGCTGCTGACTGTTCCCGTGGTGGATCCTGATCAAGAAGACAGGAACTGGAGAAGACCATTAAACTGCCTCCACCTGATCACCGCACCACTGGTGTGTGTGCTCACCTTCCGTTCTGGAGAGTGTAAGTCTACATGCCTGTGTATTAGTGAAGCGCAGGTTAACTCGTTATCTGCTGCCCACCTGGGTGTCAATTCCTTAAAAAATCCACAAATGTATCATTCTTGTGCTATTTATATCTATAGGTCACATTTAGCCTAGAATACTGAAAGAAAAACCTATCTGGTATTAGTGCATAAGTGTAAGCTTTACACCTCGATCACACTGACAGCATCATTGCATTCTGGCACACCAGAAGTACATTCATTTCCAATAGAACACTGCATTTGCCTTGCAGCATTACGTTGCAGAGGCAGTTGCAGTGCGTTGTGTGGTGCTTACGTTGAACGTATGCTTCAAACTGTATGTGTAGACGGCTTGACAGAAATGGTAGCAGAAGGTGAATGTTGAAATGTTGTTGCACACAGAGCCAGGTGATGATGTGTAACATTTTGCTCAGTGACGCTGTCGGTGTGATCAAGGCGTTACGCCAAATAACTTTCTCTGCCTGTTCGCAAAAGCTAATGTCAATCCACTGAGGCAGAGTTTTTAATTAAGAGAGAAACTGTGAAATGGAGAGTTGAAAATAAAGGGAAAGGAGGGCCAGAAAAGTCATGTTTGTGACAGATTTGTGTGTTAAGAGGATGACTGCATTGCCAGCTGTGTGATGATTGTGAGGCCCTATACAAATTTGACAGTCACAAGACAGGGACTTCAAATGGGCCTATGGCCAAGGGAACTGGACTGCCTACTGTTCAGATGGGTTAAATGGAAACTGAAATCTGGACACTGACTGTAACCTGAGCTATAACCTCTCACATATGCTTAATTATTTTAATATTAAGGCTATCTTGCAGTAAAATTATACACCAAATGTAGGAAAAATGTAGATATAGGAACAGGAGTGGAGAAATATGATTTATTTATTTCAGCATCTTGAGAGAATGTGAAAGTGCAGTTCGATACAGTCTGTAGAGCACAGGAGGTTGGTGGCACCTTAATTGGGGAGGACGGGCTCGTGGTATAGGCTGGAGTGGAATGGTATAAATACATCAAACACATGGTTTCCAGTTGTTTGATGCCATTCCACTGCTGTAGAGGTGATATCTTGATCAGTATCATAAAAGCTAGTATTTAAACCACATAAAATGTGCATCCAAGCCGAAATGGAAATCTTATCAGGAACCTATTGGGTCATTTTCATAGCTTTCTATTTCCTTACAACTGGTCAAACTGATGTCATTTGGACATTTTGCAGAGAAAATCTTTCATTTTTTTTAGTTAATTTATTTTCTCCCCGGTCGCTAAACTGCTCCACGAAAGAATCAGAGATGACCGAGAACGTTACCAATGTTAAGTAGATTGAAACATATTCTGGCGAGCAAGAGTTTATTTGGTCTTCTGGGGCAACATATAATGACAGAAGAGAAGCTGCATGTATATAATTATAGACAAGTTGACTAACACACAGCCTACCAAAATGTCAGAAATAAGCAGAAATGTATCTACATCGGGCATCGGGCCCCTGCCAACGAATTGTTCCGCCATCTCTGCCTGTAGCCTACAGCGCATTTTCTATATTAGAGGGTTAGGGTTGGGTGCGGTCTTCATATTTTCACTTTATCACATATAGTCTGGCGGTTGCGGATGCGTTGTTAGCAATTGCAGGCAGGTGCAGGTGAACAAACAGCTGATCTGCGCACCACTACTGTGTATGGGTGTGTGGTCAAAGAACCTCAATCTCTATTCTGTAAAATGTGACATCCTCTCCAGAAGAAGTGGGCTAACCCACTGGACTGGTGTCACTTTCTCTCTCTAGACGGGATGTATCAGATCGAGGATCATTTTCCTGTCTGGGCGTTGACGTTGCTCTTTGGCCTCTTCCTCTCCGCCATAGTCTTCCTCACCACCACCAACAACCACCCCCCGCCATACCACTCAGTAAGAACACATACACAGACTCATTCCTTCTTTCCATAACTGTTGTTGTCTCTGTTAGGTGTTGTGGTGAGTGTGTATGATGTGTGTGGGGTTTGTCCATAGCTGTTCTCTCTGCTGGGCTTTGTGGTGAGTGTGTATGATGTGTGTGGGGTTTGTCCATAGCTGTTCTCTCTGCTGGGCTTTGTGGTGAGTGTGTATGATGTGTGTGGGGTTTTCTCCATAGCTGTTCTCTCTGCTGGGCTTTGTGGTGAGTGTGTATGATGTGTGTGGGTTTTGTCCATAGCTGTTCTCTCTGCTGGGCTTTGTGGTGAGTGTGTATGATGTGTGTGGGTTTTCTCCATAGTTGTTCTCTCTGCTGGGCTTTGTGGTGAGTGTGTATGATGTGTGTGGGTTTTCTCCATAGCTGTTCTCTCTGCTGGGCTTTGTGGTGAGTGTGTATGATGTGTGTGGGTTTTCTCCATAGCTGTTCTCTCTGCTGGGCTTTGTGGTGAGTGTGTATGATGTGTGTGGGTTTTCTCCATAGCTGTTCTCTCTGCTGGGCTTTGTGGTGAGTGCGATATGGATCAGTGCTGCGGCTTTGGAGGTGGTCAGTATCCTGCACATGCTCGGTGTGGTCTTCAGTCTGTCCAACAATTTACTGGGTCTCACACTGCTGGCCTGGGGAAACAGCATAGGGGGTGAGACACATACACACAAACTGAGGTTATCTGCACTCCCCTACTAATCATTCAACAGAAGACAGACTGACTGCTTGCTTGCTGTAGTGTTGAATCTGTTTATTTCCAGATAGTTTTTCTGACGTCACCATCGCTCGCCAGGGATACCCTCAGATGGCAATATCAGCCTGCTTTGGGGGAATCATCTTTAGTATCCATTTGTGTGTCTTCTGGACATGTTTGTGCAGGCATAATGGGAGTGTGTGTTTGACTGTTAAAAGCATAATACGAGTGTGTGTGTGTGTGTGTGTGTGTACCTCTGCTATGTGTATGCATCCTGTTTCTGCCTTGACCGTGTTCCTCTCAGACATGCTGATTGGCGTGGGCATTGGCTGTCTGATGCGGATGTTTAACAATGAGCCAGTGGTGACGGTACGTCTGCTCTTAGCTTCAGTACCCTGTTATATATATATATATATATATATATATACACATACACACAGTTGAAGTCAGAAGTTTACATAAACCTTAGCCAAATACATTTATACATTCCTGACATTTTAAGTAAAATTTTATAGTAAAATTCCCTGTCTTAGGTCAGTTAGGATCACCACTTTATTTTAAGAATTTGAAATGTCAAAATAATAGTAGAGTGATTTATTTCAGCTTTTATTTCTTTCATCACAGTCTCAGTGGGTCAGAAGTTTACATACACTAAATTATTATTTGGTAACATTTCCTTAAACAATTTAAACTTGGGTCAAACATTTCAGGTAGTCTTCCACAAGCTTCCCACAATAAGTTGGGTGAATGTTGGCCCATTCCTCCTGACAGAGTTGTTGTAACTGAGTCAGGTTTGTAGGCCTCCTTGCTCGCACACGCTTTTTCAGTTCTGCCCACATATTTTCTATAGGATTGAGGTCAAGGCTTTGTGATGGCCACTCCAATACCTTGACTTTGTTGTCCTTAAGCCATTTTGCCACAACTTTGGAAGTATGCTTGGGGTCATTGTCCATTTGGAAGACCCATTTGTGACCAAGCTTTAACTTCCTGACTGATGTCTTGTGATGGTGCTTCAATATATCCACATCATTTCCCTTCCTCATAATGCCATCTATTTTGTGAAGTGCACCAGTCCCTCCGGCAGCAAGGCACCCCCAGAACATGATGCTGCCACCCCCGTGCTTCACGGTTTGGATGGTGTTCTTTGGCTTGCAAGCCTTACCCTTTTTCCTCCAAACATAACGATGGTGATTATGGCTTAACAGGTCTATATTTGTTACATCAGACCAGAGGACATTTCTCCAAAAAGTACGTTCTTTGTCCCCATGTGCAGTTGCAAACCGTAGTCTGGCTTGTTTATGGCGGTTTTGGAGCAGTGGCCTCTTCCTTGCTGAGTGGCCTTTCAGGTTATTTCTATATAGGACTTGTTTTACTGTGTGGATATATATACTTTAGTACCTTTGTCCTCCAGCATCTTCACAAGGTCCTTTGCTGCTGTTCTGGGATTGATTTGCACTTTTCGCACCAAAGTACGTTCATCTCTAGGAGACAGAACGTGTCTCCTTCCTGAGCGGTATAACGGCTGCGTGGTCCCATGGTGTTTATACTTTGTACAGATGAACATGGTACCTTCAGGCGTTGGACCAGACTTGTGGAGGTCTACAATATTTTTCCGGAAGTCTTGGTGGATTTTCCCATGTCAAGCAAAGAGGCACTGAGTTTAAAGGTAGACCTTGAAATACATCCACATGTACACCTCCAATTGACTCAAATGATGTCAATTAGTCAGAAGCTTCTAAAGCCATGACATCATTTTCTGGAATTTAGGCACAGTCAACTTGGTGTATGTAAACTTCTGAGTCACTGGAATTGTGATACAGTGAATTATATGTGAAATTATCGTTGGAAAACTTACTTGTCATGTACAAAGTAGATGTCCTAACCGACTTGCCAAAACTATAGTTTGTTAACAAGAAATTTGTGGAGTGGTTAAAAAACGAGTTTTAATGACGCCAACCTAAGTGTATGTAAACTTCAGACTTCAACTGTATGTATATATATGAGCTGAGTTTGTAATTGGGTGTCATAAACATTTGTAGAGAGGTAGTGACCAGAGAAATGTCTGTCTGAAGTGTGTAGGATAGGAGTTTTATCAGGAAATAAATTAAAATGTTTATCAATGAGAGAGAATAGCAGCCGTCCCGATATTGAACTCTGTGCAACACCTTTTTTCAGTTTCCACATGATTGGACTGGTATTACCCCCCTAGTTTGAACCTGCAGGTTTGTTGACCTGGGTTCTAGCAGGTTCTCTGGGTCTCTCTCTGGTCCTCTCCTTCATCCTAGTTCCTCTGCACTGTTTCCACATGGGCCGGTCCTATGGAATCTTCCTCCTGCTCTTCTACGCGGTCTTCCTCCTGGTTGCGCTGCTCACTGAGTTTGGCTTTATCCACACCGGAAGCCAGTAAGGGATGTAAGGCATGGACCAGTCTGGTGGAGCTGCCTGTGAGTACTGACAAGACTGTCTGAGACCTGAGTGACTTAAAGCCAATAACACTGGGCCTTAATTGAATTGGAGCAAATCACCCTGTGGCTTTACTTTAGTCTGTTTGCACTGACTGTATTTTTATATTTAGATTGCTATTAGCTGTTACTTGAGAACAGCTTCTCTTCCTGGGGTCCACACAAAACAATTATACAGAAATGACTGTAGGGACAATTGTTCTTACAGGCAACATCCCGTGAAACTTATGTGAAAGCAACACTGTTTTAAAAGTAACCCATATACCAACAAGGAGAAGAAATACATTAAAAGGCTGCAGTAGCACTAGGGAATTATCTCCTTTAAATCAATGTGAATGCAGTGTCTCCTATCTTAGCGAGACACACTGCTATATGTAATGGTTGTGAGTAAATTGTCAAATGTGCTCTATGCGTTTTATGGCATAGAAATACCTATATAGTTCCAACTTCTGAAACATGAAACAGTAGGGGGCAGCTGTTAAAATGATTTGAAGATGGCCCTAAACAAGCTACTTTACGTAGTAGCTTCAAACATTGTTTAAAAAATGTTTGATTAAGAAATAGTTTTCTTTACCATGACAGATGTATGATAGATATAGAGGTAATACATTACTGCCCCTGATAGTTATTGGCACCTTTGGTAAAGGATGCTGTTAGGAGAACTTTGTCTGGACTGTGTGTATATGTGTTAAAGGAACTGAGCTCCAGGTAGATCACAAGTCCCTAGTGAACTCCGTTAAACAGCTTAACTGAAGAGAACATACTGAGCGGGGTTCAGTCTGGTTTTAGCACCACAACGTTGCTTATCATTGATTTATCAAAGGCATTTGATTCAGTTGACCATGAATTGTTGCTAGCTAGACTCGGTAACGGGGCGGTAAACAGTTGCTAAACCAATATGTACATGCTGACAATCACAAGTCTAGATTAGAGGTGTGCCCCAGGGTTCCATTTTAGCTCCTGTGTTGTTCTCAATGTGTATTAATGATTTGGGAAATGGGATGCAACCAGTAAAGCTGCATCTATATGCAGATGATAGTCATATATTCATGTGCACATTCTCTGGTTCAGGCTGTTGAAGAGCTCCAGACTGCTTTTCAGTCACTTTTGGCCTCCCTTTGTGGTCTCAAACTGGTATTGAATGTACACAAAACTAAATTCATGACCTTTACCAGAGCTAGAACTCAGCCAGAGAAGGTTAGCATTGTCACATCTGGTGGCTTATCCATTGAAAAAGTGTCATCCTACAAATACCAAGCTATATGGTTGGATGACATGACCTTTAAAGTTCATATGGATAATCTTGTGAGGAAGCTTAAATTGAAATTGGGGTTTTATTTTTGTAATAAGGCTTGCTTCCCGCTTATGGCCAGAAAGCATTTACATTTAAAGTCATTTAGCAGACGCTCTTATCCAGAGCGACTTACAAATTGGTGCATTCACCTTATGACATCCAGTGGAACAGCCACTTTACAATAGTGCATCTAAATCTTAAGGGGGGGGGGTGAGAAGGATTACTTTATCCTATCCTAGGTATTCCTTAAAGAGGTGGGGTTTCAGGTGTCTCCGGAAGGTGGTGATTGACTCCGCTGTCCTGGCGTCGTGAGGGAGTTTGTTCCACCATTGGGGGTCCAGAGCAAAGCAAAGCAGATTGATCAGGCCACTTTTCTCTCTGTAATTGATTATGGTGACTTGTTGTATATGCATGCAGCCTCCTCTGTCATGCATCCTTACTCTTTATTACAAATGCCAAGTCACTCACCCACCATTGTGTGTTGGACCTCACTTAATATGCGCAGAAAGCTACATTTGTATGTGTTCATCTACAAAGCATTAACTCTGTAGTCTGGTCTCCTTCACCGCCAGCAGTTACCGGGCCTGCTAGGTGATTGCTACTTACAGGGACATGGAATAGTCTACAACCAATGCTTCATCTAGATATGTTAGGGCCACTGACTTAATAAATCAGGAAGACTGTTACAGGAGTGTAGATGCTTTTTTTCATGTTGAATTGACGTATGTTTTAATTCTAATATATTGATTGTTTGTGGCTGCCTTCTTGTCCGGGTCTCAATGGGCTTTTCCTGGTTCAATAAAGGTTCTTACGACTCATGTGTAGGTTCTGAGATGTTGTGTATGGTCTCTGTTAAAGATCTAAATAAAAACATCCATGTAACAACCAGGTGTTGTCTATAGCCATATCTCAGGGCTTGTCTGAGCCCGGAGTCTCCCAAGTGGTGCAGCGGTCTAAGACACTGCATCTAAGTGCTTGAGGTGTCACTACAGACAGTGGTTCAAATCCAGGCTGTATCGCAACCGGCTGTGATTGGGAGTCTCAGGACTACGCACAATTTGCCCAGTATCGTCCGGGGTAGGCCATCATTGTAAATAAGAATTTGTTCTTAGCTTATTATTTTTATTTAACTAGGCAAGTCAGTTAAGGTAGCTATGCAAATGCACGTGACAAAGTGAAACATTTATTTACATTATTCCTAATTTAATACACTGACAATTTATAAAAGTAAAGTACTGTCTTAGGTTTGTTGAAACACTGGTTAGGAGATATAGCTGTAGGTTACTAGACAGGTGCAGGGGTTTGAGGGGTGTGTGTAGTGGCTTGAGGGGGCTGAGATTACTACCAGCAGACAGGGTGGGCGTGTCTTGATGCCAGGAGAGTCCGATGACGAATGAACACAGGAGGGGGAGTGGCTACAAAATAGGCTGTATCTACATGCAGCAGTGTTCATCTCATAGAGATGGATGTAACATTGTGTCAGAGCATTGGCAGCACCATTGAGGCATTCTCCATTTTTCAGTAATCAATTCTTATTTTACTACTTCTACAAACTTGGCATACTGCCACCTGGAGTGTTTGAACAGGTATAAAGCCAAGCTTAGTGATTTACTGCCACATGCAGTTATGGAATGTCTGGGTACGAGTATAATTCATTGGCTGATCCTTCCTGATGACCTGGATAGAATGATTTGTTCCTTCCTTAAACCATAAAGTCCCACCCAATTGACTACTTCAAAATGGTTAAAGTCCTCAATGGCATTGCCCAGGCTACATCAGGCTTTTGGGCACTAGAGTCCTCTATTTATCTCTATGGTGTGTGTCCGTTCCCTGTCCAGATGTGTCCTCTCCGTGCAGTAAAAAAAAAATGTGAGTACTGTGAAATCCCAAGTCCATCCTAGTGTCTCATCGTTCTCAGGTCCTGAACATCAGCTCTGTCTCACAGCTAGAGGGCCTAACACTTAAACCCTGACCTCTAAGCCATCCATCGATGCTCTTCTTCTCCTATCCATGCATCAGCAGACTAAGTCCTGTTAGGGTTGGGGTTAGATAAAGCTCTTAAACATGTTTGAACACTGCGATCCAGTCAGAGAGAAAACAACATGATTTATATCAACACAAATCACTGCTGGGATCCAGGCTGTAGTCCAGTGACATCACATCTGTCCACATCCCGACTGTCCAACAGGATGCCAGAGTACAATCCCTCAGGATGGGTGGAGGGAGGGAAGAGATGGAGTGTTGAGTGTGTCTCCGTATTGTCATTGTGGAAAACATTTAGTTCAGAGTGCTCTGTGGCATGATGACTGAAGTCAAAGAGGTGTGTTTGAAAGGGAGAAACAGTGAGTATTAGTTGGTGCTAAGTAGTCCTTGTGAGTTGAGCTGGGGTTAGGATTCTCGTTCAGGGCAGGGAGGAGGGATGTCCAGCTCTCTCTCCACTAGGCTTCTGTCTGACTGGGGTAAATTATCTCTGGAGTACTCAGCATACCACTCCTACACACACACACACACACACACACACACACACACACACATTTTTAAAAAGTGTCACAGCTGACAAGTCAAATATAGTCATTTGTGAAATCCCATTGGTTAGACAGTGAGGGAACATCCTGTCTTCAGCTAGATCAAGTCTCATTTAAAGTGACATCTAAGATGGAGCAGTCTGCAGGGTTCTGGTTGTCATGGCAATGTGACTCACCTGAATCTCCTCCTCGTACATCTTCATGCTGAGGTCACTCTTGGTCCGCGACCTCCGACCCAGATACACCAGAGACGAGCTCTACACACACACACGTGTCTATATTTGTAAGAGTGTAGGACGGTGTTTGTGCGTGTATTTGCGAGTGTAGGTCTGTGTGTTCTCACCCCACTGCGGTCCATGGCCAGCAGTACTCCCTGTAGAGAGTTAAGTGAGGAGAGCCCTGGACACGTCTTCTTATAAAGCTCCAGAGTGGCCAACGCCTCATCACGACTCACCTCTGCCTCAAACACTATACCGTTCTCATCTACACCACACAAACACACCATCTTTATACACACATTTCAAACCCTATACCGTTCTCATCTACACCACACAAACACACCATCTTTATACACACATTTCAAACCCTATACCGTTCTCATCTACACCACACAAACACACCATCTTTATACACACATTTCAAACACTATACCGTTCTCATCTACACCACACAAACACACCATCTTTATACACACATTTCAAACCCTATACTGTTCTCATCTACAACACACCATCTTTACACACACACACACACAACTCATCTACACCACAAACACACCATCTTTACACACACATCTTTACACACACACACACACACACACACTCTCACACCACACACTACACTGTTCTCATCTACACCACAAACACACCATCTTTACACACACATCTCAAGCACTACACCATTCTCATCTTACTTTGACCGTTCACTCGCGCACACACAGACTTACCCTCAGGATCTAACAGTGGTTCTTTGTTCTTCCGGCTGTAGTTCATACGGAACACAAACGCATCCAGGATGAAGGCAACGATGATGGTCATCACCACCTAGAGAGGACAGAGGGAAATTATTACACACGCTAGTTCACACAAAAACAAGCATACACTACCGGTCCAAAGTTTAGGGTAACTTAAATGTCCTTGTTTTTTAAAGAAAAGCACAATTTTTGTCTATTAAAATAACATAAAATTGATCAGAAAACCATGTAGACATTGTTAATGTTGTAAATGACTATTGTAGCTGGAAACGGCTGATTTTTAATGGAATATCTACAGAGGCCCATTATCAGCAACCATCACTCCTGTGTTCCAATGGCACATTCTGTTAGCTAATCCAAATTTATAATTTAAAAAAGGCTAATTGATCATTAGAAAACCCTTTTGCAATTATGTTAGCACAGCTGAAACTGTTGTCCTGATTAAAGAAGCAAGACAACTCTCCTTTTTTAGACTAGTTGAGTATCTGGAGCATCAGCATTTGTGGGTTCAATTACAGGCTCAAAATGGCCAGGAACAAAGAGGTTTCTTCTGAAACTCGTCAGTCTATTCTTGTTCTCAGAAAGAAAGACTATTCCATGCGAGAAATTTCCAAGAAACGGAAGATCTCGTACAACACTGTACTATTCCCTTCACAGAACAGCGCAAACTGACTCTAACCAGAATAGAAAGAGGAGTGGGAGGCCCCGGTGCACAACTGAGCAAGAGGACAAGTACATTAGAGTGTCTAGTTTGAGAAACAGACGCCTTACAAGTCCTCAAATGGCCGCTTCATTAAAAAGTATCCGCAAAACACCAGCCTCAATGTCATCAGTGAAGAGGCGACTCCGGAATGCTGGCCTTCTAGGCAGAGTTGCAAAAAAAAGACATATCTCAGACTGGCCAATAAAAATAAAAGATTAAGATGGGCAAAGGAACACAGACACTGGACAGAGGGCCTCTGTCTCAAAGGCCAGCATCCCGGAGTTGCCTCTTCACTGTTGACTTTGAGACTGGTGTTTGCCGGTACTATTTAATGAAGCTGCCAGTTGAGGACTTGTGAGGTGTCAGTTTCTCATACTAGACACTAATCTACTTGTCCTCTTGCTCAGTTGTGCACCGGGGCCTCCCACTCCTCTTTCTATTCTGGTTAGAGACAGTTTGCGCTGTTCTGTGAAGGGAGTAGTACACATCGTTGTACAAGATCTTCAGTTTCTTAGCAATTTCTCACATGGAATAGCCTTCATTTCTGAGAACAAGAATAAATTGACGATTATCAGAAAAAAGTTATTAGTTTCTGGCCATTTTGAGCCTATAATCGAACCCACAAATGCTGATGCTCCTGATACTCAACTAGTCTAAAAAAGGAGAGTTGTCTTGCTTCTTTAATCAGGATAACAGTTTCAGCTGTGCTAACATAATTGCAAAAGGGTTTTCCTATGATCAATTAGCCTTTTAAAATGATCAACTTGGATTAGCTAACACAACGTGCCATTGAAACACAGGAATGATGGTTGCTGATAATGGGCCTCTGTACCCCTATGTAGATATTCCATTAAAAATCAGCCGTTTCCAGCTACAATAGTCATTTACAACATTAACAATGTCTACACTGTATTTCTAATTAATTTGATGTTATTGTAAATTGACATTTTTTTTGTGCTTATCTTTAAAAAACAAGGACATTTCGAAGTAACCCCAAACTCTTGAACGGTAGTGTACGTGCACACACAGACAAAACCGGTCTCACCATGGTGACGATGTAGAAGGTCATGAAGTAGAGGCGGCTCCAGTGAGTGGTCATGGATGTCACTCCTTCCTGTAGGGTAGGGGACAGCAGCTGTCAATCAACCTCAGCAACCAATCACAACGCTGGACAAGCTTGACAGTCAGGCAGCAGCAGAAGTTTAATCAGATAGGCAGCATTCATTGTAAGGACGAACAGAGTATTACCATGGTGATGTACCAGTTGTTTACCACAGTCAGCTCAAACAGAGTCACTGCAGAGAAGAGATGGAGAGAGATCCTGAATTCCAAATCAATCCCTAGCACTTTATTACACTGAACAAAAATATAAAACACAACATGTAAAGTGTTGGTCCCATGCATCATGAGCTGAAAAAAAACCTGCACGAAAAGCTTAATTAGCTTAGATTTTGTGCACAAATGTGTTTACATTCCTGTGAGCATTTCTTCTTTGCCAAGATGATCCATCCACCTGACAGGTGTGGAATATCAATAAGCTGATTAAACAGCATGGTCATTACACAGGTGCACCTTGTGCTGGGGACAATAAAAGGCCTCTCTAAAATGTGCAGTTTGTCACACAACACAATGCCACAGATGTCTCAAGTTGAGGGAGCGTGCAATTGGCAAGCTGACTGCAGAAAAGTTCACCAGAGTTGTTGCCAGAGAAATTAATGTTAATTTCTCTACAAACTCGTATTAGAGAATTTGGCAGTACGTCCAACTGGCCTCCCATCCGCAGACCACATGTAATCACTCCATCCCAGGACCTCTACATCCGGCTTCTTCACCTGCGGGATTGTCTTGACGGGAGTGGGGGGGGATCTGAGGAGTATTTCTGTCTGTAATAAAGCCCCTTTGTGGGGAAAACATTATTCTGATTGGCTGGGCCTGGCTACCAAGTGGGTGGGCCTATGCCCTTCAAGGCCCATCTATGGCTGCAGCCCTGCCGTCATGTAAAATCCATAGATTAGGGCCTAATGAATTTATTTCAAATTGGGTTTCCATGTATGAACTGTAACTCAGTAAAATCTTTGAAATTGTTGCATGTTGTGTTTATGTTTTTGTTCAGTATTTTTTATTTATTTATTTATATATATATATATATATTTATTTTTTTAAATTTTTTATTTATATATATAATATATAATAAATAAAAAAATATATATAATAAAAAAAATAAATAAAAAATAAAAATAAAAAATATATATATATATATATATATATATATATATATATATATATATATATATATAAATACAAATTTAAAATATATATATATAAATATACATAAATAAATAAATATACATAAATATATATTATAAATATAAAACAGGGAACTGCCTAGTATCGACTACTGTGTGTGCATGTGTTTACCAAAGCTGCTGAGGATATTGTTGAAGTTGTTGAGATAGTAGTAGCCCTCGTCCAGCACCGTCCTGTTGCCTATGGTTACATTAATCTGCCTGTAGGAATCTGCCACTGTACTGGTACTGATAGGGGGGGTATGAGAGAGAAATAGTGTAGAGCGAGAGAGAGAGAAAGAGTAAAGAGAGAAAGAGTAGAGAGAGAGAGGAGTGAGTGAGAAATAGAGAAATAGAGTAGAGAGGAGAGAGCGAGAGCGAGAAATAGAGTAGAGAGCGAGAAATAGAGTAGAGAGGAGAGAGTGAGCGCGAGAGAGGAGTGAGCGAGAAATAGAGTAGAGAGAGGAGTGAGCGAGAAATAGCGTATATTATAAATATAAAAGAGGAACTGAGAGGAGTGAGAGGGAGTGAGTATCGACTAAATAGAGTACAGAGAGGAGTGAGAGAGAGAGGAGTGATAGAGAGAGAGAGAGAATAGAGAGAGAGAGAGAGAGAGGAGTGTGTGTGCGTAGATGAGAGAGAAAAAGGAGTGTTTAGAAAGCTGCTGAGGAGAGAGAGAGAAATAGATTGTTGAAGTTAGAGAGAGGAGTGAGAGAGAGGAGTGAGAGGAGTGAGAGGAGTGAGAGAGAGAGGGAGGAGTGAGAGAGAGGAGAGAGAGGAGAGAGCGAGCAAGAAATAGAGTACAGAGAGGAGTGAGAGAGAGGAGTGATAGAGAGAGAGAGAGAGAGAGAGAGGGAGTGATAGAGAGAGAGAGAGAGAGGAGTGAGAGAGAGGAGTGATAGAGAGAGAGAGGAGTGAGAGAAATAGCGTAGAGAGAGTAGAGAGAGAAAAAGGAGTGAGCGAGCGAGAAATAGAGTAGAGAGAGGAGTGAGCGAGCAAGAAATAGAGTAGAGAGGAGTGAGAGAGGAGTGAGAGGAGAGAGAGGAGAGAGAGAGAAGTGAGAGAGAAGTGAGAGAAGTGAGAGAGAGGAGAGAGAGAAGTGAGAGAGAGGAGAGAGAAGTGAGAGAGAGGAGAGAGAGAGTGATAGAGAGGAGAGAGAGGAGAGAGAAAGAGAGAGGGAGGAGTGAGAGAGTTGAGAGAGAGAGAGAGAGAGAGAGAGAGTGAGAGAAATAGCGTGAGAGTAGAGAGAGAAAAAAAGGAGTGAGCGAGCGAGAAATAGAGTAGAGAGTAGAGCAAGAAATAGAGTAGAGAGAGGAGTGAGCGAGCAAGAAATAGAGTAGAGAGGAGTGAGCGAGCAAGAAATAGAGTAGAGAGGAGTGAGCGAGCAAGAAATAGAGGAGAGGAGTGAGAGAGGAGTGAGAGGAGAGAGAGGAGAGAGAGGAGAGAGAGAGAAGTGAGAGAGAAGTGAGAGAAGTGAGAGAGAGGAGAGAGAGAAGTGAGAGAGAGGAGAGAGAGAAGAGAGAGAGAGGAGAGAGAGAAGTGAGAGAGAGGAGAGAGAGGAGTGATAGAGAGGAGAGAGAGGAGAGAGAAAGAGAGAGGGAGGAGTGAGAGAGAGGAGTGAGAGAGGAGTGATAGAGAGAGAGAGAGAGAGAGGAGTGAGAGAAATAGCGTAGAGAGAGTAGAGAGAAAAAGGAGTGAGCGAGCGAGAAATAGAGTAGAGAGAGGAGTGAGCGAAGTGAGAGAGAGGAGAGAGAGAAGTGAGAGAGAGGAGAGAGCGAGCAAGAAATAGAGTAGAGAGAGGAGTGAGAGAAGTGAGAGAGAGGAGAGAGAGAAGTGAGAGAGAGGAGAGAGAGAAGTGAGAGAGAGGAGAGAGAGAAGTGAGAGAGAGGAGAGAGAGGAGTGATAGAGAGGAGAGAGAGGAGAGAGAAAGAGAGAGGGAGGAGTGAGAGAGAGGGAGGAGTGAGAGAGAGGAGTGATAGAGAGAGAGAGAGAGAGAGAGAGGAGTGAGAGAAATAGCGTAGAGAGAGTAGAGAGAGAAAAAGGAGTGAGCGAGCGAGAAATAGAGTAGAGAGAGGAGTGAGCGAAGTGAGAGAGAGGAGAGAGAAAGTGAGAGAGAGAGAGAGAGCGAGCAAGAAATAGAGTAGAGTGAGAGAAGTGAGAGAGAGGAGAGAGCGAAGTGAGAGAGAGGAGAGAGCGAGCAAGAAATAGTAGAGAGAGGAGAGAAAGTGAGAGAGAGGAGAGAGAGAGAGTGAGAGAGAGGAGAGAGAGTGAGAGAGAGGAGAGAGAGGAGAGATAGAGAGGAGAGAGAGGAGAGAGAAAGAGAGAGGGAGGAGTGAGAGAGAGGGAGGAGTGAGAGAGAGGAGTGATAGAGAGAGAGAGAGAGAGAGAGTGATAGAGAGAGAGAGAGAGAGAGAGAGGAGTGAGAGAAATAGCGTAGAGAGAGGAGAGAGAGAAAAAGGAGTGAGCGAGCGAGAAATAGAGTAGAGAGAGGAGTGAGCGAGCAAGAAATAGAGTAGAGAGAGGAGTGAGCGAGCAAGAAATAGAGTAGAGAGAGGAGTGAGCGAGCAAGAAATAGAGTAGAGAGAGGAGTGAGCGAGCAAGAAATAGAGTAGAGAGAGGAGTGAGCGAGCAAGAAATAGAGTAGAGAGAGGAGTGAGCGAAGTGAGAGAGAGGAGAGAGAGAAGTGAGAGAGAGGAGAGAGCGAGCAAGAAATAGAGTAGAGAGAGGAGTGAGAGAAGTGAGAGAGAGGAGAGAGCGAAGTGAGAGAGAGGAGAGAGCGAGCAAGAAATAGAGTAGAGAGAGGAGTGAGAGAAGTGAGAGAGAGGAGTGAGAGAGAGAGAGAGTGAGAGAGAGGAGAGAGAGAGTGAGAGAGAGGAGGAGAGAGAGTGAGAGAGGAGAGGAGGAGAGAGAGAAAGAGAGGGAGGAGAGAGGAGGAGTGATAGAGAGGGAGGAGTGAGAGAGAGGAGTGATAGAGAGAGAGAGAGTGAGATAGAGAGCAAGAAGAGAGAGAGGAGTAGAGAGAAATAGCGTAGAGAGAGTAGAGAGAGAAAAAGGAGTACGAGCGAGAAATAGAGTAGAGAGAGGAGTGAGCGAGAGCAAGAAATAGAGTAGAGAGGGAGTGAGAGTGAGAGAGAGAGAGAGAAGTGAGAGAGAGGAGAGAGCAAGAAATAGAGTAGAGAGGAGTGAGAGAGTGAGAGAGAGGAGAGAGCGAAGTGAGAGAGAGGAGAGAGCGAGCAAGAAATAGAGTAGAGAGAGGAGTGAGAGAAGTGAGAGAGGAGAGAGAGAGAAGTGAGGAAGTGAGAGAGAGAGTGAGAGAGAGGAGAGAGAGAGAGAGATAGAGAGGAGAGAGAGAGAGAGAGAAAGAGAGGGGAGGAGTGAGAGAGAGGAGTGATAGAGAGAGAGGAGAGAGAGAGGAGTGATAGAGAGAGAGAGAGAGAGAGGGAGTGATAGAGAGAGAGAGAGAGAGAGAGTAGAGAGAGAAGAAGAGTAGAGAGTGAGCGAGAAAAAGGAGTGAGCGAGAAATAGAGTAGAGAGGTGAGCGAGCAAGAAATAGAGTAGAGAGAGGAGTGAGCGAGCAAGAAATAGAGTAGAGAGAGGAGTGAGCGAGCAAGAAATAGAGTAGAGAGAGGAGTGAGCGAGCAAGAAATAGAGTAGAGAGAGGAGTGAGCGAGCAAGAAATAGAGTAGAGAGAGGAGTGAGCGAGCAAGAAATAGAGTAGAGAGAGGAGTGAGCGAGCAAGAAATAGAGTAGAGAGGAGTGAGCGAGCAAGAAATAGAGTAGAGAGAGGAGTGAGCGAGCAAGAAATAGAGTAGAGAGAGGAGTGAGCGAGCAAGAAATAGAGTAGAGAGAGGAGTGAGCGAGCAAGAAATAGAGTAGAGAGAGGAGTGAGCGAGCAAGAAATAGAGTAGAGAGAGGAGTGAGCGAGCAAGAAATAGAGTAGAGAGGAGTGAGAGAGGAGTGAGAGGAGAGAGAGGAGAGAAGTGAGAGAGAAGTGAGAGAAGTGAGAGAGAGGAGAGAGAGAAGTGAGAGAGAGGAGAGAGAGAAGTGAGAGAGAGGAGAGAGAGAAGTGAGAGAGAGGAGAGAGAGGAGTGATAGAGAGGAGAGAGAGGAGAGAGAAAGAGAGAGGGAGGAGTGAGAGAGAGGGAGGAGTGAGAGAGAGAAATAGAGTAGAGAGAAATAGAGTAGAGAGAGTAGTGAGAGAGAGAAAGAGAGTAGAGAGGAGTGAGAGAGAAATAGAGTAGATAAAGAGAGAATAGAGAGAGAAATAACATAACTGAAACCCATGTGAACCAAGATAGCCATCTTGTAGTCATATTACTAGAGCTCCAATATCCTTGTAGAATTCATAGTCTGTGGTAGGGTCTGCCTCGAACAACGTGTCAGGGTAGACTTACGGGTTGGTGTGTGGAGTGTATGAGGAAACTGTGTGTATGAGGAGTGTGTGTGTGACTCACTTGCAGCAGTTAGGGTAAACTACATCAGCGAAGAACTCCATCCCCACGATGGCAAAGGAGTAGTAGAAGATAATCAGTGTCAGCCCCAGACTGAGAACACACACACACACACACACACACACACACAAAGGTTCTTATTAAAAGTCTCATACCTGCCTTGTATGTAAATATAGTGGGTTATGGTTCAGAGGTCAGGAAGTAAAGGCGTTACCTTGCCATCCTTGGGAAGAGTTCAAACATGGTGTCCAACACATTGCGATACCTCTGCTTTATCTTAAACAACCTGAGCGAGAAAACACACACACTTACAAGCGGAGTGCACACACTTATACGTGATGATCAATACAATATTTACAAAATCTACATATAACATGCATCTAACAAAATACCCCTGAAAACATAGATGTGTGTTGTCATAGTAACCCACCTGAGTAGCTGCAGCGGTCTGAGCACCACAATGAAGTAGAAGGGCTCCATGTCGAAGGCCAGAGTAATCAAGCCCAGAAAGGCAAACACAGTCACAGAGAAGTCAAACCTGGTGAGGCGAACACAGAGACACTGATGGCTACTAGGCTACTAGATAATCACAGTGGACATGCTAATGGTTGAGGGTAAGTTGTTAGGGTTTAATGGTCGGTACTCACAGGTTCCAGCCAGAGCTGAAGTAGGCCAACGGCCCCAAGCCTGTTATCTTCAACAACACCTCCACCCCATAGACTAGAGATTGAGAAAGAGAGAGAGGGGGAGTACAAATGTGTGTTCTCACTAGTGACAAAGAGGAGGTGGCTCTGTGTGTGTGTGTGTGAGAGTGTGTTCTTACTCGTGAGGAAGACGATGTAGCTCCAGGGAACCATTCTGGACCAGGAGAAGCCACCTGCAGGGGGAGGGGCCAGGACAGAGATCAGAAACAACCTTACAGATTGAGTCTAGTCCTGAACTAAAAAGCATGCTCAATAGAGAATCTGCATTAAATGTACTTTATAGTTTGGGAATAGGTTTAGTTACTATTCAACATGTAGATCCCTACTAAGACTCTTACTATTCAACATGTATGTCTCTACTAAAACTCTTACTATTCAACATGTAGGTCTCTACTAAGACTCCTACTAATCAACATGTAGGTCCCTACTAAGACTCTTACTATTCAACATGTAGGTCCCTACTAAGACTCTTACTATTCAACATGTAGGTCCCTACTAAGACTCTTACTATTCAACATGTAGGTCCCTACTAAGACTCTTACTATTCAACATGTAGGTCCCTACTAAGACTCTTACTATTCAACATGTAGGTCTCTACTAAGATCCACACTCCGTTAACGGCCACCACCACATCTAGAGAGGAGAGAGAGGAGAGTTAGGCTGTCCTAGAGTAAGACTTGTCATAGGATGACAAGATAATAGTACTATAAACTACTAATAATGGATGTCCACTTACACATGGTATACTGGAAGGCTTTAGACTTGACCAGCAGGTTGATGCCTGTTAGAAACATAAACAGAAGGAGGTCAGTCAGTCGGAGTCACCCCAGATAAGAGGAACACAGCATTAGATGGATGGAAGATAGAAGGGAAAAAGTAAGAATCACCTTTGAAGATAAGAAAAGTAGTGTGTGGAAGATCATCAAACCAGTGTTCCCCGCTCCGCCGTGCCTACAGAGTACAATCACACACACAAACGCCACAGAGAGGTGTGTATACAGGTACAGGTATCCACACAGAGAAATGGGATAATTGTGTGAGTGGGTGTTGTCATGACTCTCTCCTGGGTGAGGATCAAAGGTTCCAGATCAGCTTGGCAAATAGCTGACAGATAGCCAGGGGGAGAGGTGCCGGTTTTGAAACCTTAACACCCGGTCATATATTGTATGCCGCAAAAGGGTCTTTCCTGCCCTGCAGTATTGGGAAAGAAATGTGCTTTGTGTAGAGAGACTTTGGCCTTCAAAACCTTTTTGTCCAGAAAGTGAAAATGGGAACAATATTTATAAGATAGGAATGGTCAGTGGGAATCTAAAGAATAATCATGTCATAATGTTTATTATTTTGCAATGTCATTAAGGATGATATAACGAAATAACTAACTCGGAAAGGGTACACATTCTATTTGTCAAGTTTACATCTAGATGTTAATAATAATAATAATATAATATATGCCATTTAGCAGACGCTTTTATCCAAAGCGACTTACATTCTACGTATGGGTGGTCCCGGGAATCGAACCCACTACCCTGGCGTTACAAGCGCCATGCTCTACCAACTGAGCTACAGAAGGACCACATGTTGTATAAAACATATGATTAAGTATGAGAGTATTTTGGTTAAGTTATAAATGTCTTCTAAATTAGATAATTGTTTTTCATAACTTTTACCTAGTCAGTAACCACACCCATGTGAGCACAGACATTGTGTCGGCGTGATGGAACACCCCCTTTTTACCTGAGTATAAAAGCCTTGGTAACAAAATTTACATTCAGACTAGACAGTGTGGAGCGGTGGCTACAAGGCTGAAAATGGTTAGGCCAAAAGACGTGACACCATGGTCCACACATTGAAATGGTTGGAAACTCTGAAATCCAACACGAAGTGAGAAGATAACCCCCACTACAAGACCAGAAACATTCTGCAGCTGTGCATGTAAAAGTGGTCCTAGAACTTGAGGTGGGAAGGAAGAATCCCATCTCAGACAACCATTGGTGCAACTGAACTATCTATTCTAACAAACACTTCACTATCAGAGAAGCTCTACAACCAAAGACATTTGACCTCTGGTGGACAACCAAAGCCTTACATCAAGCCACAACCCATAGACGGATCGATTGGTTTCAACAGAGAGACGACAGAGAAAGACATCTACGTGTAAATATATACATTGCATTTCTTATCCGAATGAGCGGTGGTTCATGTGCAAAGTATTACTATTCCTTTGAGCGTAGGTTCCAATGTATCCAAGTGTTATGTCTCTCCCGCTCTTTACCTACCCCACCCTCTCCATATGTGTAACAAGCCATCATGTCTTGTCAGTCCACTAGGGACTTTTATCTCATGTAAATGTGTATGTGTATTCTGTGTTATTATTTATTTAGTAAATAAATGATTCAGTTCTACCCCAATTGATTTAATCAGAAAATGCTGGAGTTCTTGCAGATTCAAGAGGTCTACGACATTCAGAATGAGACTGATGTGAGGTAATGATTAATAAGTGGCTGTTATTGATGTAAGAGATATCTATATATCTTTCGAGTTTAAATCAGGAGATAACTCTTCCCACGGTGCCCCAAATTTCGAATGAGTTAATTGTTACATTTGAGTAACAATTAAACAGTTAATTGATAAGATAAATCATAGTCATCAGATTAATAGTAATCACGTCACGACAGTGTGTTAGGCTTACCTTCCATTTGAGACCGATGACTTCATAGAACTTATAAAAGTCATCCAGGCTGCAACAGAACAACACAAAGACTTCTTTAAAACAACAACACTTACAGTATGTGTGTGTTTGCTTGTGATGTTTGCATGAGTGTATGTGTGTGTGTGTTACCTGAGCATGGGTGCTCCTGCAGTGTTGAGGGCCTTGTATGTGAGGAAGCGGTCTCTGGATGACATACGAGGTCTATAGAAACGCATCAGACCATCGAACTGTTTAAGAGACACACCCATTGGCCTCTGGGGAGACAACACACACGAAATGCAACAGTTATACATAGGTTACCACAGCTTACAGACACTTTAGGTGGGGGCTAAACGTGTGTGTGTGTGTGCATGTACCTGTCTGCTGACCAAAAGTTGGAAGGCATGGTCGATAGCAGAGCGTTTGTGAAGCAGCAGAGATTTAAACTTCATCTTCTCAACACCGTTAAACGTATCGAACACCACCGCCAGGAGCTGCAACACACACAGTGTTATACCATGGCCATAGGGTGCACAGGTGGGAAACAACATATTGTGTGTCTGTGTGTATACCAAGTTCATGATGAAGTAAAGTTCTATGGAGAGGTAGACAATGAAGAAGACACAGGACCAGCGGTTGCGAGAGTACGCTGGCATCATCACATCTGGGAAGCTAGAGGAAACAGGACACACCAGAAGTCTCATAAGGCTCTATATTGTCTTGAGAGTGCAAAACAACCTCCTCAGGCACTATGCTGTCTTGAGTAATTAAAAAAAAAAAATTATTTTACCTTTATTTAAGTCAGTTAAGAACAAATTCCTATTTTCAATGACGGCCTAGGAACAGTGGGTTAACTGCCTGTTCAGGGGCAGAACGACAGATTTGTACCTTGTCAGCTCGGGGATTTGAACTTGCAACCTTCCGGTTACTAGTCCAACACTCTAACCACTAGGCTACCCTGCCGCCCCAGTAATACAACCCCCTCAGGCACTATGCTGTCTTGAGAGAGTAATACAACCCCCTCAGGCACTATGCTGTCTTGAGAGAGTAATACAACCCCCTCAGGCACTATGCTGTCTTGAGAGAGTAATACAACCCCCTCAGGCACTATGCTGTCTTGAGAGAGTAATACAACCCCCTCAGGCACTATGCTGTCTTGAGAGAGTAATACAACCCCCTCAGGCACTATGCTGTCTTGAGAGAGTAATACAACCCCCTCAGGCACTATGCTGTCTTGAGAGAGTAATACAACCCCCTCAGGCACTATGCTGTCTTGAGAGAGTAATACAACCCCCTCAGGCACTATGCTGTCTTGAGAGAATACAACCCCCTCAGGCACTATGTAATACAACCCCCTCAGGCACTATGCCGTCTTGAGAGAGTAATACAACCCCCTCAGGCACTATGCCGTCTTGAGAGAGTAATACAACCCCCTCAGGCACTATGCCGTCTTGAGAGAGTAATACAACCCCCTCAGGCACTATGCCGTCTTGAGAGAGTAATACAACCCCCTCAGGCACTATGCCGTCTTGAGAGAGTAATACAACCCCCTCAGGCACTATGCCGTCTTGAGAGAGTAATACAACCCCCTCAGGCACTATGCCGTCTTGAGAGAGTAATACAACCCCTCAGGCACTATGCCGTCTTGAGAGAGTAATACAACCCCTCAGGCACTATGCCGTCTTGAGAGAGTAATACAACCCCCTCAGGCACTATGCCGTCTTGAGAGAGTAATACAACCCCCTCAGGCACTATGCCGTCTTGAGAGAGTAATACAACCCCCTCTATGCCGTCTTGAGAGAGTAATACAACCCCTTCAGGCACTATGCCGTCTTGAGAGAGTAATACAACCCCCTCAGGCACTATGCCGTCTTGAGAGAGTAATACAACCCCCTCAGGCACTATGCCGTCTTGAGAGAGTAATACAACCCCCTCAGGCACTATGCCGTCTTGAGAGAGTAATACAACCCCCTCAGGCACTATGCCGTCTTGAGACAACCCCCTCAGGCACTATGCTGTCTTGATACAACCCCCTCAGGCACTATGCCGTCTTGAGAGAGTAATACAACCCCTCAGGCACTATGCAGTCTTGAGAGAGTAATACAACCCCCTCAGGCACTATGCACTATGTCTTGAGAGAGTAATACAACCCCCTCAGGCACTATGCCGTCTTGAGAGAGTAATACAACCCCTCAGGCACTATGCCGTCTTGAGAGAGTAATACAACCCCCTCAGGCACTATGCCGTCTTGAGAGAGTAATACAACCCCTCAGGCACTATGCCGTCTTGAGAGGCACTATGTAATACAACCCCCTCAGGCACTATGCCGTCTTGAGAGAGTAATACAACCCCCTCAGGCACTATGCCGTCTTGAGAGAGTAATACAACCCCTCAGGCACTATGCCGTCTTGAGGCACTATGCTGTCTTGAGTAATACAACCCCCTCAGGCACTATGCCGTCTTGAGAGAGTAATACAACCCCTCAGGCACTATGCCGTCTTGAGAGGCACTATGTAATACAACCCCCTCAGGCACTATGCCGTCTTGAGAGAGTAATACAACCCCCTCAGGCACTATGCCGTCTTGAGAGAGTAATACAACCCCTCAGGCACTATGCCGTCTTGAGAGAGTAATACAACCCCCTCAGGCACTATGCCGTCTTGAGACTATGCTGTCTTGAGAGAGTAATACAACCCCCTCAGGCACTATGCCGTCTTGAGAGAGTAATACAACCCCCTCAGGCACTATGCCGTCTTGAGAGAGTAATACAACCTCCTCAGGCACTATGCTGTCTTGAGAGAGTAATACAACCTCCTCAGGCACTATGCTGTCTTGAGAGAGTAATACAACCCCCTCAGGCACTATGCTGTCTTGAGAGAGTAATACAACCCCCTCAGGCACTATGCTGTCTTGAGAGAGTAATACAACCCCCTCAGGCACTATGCTGTCTTGAGAGAGTAATACAACCCCCTCAGGCACTATGCTGTCTTGAGAGAGTAATACAACCTCCTCAGGCACTATGCTGTCTTGAGAGAGTAATACAATCCCAACAGGCACTATGCTGTCTTGAGAGAGTAATACAATCCCAACAGGCACTATGCTGTCTTGAGAGAGTAATACAATCCCAACAGGCACTATGCTGTCTTGAGAGAGTAATACAATCCCAACAGGCACTATGCTGTCTTGAGAGAGTAATACAACCTCCTCAGGCACTATGCTGTCTTGAGAGAGTAATACAATCCCAACAGGCACTATGCTGTCTTGAGAGAGTAATACAACCTCCTCAGGCACTATGCTGTCTTGAGAGAGTAATACAACCCCCTCAGGCACTATGCCGTCTTGAGAGAGTAATACAACCTCCTCAGGCACTATGCTGTCTTGAGAGAGTAATACAATCCCAACAGGCACTATGCTGTCTTGAGAGAGTAATACAATCCCAACAGGCACTATGCTGTCTTGAGAGAGTAATACAATCCCAACAGGCACTATGCTGTCTTGAGAGAGTAATACAACCCCCTCAGGCACTATGCTGTCTTGAGAGAGTAATACAATCCCAACAGGCACTATGCTGTCTTGAGAGAGTAATACAATCCCAACAGGCACTATGCTGTCTTGAGAGAGTAATACAATTCCAACAGGCACTATGCTGTCTTGAGAGAGTAATACAATCCCAACAGGCACTATGCTGTCTTGAGAGAGTAATACAACCCCCTCAGGCACTATGCTGTCTTGAGAGAGTAATACAATCCCAACAGGCACAATACTTAGAGAAGAATACAATCTCAACAGGCACCATTCTGTCTTGGGAGTAATACCATGGAGTTTCCAAACACAGAGGCGCAACATCGCAATACTTCCGTGAAACACGTCGTGAAGCAGGCTCGACAGACGAGACCGGGATTTGGCAAGTTAATGGGAGAAGTGAAAAGAATGATCTAATTCTAAAAGGTTAAACAGATTTGAGACTATTTTTTAAGTAGCTGAACCTGTTATTACTACAACCTTGTGAAAGTGACGAACTGAAGCATTTTTATTTTTGTCAAAAACAACTTTATATCGAAGGAGTGCCTTTCATTTAACGGCCTGCAAATGTGCAGTTCGACGCGGCACGACCGTAAGACCCATTGACATGTTTCTGTGCATGAGCTATGCTAGCTAACATCACCATGACATTGCCTACAAGTGTGATTGGGGATTTCTATTGGAGAAGCAGTTTCTGCATATATTCATAGTGTATTGTTTTTGGTAATACAATATCATCAGGCCAGTGTTAGTAGCAGTGGGGGGGGCATTGTATTCCAAAATGAATAACAATTTTAATTAGACAGTGGGCTACCTGCCCTACTCTCTCCCTTTTCTGACAACTGGAGCTGCAGTCCAGTGTATTTATTTTTGGTTGGGGCCCAGATAGCATGAACATGTCATAAGCCATTGCAAAATGGAAATGAGCTGGAAATGAAACTCTCTCATGGTAGAATAACATGAAATTAGCTTTAAAACGGCTATTTTTTCTCTATGCCACATGGTTAAATGTGTCAAATTGCAAGAAGTTTGCTGCTTTTGATTGGTTGTTGTTTTTTGCTCTGACCTTGCAGGGGGCCTCGCAAAACTGCGATACGCCACTGGTACTTGACACCGATACTTGACTAGGGGAGGGTGAGGCTTGAGGAGGGGTGAGACCTGAGGATGACGGAGTTCCTAATATGGCGCGCTCTCTCTCCGACTGAAGGCGGTGCACTCTGAAGTGATTCAAGTGACCTGTGTTTCGAGCCGCAGGTCTCTCCAGTGACTAGCGTGCTGTTTGGAGGACGGTACACTGTGTTTCGAGCCGCAGGTCTCTCCAGTGACTAGCGTGCTGTTTGGAGGACGGTACACTGTGTTTCGAGCCGCAGGTCTCTCCAGTGACTAGCGTGCTGTTTGGAGGACGGTACACTGTGTTTCGAGCCGCAGGTCTCTCCAGTGACTAGCGTGCTGTTTGGAGGACGGTACACTGTGTTTTGAGCCACAGGTCTCTCCAGTGACTAGCGTGCTGTTTGGAGGACGGTACACTGTGTTTCGAGCCACAGGTCTCTCCAGTGACTAGCGTGCTGTTTGGAGGACGGTACACTGTGTTTCGAGCCACAGGTCTCTCCAGTGACTAGCGTGCTGTTTGGAGGACGGTACACTGCGTTTCGCACGCAGGCAGGTTTAGCCGCCACAGTGGCCTAAAGCAAACAGCTAAATAACCTTTAGAATGGTGTTGTACCCAGACAGATCTATTTACTGAGGAAAAGCAAATGCACATAACAAAACTTTACTGAAAGTTTCTTTGGTAGAAATGTTAAACTGTTATTTTTTGCAGTGGCGTCAATTGTTTTGCCGTGGCGCAGCGCCACAGCTAAATGAATGCAGCAGAAACACTGCATCAGGCAATATACTGTCTTTAGAGAGTAATACAATCAAAACAGTCAGAGTATGAAACATCAGACTATTATACAGACTGATGTGTAAAGCAGAAGTTGGTGTGTGTGTGGTATCGGAGCCTTACTTTGCGGTGGTCACGAGCACGAAAAGACTCACGATGCTGTTCTCCAGAGTGTTGAAGTACTGAGGAGAGAGAACACCAGACAAAACGGTGTGAGACCAGTATAAGGTAGACCACTCCAGCTAGCACAAGACTAGCAGTCTTCTACAGAGGCACAACATACAGCAAATGTCATTATCACTCACCGGATCAGAAGTATTAGGAGAGAACAGACAGAAGCCTGTAGAGAGAGAGAAGAGAGCCATACTCACACAGGCACAATAGAAGAGAATGGATTTTATTCATTTTGAGGTTGTAAATTATAATTTAATTTCCACTGTTCAATTGTCCACTGTTTTTGGAGACTCATCAAGGATTTTTATCTAGGATCAATGTCTTTTTCAACCTTGAAGAACATCCAAAATGATGTGTGTGTGTGTCTCACCCAGGATGGCAAAGATGACCATGAAGAAGAGCAGCAGCAGCAGGATGTCTATAAAAGGGGGAAGGGACTGGAAAATTTGACGCAGGTTTCTGATTGGACAAGAGGATGACAACACACAACAGTTATTCACGCTTTGCAAACAACATTTCTCAGTGACTTAATTTAAAAAAAATGTGTGTATACCTTCGCACGGCACCACAGTATCTGCAATCCACCAGGAATATGGGTCTGAGAGCTCTGGTCACACGCAGGTGCGATGTCTGCCGTATCAGAACCACTATGGCCTCCACAAACTGGAGCAGCAGCACACAAGTCTACACACAGGACAGACCAGGTGTCAGACATATAAAATGGTGGAACTACACATTTTTTTTTAAACCAACTGATAGGCGAGAGTTTGTCACTCTTGTGAGTAAAAAAAGGTCACAAGGGGTCCCTCAGGGCACTGTTCTGGGACCATTCTTATTTGTAATCTATACGATACATTTGGGATGCTCCAATTTTTGGGACTGGAGTTTCACTTATGCAGATAGGTATGTACCTTCACCATGGTCCTCTTGTGTCTGATGAATGTGTGGAAGCCGAGCCAGCGCAGCTTCATACACAGTTCAAACGCCACCATAACCAGAGCCAATAACTCCAGAGTGGCATGGACCTATAGCAACAAAATTTAACTTTTTAAAGGTATAGGGGGCAGCATTTTCACTTTTGGATAAATAGCGTGCCCAATTTCAACTTCCTGCTACTCATGCCAGGAATACGATATGCATATTATTAGTATATGTGGATAGAAAACACTCTGAAGTTTCTAAAACTGTTTTAATCATGTCTGTTAGTATAACAGAACTTATGTAGCAGGCAAAACCCCGAGGACTAACTGTTCAGAATTGTTGTTTTTTTTGCTTCCGACTGCTCCCTCAGTTGTCTTTGCCAAGGGATATTTGATAGGAACTGAAAAAATGGTTCCTACCACTTTCACTGGATGTCACCAGTCTTTGAAATTTGGTTGAGGTTATTCATTTGTGCAACGAAGAAGCAGCACATCCTGGAACAACGTTACACTATTGAGAGTTGCGCAAGACGTAAAAAGGAGCATGGTTTGTTTACTTGCTGTATTGAATACAGATTGCCCAGTACAATTTGATCGATTATTAACGTTTAAAAATACCTAAAAAATACCTAGTTGTATTACAGTAGTTAAAGTAGTTTCAAATATTTTGGCAAAGTTTATAGGCAACTTTTGAAATGTTTTGTAGTGACGTTGTGTTTTTGTAAGCTGTTTTTTTTCTGGATCAAACGCGCTTTATAAATTGACATTTTGGGTATATATGGACGGAATTAATTGAAAAAAAGGACCAATTGTGATGTTTATGGGACATATTGGAGTGCCAACAAAAGAAGCTCGTCAAAGGTAATGCATGTTTTATTTTTTATTTCAGCGTTTTGTGTAGCGCCTGCAGGTTTGAAATATGCTATCCTCTTTATTGACATCGTGCTATCTATCATCAGATAATAGCTTCTTTAAAATCTGACATGTTGGCTGGATTCACAACGAGTGTAGCTTTAATTGAGTATCTTACATGTGTGATTTAATGAATGTTTGATTTTATATCATTATTTGAATTTGCCGCACTGCATTTTTCCCAAGTGGGACGCAAGCGTCCCCTATACCATGAGAAGTTAACTTCTAACCCAGCAGCTCCAGAGTGATGTAGACATGTGTCAGTGGTAGTATGTGTGTACGCACGTAAACATCCAGGCGTAGTGATGGTACAGCGGGAGCCTCACAGAGTGACAGGACCATCAGTAGGACTCCTGTTAGCAGCTCCATCATGTAGAACAGGTGGTTGTGAGCAAATAGGTACGCTGCCAGCGCCTTGGGGTTCCGAGGGTGTGTAAAGAACTTATCATTGTTCTCTCCTTCCTATTGACAACACACAAACACACACACACACACACACAAGTGTGAAAATATTATACATTTGTTCTACAGCTCTCTACCATTCACCTGAGCTATACCTGTAGCTACCAAAAAAAAGGTACAACGATTAGCACTTAAACCCATATGATCCATCTGTCACATGATGCTGATTAGTCCCCTCCATAGCTAGGCTTTCTTACAGTCAGCCACCTGTCCTACACTGCCTCTTAGTTAGAGGCAGTGTAGGGCAAGTGGGGCAGAGTCACACCTGTTTTTACCCCCACATTTGTTTGCAATAAATACAAAATACATTTTGCCTGTTTTTCATGTTATTTTGGCATTAATACGTGTCACATATCAGTTTGCAAACAATATATATATATATATACACACACACACACACACACACACATACATACAGTGCCTTGCGAAAGTATTCGGCCCCCTTGAACTTTGCGACCTTTTGCCACATTTCAGGATTCAAACATAAAATTATGAAACTGTATTTTTTTGTGAAGAATAAATAACAAGTGGGACACGATCATGAAGTGAAATGACATTTATTGGATATTTCAAACTTTAACAAATCAAAAACTGAAAAATTGGACGTGCAAAATTATTCAGCCCCCTTAAGTTAATACTTTGTAGCGCCACCTTTTGCTGTGATTACAGCTGTAAGTCGCTTGGGGTATGTCTCTATCAGCTTTGCACATCGAGAGTGACATTTTTTCCCATTCCTCCTTGCAAAACAGCTCGAGCTCAGTGAGGTTGGATGGAGAGCATTTGTGTACAGCAGTTTTCCGTTCTTTCCACAGATTCTCGATTGGATTCAGGTCTGGACTTTGACTTGGCCATTCTAACACCTGGATATGTTTATTTTTGAACCATTCCATTGTAGATTTTGCTTTATGTTTTGGATCATTGTCTTGTTGGAATACAAATCTCCGTCCCAGTCTCAGGTCTTTTGCAGACTCCATCAGGTTTTCCAGAATGGTCCTGTATTTGGCTCCATCCATATTCCCATCAATTTTAACCATCTTCCCTGTCCCTGCTGAAGAAAAGCAGGCCCAAACCATGATGCTGCCACCACCATGTTTGACAGTGTGGATGGTGTGTTCAGGGTGATGAGCTGTGTTGCTTTTACGCCAAACATAATGTTTTGCATTGTTGCCAAAAAGTTCAATTTTGGTTTCATCTGACCAGAGCACCTTCTTCCACATGTTTGGTGTGTCTCCCAGGTGGCTTGTGGCAAACTTTAAACAACACTTTTTATGGATATCTTTAAGAAATGGCTTTCTTCTTGCCACTCTTCCATAAAGGCCAGATTTGTGCAATATACAAGAGTCTCCCACCTCAGCTGTAGATCTCTGAAGTTCATCCAGAGTGATCATGGGCCTCTTGGCTGCATCTCTGATCAGTCTTCTCCTTGTATTAGCTGAAAGTTTAGAGGGACAGCCAGGTCTTGGTAGATTTGCAGTGGTCTGATACTCCTTCCATTTCAATATTATCGCTTGCACAGTGCTCCTTGGGATGTTTAAAGCTTGGGAAATCTTTTTGTATCCAAATCCGGCTTCAAACTTCTTCACAACAGTATCTCGGACCTGCCTGGTGTGTTCCTTGTTCTTCATGATGCTCTCTGCGCTTTTAACGGACCTCTGAGACTATCACAGTGCAGGTGCATTTATACGGAGACTTGATTACACACAGGTGGATTGTATTTATCAACATTAGTCATTTCGGTCAACATTGGATCATTCAGAGATCCTCATTGAACTTATGGAGAGAGTTTGCTGCACTGAAAGTAAAGTGGCTGAATAATTTTGCATGCCCAATTTTTCAGTTTTTGATTTGTTAAAAAGTTTGAAATATCCAATAAATGTCGTTCCACTTCATGATTGTGTCCCACTTGTTGATTCTTCACAAAAAAATACAGTTTTATATCTTTATGTTTGAAGCCTGAAATGTGGCAAAAGGTCGCAAAGTTCAAGGGGGCCGAATACTTTCGCAAGGCACTGTACATACATACACACTGCTCAAAAAAATAAAGGGAACACTAAAATAACACATCCTAGATCTGAATGAATGAAATATTCTTATTAAATACTTTTTTCTTTACATAGTTGAATGTGCTGACAAAATCACACAAAAATCAATGGAAATCAAATGTATCAACCCATGGAGGTCTGGATTTGGAGTCACACTCAAAATTAAAGTGGAAAACCACACTACTGGCTGATCCAACTTTGATGTAATGTCCTTAAAACAAGTCAAAATGAGGCTCAGTAGTGTGTGTGGCCTCCACGTCCCTGTATGACCTCCCTACAACACCTGGGCATGCTCCTGATGAGGTGGCAGATGGTCTCCTGAGGGATCTCCTCCCAGACCTGGACTAAAGCATCCGCCAACTCCTGGACAGTCTGTGGTGCAACGTGGCGTTAGTGGATGGAGCGAGACATGATGTCCCAGAATTGCTCAATTGGATTCAGGTCTGGGGAACGGGCAGGCCAATCCATAGCATCAATGCCTTCCTCTTGCAGGAACTGCTGACACACTCCAGCCACATGAGGTCTACCATTGTCTTGCATTAGGAGGAACCCAGGGCCACCCGCACCAGCATATGGTCTCACAGGGGGTCTGAGGATCTCATCTCGGTACCTAATGGCAGTCAGGCTACCTCTGGCGAGCACATGGAGGGCTGAGCGGTCCCCCCCAAAAAATGCCACCCCACACCATGACTGACCAACCGCCAAACCGGTCATGCTGGAGGATGTTGCAGGCAGCAGAACGTTCTCCACGGCGTCTCCAGACTCTGTCACATGTGCTCAGTGTGAACCTGTTTTCATCTGTGAAGAGCACAGGGTGCCAGTGGCAAATGCCAGAGAACACCAAGATGTTGGGCTGTAAGCACAACCCCCACCTGTGGACGTCGGGCCCTCATACCACCCTCTTGGAGTCCGTTTCTGACCGTTTGAGCAGACGCATGCACATTTGTGGCCTGCTGGAGGTCATTTTGCAGGGCTCTGGCAATGCTCCTCCTTGCACAAAGGCGGAGGTAGCGGTCCTGCTGCTGGGTTGTTGCCCTCCTACGGCCTCCTCCACGTCTCCTGATGTACTGGCCTGTCTCCTGGTAGAGCCTCCATGCACTGGACACTACGCTGACAGACACAGCAAACCTTCTTGCCACAGCTCACATTGATGTGCCATCCTGGATGAACTGCACTACCTGAGCCACTTGTGCTACCACCAGAGCGAAAGCACCGCCAGCATTTAAAAGTGACCAAAACATCAGCCAGGAAGCATAGGAACTGAGAAGTGGTCTGTGGTCACCACCTGCAGAACCACTCCTTTATTAGGAGTGTCTTGCTATTTGTCTATAATTTCCACCTGTTGTCTATTCCATTTGCACAACAGCATGTGAAATTTATTGTCAATCAGTGTTGCTTCCTAAGTGGACAGTTTGATTTCACAGAAGTGTGATTGACTTGAAAGTTACATTGTGTTGTTTAAGTGTTCCCTTTATTTTTTTGAGCAGCATATATATATATAAATAAATAATTGAGTTGATCAAGCTGCATACAAACATGGTCTCTTTTTTATTTTCTTCAGTAAGGCAGCTCCAAAATGCAGGTGTTTCAGCCTAGCTCAGTGAAGCCAGCAGAAAATATGGAGCATTGCGCCGTGATTGGCTCAGTGTTGTCAGTCATGGGGACACTTGCTCACCGCCAAGTCTAAGGGGAGAGCTGGAAAATTCTAGCCCCTTGGGTGCTGCTATAGAGTTACATTAGAAGTGCCCATCCAAGAAGGCTCAAGGTCATAAAAATAATGTAAAATCACGTTATATCTACAGTAGCTTTGATTGAACTGATCATACTTTCAAAATCTTAGCTAGCAGTCATCATCATGAATCATGTCGACAATCTACTAGAAAATACATTTTAATCCTTAAAGGATATAAAGATAAATAATTAAGGGAAATTATAGATAAAATGTATCGGTGCTCATCTGCCATTGGACATAAACATTACTCAACAAGTTGGAAATCGCAAATTCAACAATGAGTGGTTTGGAAGGAATCATCGACAGTGGCTAACGTTAACGGCAAGCATTGCAAAGCAATCACTAGCCTGCTATTCAGTGGAGTGCTGTGTGGTCCCAAATCTGGGATTAAGGGTCTCTTTTCCAAGATTAAGATGATAAATATTCAACATTGGCCATGCTGTCAATGAAGCAGGATTTGTGCCGCGCTCAAAACAACTTAACTCGGAACAAAATCTATTAACGCCAAGATAATGGAATTCATTATGCTACTTGCTATGGCCGTCACGACTGACATTTGGACCAGCGATGTCAGCCCCATGAGCATGCGGAGTCTGACAGCACAGTGAGTTGACGAGGATTTCATACTGAGGAAAGTCGTATTGCATGCTCAAGAATGTGTTGGTTCTCATATCACTGCTGCCATTTAAATGGCATTTGAGAACATGTTTGAAACTGAATAGATAAATAAGCTAATCAACTGCGTCTGCAGCAGACGTGATACCCTCTGTCATGGCATCGAAACACCTGTGAAACAAAATTGCTGACAGTCCGTGGGGTTAAAACTTAAAAGTACACAAGGCTGTGAACAAGCGATTCGGTGGCATTCTCTCTGAGCCTTTATACTGTGTCGCCACCATGCTTGATGCTAGGTACAAGGACCACGACTTCGATGCAGACAAGAAACAGGGTTTACGTGAAATGTTACAGACACAGCTGGACAAGATGGAAACAGACACAGTGACAGTGGGCACAGAGGAAGAGGACCCACGACAGATGAGACCACGGACAGACAGAGCTGAAACTTCACTTCTTGACATGTATGATGAAATCCTGGTTGAATGAAACGACTGAACAAATTAACCATGAAACAGCACAGCAAGTAAGTGAAAGAAATAGGTTTTGATTATGTTTTACTGGTAATGGGGACATACGGATATGCCAACGAAATAACTTTGTCAGTGTGGTGTGCATGTGTAACCTTTATTTCACTAGGCAAGTCAGTTAAGAACAAATTCCTATTTACAATGACGGCCTACCCCGGACAAACCCGGACGACACTGGGCCAATCGTGTGCCGCCCTATGGGACTCCCAAAATATTGGTATCGGCCAGAAATGTCATATCGGTGCATCCCTACTCAAGACAACTTGGAAGTCAGGAATAAACCAGCTCTGACAGGGAAATATGTTTTGAACGGTCATCAAACTCTGAATTGTAAATTCGGCCTCTTTCTAGAGCTACGACCTGAAGATCAATGACGTCATCATGATTTGTTCCCAGTTGTTTTGAAAGCACCATAAATCCAGAGAATGACAGACTTTGATGACAAAATTTGCCCATGAAAAAGACTGCCGCACCACCTTCCTGTTCAAGTGAGCACAGCACAACAAGGTGAGTCCAAAATGTATTGTATGCTGCTGCATAAATGATGTAATATGCCAGGGAGATAAGTATACTGTAGCTAAGAAAGTAATACTAAGTTTATATTGTGTAGTAAGATGGTAGTAGCCCATGTGCCCCACCCTAATAATTTGGTCTATTTATCCACTTGTTGTCCCCTTATACCATAGTTTGTATATCACAATTGTCATTACAAACCACATTTGTTTAAGCAAATCAGCCATATCAGCTATGTTTTTTTAAAGGCAGTAAATGAGGCTGAATGAACTGTTTCGCTGCAAGACAAGGCTCCGCTGATAGCCAGGTGTAGCAGTGGTAAGATTTTGGGACTGATAATGGGACAGCTTTATGTAGGCCATTGGTAGGCAGTGTTTGTCACCGTTATAGTGCAGTTAATGTATTGTTTAGTGTTGTGGCTTTGCTGGCATGCATTGCGCCCCCCACCACCAAGATGTACATACCAAATACGCCACTGGTTAGAGGTTATGGACAAATTACACTCACTGGCCAGTTGATTAGGTACAAAAATGGATAACTGGTCATTGAAAGGCTGGACATGGTTCACATCAACACCATTATCCCAAAAAGTCCATTTTGCGTACCGCCTTAATAGATCCAGAGATGATGCAATCTCTTTTGCACTCCACACTACACTTTCCCACCTGGACAAAAAGAACACTTATGTGAGAATGCTATTCCTTGACTAGAGCTCAGCGTTCAACAACATAGTGCTCTCAAAGCTCATCACTAAGCTAAGGACCCTGGGACGAAACACCTCCCTCTGCAACTGGATCCTGAACTTCCTGACAGGCCGCCCCCAGGTGGTAAGGGTAGGCAACAACAGATTTGCCACGTTGATCCTCAACACGGGGTCCCTCAGGGCTGCGTGCTCAGTCCCCTCCTGTCTCCCTGTTCACCCATGACTGCATGACCAAGCACAACTCCAACACCATCCTTAAGTTTGCCGACGAGACAACAGCCTGATCACCAATAACGATGAGACAGCCTATAGGGAGGAGGTCAGAGACCTGGCAGTGTGGTACCAGGATAACAACCTCTCCCTCAATAGGATCGAAACAAAGGAGATTATTGTGGACTACAGGAAAAGGAGGACTGAACACGCCCCCATTCTCATCGACAGGGCTGTAATGGAGCAGGTTGAGAGCTTCAAGTTCCTTGGTGTCCACATCATTAAACAAACTATCATGGTCCAAACACACCAAGATACTTGTGAAGAAAGCACGACAACACCTATTCCCCCTCAGGAGACTGAAAAGATTTGGCATGGGTCCTCAAAACGTTATACAGCTGCACCATCGAGAGCATCCTGAATGGTTGCATCACCGCCCGGTATGGCAACTGCTCAGCCTCCGACCCAAGGCACTACAGAGGGTAGTGTGTACAGCCCAGAAAAAGATTGGGGAAAAGCTTCCTGCCATCCAGGACCTCTATACATGACAGTGTCAGAGGAAGGCCCCAAACAATTGCCAAAGACTCCAGCCACCCTAGTCATAGAATGTTCTCTCTGCTTCCGCACGGCAAGCAGTTCTGGAGTGCCAAGTCTAGGTCCAAAAGGCTTAACAGCTTCAGCCCCCAAGCCATAAGACTCCTGAACAGCTAATCAAATGGCTATTTGCATTTCTCCCCCACCCTCATACACTGCTGCTACTCTCTGTTTATTATCCATGCATAGTCACTTTACCTCTACCTACATGTACAGTACCAGTCAAACTTTTGGACACACCTACTCATTCAAGGGTTTTTCTTTATTTGTACAATTTTCTACATCAAAACTATGAAATAACACATGGATTCATGTAGTAACCAAAAGTGTTAAATCTAAATACATTTTATATTTGAGATTCTTCAAAGTAGCCACCCTTTGCCCTGAGAGTTTTGCACACTCTTGGCATTCTCTCAACCAACTTCTCCTTGAATGCTTTTCCAACAGTCTTGAAGGAGTTCCCACATATGCTGAGCACTTGGTGTCACGTGTGCTCCCTCTCCGGCCTCTAGGTCACCAGGCTGCTCGTTATGGCGCACACCTGTCACCATCGTTACGTGCACCTGTGCGTCAGACTCACCTGGACTCAATCACTTCCCTGATTACCCTCACCAAATATATGTCACTCCCTTTGGTTCTTTCCCCAGGCGTTATTGTTTCTGTTCTGTGTGTTGTTCGTGTTTCTTATTTTTGTATTATGTTGTGTTTATTTATTAAAAACACTCACTCCCTGAACTTGCTTCCTGACTCTCAGCGCACATCGTTACAGTTGGCTGCTTTTCCTTCACTCTGCGGTCCAACTCATCCCAAACCATCTCAATTGGGTTGAGGTCGAGTGATTGTGGAGGCCAGGTCATTTTATGCAGCACTCCATCACTCTCCTTCTTGGTCAAGTAGCCCTTACACAGCCTGGAGGTGTGTTGGGTCATTGTCCTGTTAAAAAACAAATGATAGTCCCACTAAGCGCAAACCAGATGGGATGGAGTACCGCTGCAGAATGCTGTGGTAGCCATGCTGGTTAAGTGTGCCTTGAATTCTAAATAAATCACTTACAGCGTCACCAGCCAAGCACCCCTGCACCACTCCTCCTCCTCCATGCTTCACAGTAGGAACTAAACATGCAGAGATCATACGTTCACCTACTCTGCGTCTCACAGACACGGCAGTTGGAACCAAAAATCTCAAATTTGAACTCATCAGACCAAAGGACAGATTTCCACCGGTCTATTGTCCATTGCTCATGTTTCTTGGCCCAAGCAAGTCTCCTCTTCTTATTGGTGTCCTTTAGTAGTGGTTTCTTTGCAGCATTTCGACCATGAAGGCTTGATTCATGCAGTCTCCTCTAAACAGTTGATCTTGAGATGTCTGTTATTTGCTCTCTGAAGCATTTATTCGGGCTGCAATTTCTGAGGCTGGTATCCGTAATGAACTTATCCTCTGCAGCACAGGCATCTCTGGGTTTTCCTTTCCTGTGGCGGTCCTCATGAGAGCCAGTTTCATCATAGCGCTTGATGGTTTTTGCAACTGCACTTGAAGAAACTTTCAAAGTTCTAAAATATATTTTCATTTGTTTAGCACTTTTGGTTACCATATGATTCATGTGTTATTTAATAGTTTTGATGTCTTCACTATTATTCTACAACATAGAAAATAGTACAAATAATGAAAAATGCTAGAATGAGTAGGTGTGTCCAAATTTTGACTGGTACTGTACATATTATGCCCCAAAGAATTTAGGCTGTTCTGGAGGCAAAGGGGGTTCCCGGTACAAGATGTGTGTATCTAATAAACTGTCCGGTGTGTGTATAACTACGCCGTAATATTATAACGTAGCTAATCATTACTATCAAAATGTAAGTAAATACCAAGTAACTACCATGTGTGTGCGTGGGGTACCTGTAGATAGATCGCTGCTTCCTGGTAGTTCATCTCCCAGCTTTGTTGAAGTGAGGCATTGTGTGATCTGTAGTTTGGTGGTGGCCCCGGTGTTGCTATCACCTGGTTATTCACGATATCATACCCCCCTCCACCATCTACACAGTAGAAGAAAAAAAACATTAATACAAATTTGTAAAGAGTCTCCAAAACCTGACAGAGTAGTTGTTTCGTTCACTGTACTGCATTTTCACAACATATTCCCCCCACACATACTTTTCGGGGACTAAGAATTGATTCCCATTGAAAATCCTATTTTCCCTAACGCTAACTTAGAATAGCCAAGTGGGAACTGGCAAAATATCCTCACTTCACTATACTTGTGAGTACCAGAAGCCCTCACAAGAATACTAAACCAACTCAAATTCAGTGAAATGTGTACACAGACACACACCCACCCATGCAGTCTAGCTCGTTGCAGAATGAGGAGATGAGGGCTGGACTCTCCTCCAGGGTCAACTCTACACTGTTGTCATGGATACCAGCAGTCTCCACCAGCACAGACGAACACTCCATGGCTCTAATGGCCTCCAGTGGTCCAGGACTGTGTTTGTTCAGGTATGCGTGTTTGAACGTGGTCCCCTATTGAACGTGTGTGTGTGTGTGTGTGTCATTCACAGTCCACAGGTCCAGCGTTCACACACCTCCAAGGACACTCAGGGACTAACATGCTACTTACTACATGTCCTTCAAGTTCTAGACAGGAAGTGAGGTCACCTCCTGATGGTGAGAGACACCAGACTGAGAATGAAGAACATCCTAGTTAGATCAGTGTGATGTCTGGTCTGGCTATATGGAGCCTTAGCAGGCTGAGGGGAAACTAAGCTATGGTCTTCAACTTACCCTAAGTACTTACAATATGACTTCAGTCTCTGACACCATGATAGATATAATCCTTAAATCAACCCAACTAAGTCATACTTGCTAAAGATAATATACATCCAGTTCACCACTGACCATTAAAATACTTATCTATAAACAGATTTTCAAAAGTTCCTCATAAAATCAAGCAGTAAAAATAAAATCCTAGTAGATGCGTCTCCGTCCTCTCCTTAGGAATTACAGACAGACATCTGTGATCACTGGATCTGAGTGCCAGTCAATCAGTCAGCCGGATCCTGCACATGGAGGCCTCTGCTGGTGCTCTGACATTCGCGTGTTCAGTCTGCTGCTGTGTAGAGATCAGACTCCAGTTTAGTGATAATCCTAGGTGAGGCTCCTGTTCTCTCAGGCCTCTGAAGTGGCCTAGAATCTGCTGTTGTCCTGACAGCACTGTGTCTGTGGGTAAAGTCCCAGCCACTCATTTGTTTTTCAGACAAAATAAAATGTTGGAGCTCCTGTCAACAACTCACTGCCTATGGATCCCCAGGCCCATACTAACACACACAGGGCAGTCCTGGTCAGTCCTCCGGGCTAACAGGAAAATACTACAGAAATCCTCTTTCCTCCATGGTGGCTCCTCCAAGCGGCCTAAATCACAAGAACAAAGTCAGCAGCTGAATCATGTCCTGTCGTGAGCCAGAGCCTGAGTGAAGGTCTGCTCCAGGCTGTGTGTTTTAGAGCAGGCCTTCCTTTGCTGTGTCCTGCTCTCCACCACCTGTGGAACAATCTTTGCCTCCCCTTCTTCTCCCAGGCCTCAGGGAAGTCACTGCTCTGCCCGCTCTAAATATCCTGGAAAAACACCCGTACTTTTCCTGTCCACTTCCAAAGGAGGGGAAACCGAGAGCGCACACACACACACACACACACACACACACACACACACACACACACAGAGAGAGAGAGGGCCAGGGGGGCTTAGAAAGACACACACTGCCCTGCGTGTGCTTCGGGGGGGGGGGGGGTGCAGGGGGCCACTCACAGAGGTATCTGCTTCTCTGCTGAGGCTGCAGTTTCCAGCATGTATGTGAGAGGCAGTTTGCAGTGTGTGAGAGGTACAAAGGCTACAGGATTACTGAAGTGGAGACACACGACACACACGTGATCTCTGGGTTATGGGGAGACCTCTTTCTTTTAATTTAAAGCAAAAGAGCAGTGAGCCAGCGCTCCCCAACTACCATACCCGCTAACAACAAAACCTCCCTCAGCCAAACCCTATCGGCAGCCTGCAGAGGAGCTGCCCCTCTGGTGAGTCTTTATGGAAGGGTTACACCCTCTTATCTTCAACTACAGTGCCTGTTAAAGTAGAAGATACATTTGTTTCTGTACTCCTTTGTTAATTCATTTTTCCACATTAGATTCATTTGGCAGTGGTTCTTTGCAGAAGTTGTTTGGTGTGGTCATAAGAAAAAGTATCACGTGATCAATTGATACATCTCTTGAACAGATTATATAGCCTGTTTTTTTTATTGCACCATTTAGAGAAATGCAGAAAATCTTAACATGAATTCCTAAAAGCTGTTCTTTCTAGTTTGAGTCATTTCAAAACAGACTTTCATAGTACCAAATTCACTCATAACCTACTCATCATAAACTACTAGACCAGTAAACAAAGAATAATGAAGTAATAAAAAGTCCTTGAAGTTCAGAAAGTTCAGGACATTTGTAAACACTCATTGAGTCATCATGATAGTTGAGTTATCAATGTCAATAAACAACAAACAAACCCCAAACAGGGCAGGTCACCAAGACAAACTCATTTTTTTCTGCAGGCCTAATCTGATCTATGCGGAACATTAGAAAGAATAGAATAGAATTAGATGGCCTAACGGAAAAGTACGCAAGTTAGCTAATGAGCATCATTATGATGACTCCACAAAAATTACAAACCGATCAAAGACAAAACCTAAAAAGTATGATACCCATTATGAAGAGGCTGTGTTAAATGCAATTTCAATGTCATTGGCTGCAGCCACTCTTGTTATCAAGCTAGATGGGTCAGCTATCCTTGCTAGCTACCTACGCAGTAAAATGGGGATGTCAACAAAAACTTACTCTCGTCTCCCCTCTCTGTCTCCTCACTCAACAGACCGCTGTTCGCATCATCCCATGTCAGGATGAGGGGCACGTCATCATCGGTATCCTCCATTCTCTCGGCCGTAGATCAAATCCACAGAGGAAAACAATTTAGTTAACTAGTAAAACTACAAAAAGTCCCAGCTAGCTGCCGTTAGTTAGTATCTGATAATTCCTTCTAGCTAGGCTAGCCTTAGTTACTGGCTAACGCTATGGTCAAAATATACACGCCATACCTAGTTAGCTAGCTTCTGTCTTTTAGCTAGCTATCATCTTCAGATAACGTTAGCATACTGTCACATTTAGCTAGCTAGTTAGCTAACTGTATAACTAACTTTCCAGGTAACTAACGTTAACTCCACTAAATTAGGTAAGAGTGCTTTCCATTAACGAAAAGCACCAGATTGACGACTGTTGATGGAGTTATGCAAACCATGACACTTAAGCATTGTATTGGCACCACCATCGACTAAATTTCGCATCCAAAGTCAAACTACATATGAAATATTTTCAAATAATCTCCAAATACTAATTTATGCAAGCTGCGTCTCGTCAGCAACAATAAAAAAAGTACTTCCGGTTCACGGAATTTCTGAAACGCTCAAATTAAAAGTCCCCCGTGTGAGGTAGTGAACATTATGAAAATGGATGGACCTCCCTTAAGCTAAATATATTTTACCAAAACCCTCCCTATCATTAGTCACTTTAAATAACGCCACTTTAATAATGTTTATATATCCTACATCACTCATGTCATATGTATATACTGCTCTATACTATCTAATGCATCTTGCCTATGCCGCACGGCCATCGCTCATCCATATATTTATATGTACATATTCTTATTCATCCCTTACATTTGTGTGTATAAGGTAGTTGTTGTGAATTTGTTAGATTACTTGTTAGATATTACTGCATTGTCGGAACTAGAAGCACAAGCATTTCACGACACTTGCATTAACATCTGCTGTGTATGTGTATGTGACAAATAACATTTGATTTGAACGCCTGAATTTTTTGTTGTTGATGATAATACAAACAAAGTCCATGGCAAGTGTTTCCCTAAAAGCTGTCTGGGTTGAAACATATTCTATTGTACATAAAGTCAATAGCTTAATTAGGCTAATTGGTAGTGGCATAATTAGATTACTTCCCAAGCAAAGTCAGCCTCTGAATGTCAAAGAAACGAAACAATGATATCATATGCGTCTGAGTCACTTATTTTACAGCATAAAGCGCGGTTATAGATCACTTTATAAAATCGGATCCGTTTTATTTTCTTCAAAATCTTAAACTAGGCCTGTGCTTTTTGCCATTTTCTTTAATAAAATATAGACCTGTGTCATACCCTCTCATCCCCCCTCAATTTGAGTGTTGGTTTGAACTTAACAACTCTTCACTGACACAGAGGTAGGCTATTTAAAATAAAGAAATTGAAATGAATTATGTCTACTTGATTTTGCCTACTTTCAGCACCATGAGCTGTCCATTTCGATTGATTTTTCCGCAGCTGCTGCTCCATATTTCAGCACCACAATGTAAATGATTCGAATCTGGTTTATTGTTAGGCCAATAACTTCAACATCATGCGCAAGAAGCATATTGTTTTTAGTAATATCATTTATAGTAGTAGCAAGCTATCAAATTTGTCCTCCGTTCCTCCTCATCTTCGCGCTCTCCTTCTCAAATTGAGTAGAACATAGGCGAGAGGCCCGTCCGCACGCAGGACAATGCATTATTTTGGGCTAGACCTAATCAACCATTATTTTTGGAAGAAACCTTTGACTCTCCTCCTGAACTGCCACCGTAGCCCTACACACCACAACAATTGGTTAAGTTGATCAAAAAAGTTTTTGATCAACACCCAGCAGCTATCTTAGAAATATAACTTCTGTTCTGTGCTTCTCATAGCACGCACTTCGTAGCCTATGGGTTATGGATAATTTAATTTGGGACCACGCTAAAGACCAGCCTAAATGCTCACTTGATATTGCATGCCCAGTGGAGAATAAGAGATGGCACAAATCGATATAGCCTAATAAACAACTCGTAAAAAAAAAGATAAATATTTCAATTTAATCAACTACAAATGACATTACCCTCCTCTGGACTCGATTTAAAAAATACATCTATATACAAAAGTATGTAGACACCCCTTCAAATGAGTGGATTCCTCTATTTCAGCCACACCGTTGCTGACAGGTGTATAAAATCGAATACACAGCATTGCAATCTCCATGGAAAAAACATTTGCAGTAGAATGTCCTTACTGAAGAGCTCAGTGACTTTCAACATGGCACCTTCTTAGGATGCCACCTTTCCAACAAGTTAGTTACATTTCTGCCCTGCTAGAGCTGCCCCGGTCAACTGTAAGTGCTGTTATTGTGAAGTGGAAAAATCTAGGAGCAACAAAGGCTCAGCGCAAAACAATGTCTGTCCTATCAAGTTCCAAACTGCCTCTGGAAGCAACTTCAGCACAATAACTGTTCCTCAGGGCTTTCATGAAATGGCTTTCCATGGCCGAGCAGCCGCAGATTCCCATGCACAATGCCAAGCATCGGTTGGAGTTGTGTAAAGTTCATTGCCATTGGACTCTGGAGCAGTGGAAACATGTTCTCTGGAGTGATGAATCACAGTTCACCATATGGCAGTCCGATGGACAAATCTGGGTTTGGCGGATGCCATGAGAACGCTACCTGGAACAATAGTTGGGTCTGTTTCTCATGGTTCGGGCTAAGCCCGTTAGATCCAATGAAGGGAAATGTTATCACTACAGCGTACAATTACATTTTAGAAAATTCTGTGCTTCCAACCTTGTGGCAACAGTTTGGGGAAGGCCATTTCCTGTTTCAACATGACAATGCCCCTGTGCACGAAGTGAGGTCCATACAGAAATGGTTTGTCGAAATCGGTGTGGAAGAACTTGACTGGCCCACACAAAGCCCTGACCTCAACCATATCGAACACCTTTGGGATGAATTGGAACTCCGAATGTGAGCCAGAAGTAATCACCTAACATCAGTGCCCAACCACACTAATGCTCTTTTGGCTGAATGGAATCAAGTCCCTGCTGTAATGTTCCAACATCTAGTGGAAAGCCTTCCTAGATGAGTGGAGGCTATTATAGCAGCAAAGGGGGGACCAACTTTATATCAATGCCCATGGTTTTGGAATGAGATGTGCGACGAGCAGGTGTCCACATACTTTTGGTCATGTAGTGTACTTAACCTTCCCCTTGACTGTAATTGAAAAACTATGGTCCTCCCGCATTTTCCTCCAGGTAACCATTCTGTACATTTTTATCCCTTTCTAATAGTAGAAAGTGTCAATAATCTGTAGTTATTCATGTTATATGAAAAATAATTGTCTAAACATTCACAATGATTCATTTTTAAGTGACATTTGCAAATAAATGCCCCAAATGCAAATAATTGTATATGAAATAGATATTGGCTTATAGAGCAAAAATGATTCCAGGTGCCGCAGTAAAAAGGTATTGTAGGGAATACTCCGTAGAGTCTAGAATGTATATATGGTGTCATTTCATTGGACACTGAATAATGCAGAGTGTTACTGGCCTTTTACTCCACCCATTCCATTGGCCATAACCTTAACCTAATTCTCCTAACCTGCTGCATTAATTCTCCTAACCTGCTGCGTGAGTTCTCTTCACCTGCTATGAAAAACTCACTTCCGGTCATAGCTGTATTCCACCTAGTCAGAACTCTGAGCTGATTGTGTATTTGACACTTAATGTAGTTCCACCTCTGACACTGCCAAAACAACCACAATGCGGATGTCAGATAAAGTGGATCTGATTGAATCAGGCCCTTAGAGAAGGGAGGATGGGAAAAGATGGGAGGTTGAGATATACTTTGCCTGGGTGGGTAAGGGAGGGCAAGAATGGGAGTTGGTGATAAGCTTGGCTTAGGTGGGCAAGGATGGCAGGTTGGGACAAGCTTGGCTTGGGGTAAAGGGGGAGAAAACCCTTCCATCTCCCCCTCCCAGTTATCTTTGGAGAGAGAAAAGGAAGAATTTAACTATACACCATTGTCATTTTATTCTGGACAGATTAGGAAGGGATGTTGAGTCCTTATTGTTCCTAGTTTGTCATTATAGCTAAGATTCACTGTTGGTTATTGATGAGAGTGGAGAGGGACCCCATTCGCGGGATTGGGATGGGGGTGACTGGGAGGGCATCAGACACTGTCGCCGTCGGTGCCATTTAAGATGAGGGAGGACACTTTTTTCATGAGCATGGCTGTTTTTCTATTGCAGCATATTGGATGACTGTCATTCATACTCCATTCACCTAGTTCAATGTAACATCGATAGGTTTAGGCTACTACATGATACTCAAATGTTCGATACCCATCATGAGGTTGCTACAACTTTGCCTATGAATGAAAGTTTACGACTAGGTTCACACAGGTCGAGGTGACAGACAGTGACACATTGACAGACAGTGACACATTCAATACCGCCCTTGCACACTCTTGCCTGCATCTAGTTGCTCTAGGGTGTAATCATTAGACCAACTGTCGCAAACAAGAGTGGCTTAAGAAATCCATGACATAGTGATATCGGGTCATTCTCCGGTATCATGCTTTTAATAACACCAATAGAGAATCATTTTGCGACAGAATATGGAGAATGAACAGAGCACATCTTCAAGACACAAAATGTATTAAATAGATAAATGAAAAAAATAAACAACTTTACCATTACAAATATCGACATAGAGGATAGTAAAAAGCCGACCTCTGAGATAATATTATACTCTGTAAAACACAATTTCTGAACTTAAGCAGGAATATGATATTTTACTTTTGAAGAGAGCCAACAACTACAGGTTAAACTCAAAGAAAGGATACTGCTTAATGGCTGCTTAATTTAATTTTTTTTTTTTTTTCTGAGGTCTTCGCTGATTTATTTAGATTTTCCCATGATGTCAAGCAAAGAGACACTGAGTGTGAAGGTCAGCCTTGAAATACATCCACAGGTACACCTCCAATTGACTCAAATTAGCTTCTAAAGCCATGACATCATTTTCTGTAATCTTCCAAGCTGTTTAAAGGCACAGTCAACTTAGTGTATGTAAACTTCTGACCCACTGGAATTGTGATACATGAATTATAAGTGAAATAATATGTCTGTAAACAATTGTTGGAAAAATTACTTGTGTCATGCACAAAACTATAGTTTGTTAACAAGAAATGTGTGGAGTGGTTGAAAAACGAGTTTTATTGACTCCAACTTAAGTGTATGTAAACTTCAGACTTCAACTGTATATATCACGGTGTGAAGGCATATTAACGAACAGGTTACAGAGCAAACAACGCAATTATCACATCACTACATAGGTTGTAATATGGCCTTTCCCCCCTGGCTAGCCTAGCCACTGGCGACTCCGGGTGTGTCACATGCTGATAACGCTGGAGAGACGAAGCAGGTACGGGGAGTAAAACATTTCATGAGGACGGACATGGAACGAGACAGGAACAGCGTCAGCAAACAAATAGTAAAGACAAAAACAATACAATGCAGCAGCGGGGAACAGAGCAGGGAACTGACAAATATAGGGGAGGAAATAAACAGGTGATAAGTGAGTCCAATAACACTGATGCGCGTGATGGATGGATGGATGGGAGTGCGTGATGCAGGGCAACCTGGTGCCCCCAAGCGCCCGGGGAGGGAAGAGCGGGAGCAGACGTGACAGGGTGGACACAGCTATAACTTCACGGTGGTGCAGTTTTGGTGGACCATCTTATATTTTCCTTCAGTTGATAAGACCATCTTGTCCTCAAAAGTCTGGTGAATGTATGTACTGTTCGTTGTGTTTCCTGAGTTCAAGTACGTATATTCATGTAGAGTGGAGATACAAATTTCAACAACTGTGTTGTATTCCGTTAGCCTATACACTGCCTTACTCTGTCAACTACCTAATTTTCCAACTTATTTATTAGTCTTGTAAATAAAACCGTAAAAATAAATTATCTGTGGCCTTGCGTTCATTTACAAGTGATTGGGTCCTTGAATTTGAGCTCGACGACTTTCAGAATGAGAACATAGTAACTGACTGTTAATTAAGACTATTGTTGATATAGGATTGGTACAATGGTTAATGATAACTACGATAGAGTTAATTAAAGGGATTTCTATATAAAACCTTAATGGTTCCCCACGTTTGATTAATTTGGATAGGATAACCAAATTAATTACAATAAATTAGATCAATTAATTATTCAAGTAATATCTGGAATATCTATAGTCAAAGTTACAACACTGACATATCTGTTGGTGTGTGATTGATTGGAAATGATCTAGACTGATGGAATGTAGAAACATTTGCACCAAGTTGTCATTGGGCTACTGTTTTTCATGGGGTTAGTGGTAGGCTAGTATTCCATTAAGTCTTAACTGAACAATAACATAGAAATCATTTATTGCACTCAGCTTTCTGCCAACAACAGTTGCCCTACGTCAGTATTATTAACTGAGAATAGAAAACGAAAGGGGCAGGGAGGCAGAGGGGAAAACGAAACTTAATTTGAGGGGCGGGGTTTATCAGCTGTTATATACCCGGCTCAGCTGCAGACGGTGACAGAGCTGTCATCATCTTTCAACTTGCAAGACTTCACAATAATAGGCCTATCTACTGAAAAGGTAAATCATGTTTTTACATTATAAGGCTACAATAGGCCTGACATACAGAAATGTGCTAGATAAAAAAAAGCTTAATAGTGTATCAAGTAAATTATCTTATATTATGTCAGGTATTACAATCGTCTGAATAAATGGTAAAGCTTAATTAAAGCCTGTAGGTAAATATACAAGTTATAATGACTCCCTAAGGACTTTCAATAATTTCTTAATGAATCTCACTAAATAGCCACAAGTCAGCTAAAATGTTGATAGAGATGAGACATGACATATTGTAACCCTTATTATAAGACATTATAAAGGATCATACATGCTTTTTAACAAGTTATAAAGCATTATACCTGCAGGCTTTAAGTGAAATGTTAAGACTAAATCATTCAATTGAGCTATGCTATTGTAAGGCCAAATAAATAATACATGATATCCTCTTTCAGATATCTATCATGGAACTCACTATAACACTGTTGAATGGGGACTCACATCCCCTGACGGTTCAGCCACACACCACCGTGGGGTCTCTCAAGAGTCTGATCAACCAACACTTTGGAGTGGCCATAGAAAGGCAGAGGCTGTCAGGTGTCAATGGGAACAACATCAGTCTCAGCAATGATTCAAAAACTTTGAGTGACTATGGCCTGCATTCAGGATCCAAAGTGATGGTGCTGATTACAGAACCCACTCATATCCAGGTGTTCCTGAAAAACGAAAAGGGCCAGACGCACACATATGAGGTGGTGTCAGGTGAGACTGTAACCCAGTTCAAAGCCAAGGTCCAAAACAAGGAGGGAGTCCCAGCCGACCAACAGAGGCTGATTCACGAGGGCAAGCAGCTCGATGATGGCAAGAAACTGGAAGACTATGGTGTCAGAAATCTAAGCACTATTCACCTGACGCTCCGTCTAAGGGGAGGCTGAAGACACCCAGTATCGACCTGAAACCCCCTGAAGCCCTTAACTTATTATGCATTCCATGTCTGTAGAGAAAAAGCTAGTCCAGAAATGATCATTGTTATATAACATTTGTATTAAATTGTAAACTTTAAAAACGAAGCATTGCTGATATAGGCTTACTGTATGTTAAAATAATGTGAATTAAGATTGTAATCAAGTAATAAACAAGTATAAAACTCAAGCAGTCTACTATCGTTGTTATGGCTCCAACTCGTAAAATAATAAAGCAACATGATAGATACTGGATACTGGACTGGTTCTTGTTTTCATTTATAAAATAGGGTTTAAAAAAATACTGTACATCAGGACGTAAAATGATTTGCCAGTTTCAGTCCGATGTGCTGTTGCTCCCTTATTTGACCTGATATTGACAGCAGTCACATTCACAGTTGAGTTGAGACTCAAACTAAAACAATGCAGTCCACATAAGGAAACTACAGGTCGGCCTTGTCAGCAATATACACAATACATTGTGGTTTGATAACAATCTTAACATTGCATATTCATATGGTGTTAAATGAGTTGCCTTCAAGATTGAAACAGTTACTGTTATTTATTTTCTACAGCACATTTGCTTTGCTTCAACTTAAATTATACAAATATTTTTTTTAATCAAACAAGAATATATAACATGTATTTACTATTGTTCAAACCAAAATACACCTTGGCTCAAAGGAGAATACTCAAGTATTTCAATTTATTCAAGAAGTAACAATTAAGATTGAACATTTCAGTTATAAGTTATTTTGCATGTGAGCAACACATTGGATGTACTAGGATTTCATTTATTTGTATTTTTTCATTTGGCCTTTATTTTAGGCAAGTCAGTTAAGAACATATTCTTATTTACAATGACAACCTAACAGAAGGCAAAATATATATATGGAACAAAACACACATAGCGACAAGAGAGACACCACAACACCACACAAAGAGAGACCTAAGACATTTGTGTAGTAGTGCAGTACCTTGTGTATTGTGTGACTGAAGTCCTTCACATCACCCCAGATAATTTGCCTGATTGCCAGTGCAGCAAGCTGGTACATTCACAGACATATCCTTGTAACGTTCTGCAGCTTCAGAGGCACACCCTGTGCCTTCTTACTTCAGTAATCAGGGAGAAGATCTTGGGAGTCTTCACTTCCTCACAGACGCAAGGTAAGCATACCAAAATAAGGCCACCATGTTGGCAAACAGCACTCGAAACTGAAAACACAACAACACAGATTGGTAACAGAGCACCACTACATTCCAGATTAATGCATAAAAGAAAAGCCAGTGAGAACTGCTCACCTCTACAGGCACATAGTTGATGAACTGGAAGGGGGTCCACACTTTCCAGTTCATCTTCAAGGCAGGCCAATAACTACTATTCACTTTGCTCTGGAAGTCTGCCCACCTCTTACCCTAAAATAGCATTAGAATGGATGAAAATGAATGGTCAGCCATGGCAATAGTCTGGATTAGAATGTAATTAATGAACCACTAATGGAAATTAACTGTCTGAGTAGTACTGCATAATTTCACTAGGCCCAACCTAAACTGACAAACTAATAAGCAGCCCCTGCCTAAAGTTAACTTCCACAGAGTAGTACCAAGTTTGATATGGGACTGTTACATTGCACTATGACACTGTGTTATATCTAAACCGTGAGAGTTAGTCAGGTGTATAGTGCAGGAGAGTAGATAGTGGAGCAGGTGACTAACCTCTTGGATGTTCATAACAAAAAAAAAGAAAAGCAGCAGGAATGCAGGAGCAAAGATAAGGCGATCCAAGAGCAATCGTTTCACTCTGTAGTATGGAACAGTGGTAGGCACCATGGGATGGTAAATGTAATGTCTGGCAGGTCCAGTAATGAGAAACTTCAGAGAGGAATAGGCAAAGGGAAATGTGTTATCCCGCCTAAAATCTGCCCACGAAAATAAGCCCAGCAAATGAGGACATTTGTTATGGAGGTTAATGAGTGTCGAATTTGGTCAACAAAAATATTGAATTGCTCATTTGCTGCGTGCGGCTTATTTGATCAAATAGAAGTGTCATAATGGTTAGGTTGTTACTAATGCTCTGTTATTAGCGGACACACATGGTATTTCCTCAACTTTGAAAAAAACTACTTTATATCTTAAATAAATATTATTTTTTAAATAAATATCTGAGTTGTGCCTGTTGTCACAGAGATGGAGGACTCAACATGGATATAACTCGTTTTAACATGGAGTTTGCCATTGAGGGCTTCTACCATTTTAAAGTCGTCAACTGCGTGGGGATTCCTATGAGTTGGGAGCAATCAGCCAATGAAAAAGAAGAAATTCACATTAAAATGGAGATTGCCTCAATGGCACTTCCCATGCTGTCACAGACGCTATAATGGCACAGATACAAAGACGAGTCTTCTATCTATCTTTATGCAGTGTACACACGTATGTGCCCTCTCATTGGCTAGAATGGTCCCACCTGATCTCGCCTCTCCCCGCCTGTCTTCTATGGTCATGTCTAGAAGGGATACAGCTTTTGCCAAATTGACATCAAAAGTTATTTAATTTTAAAGTTGTTTTTTGTGCATTTTATCTAATCCTTACCCTTTTCCTAACCTTAACCTAAATTATCCTAACCTGCTACAGTAATTATCATAACCTGCTGCGTAAGTTCTCCTAAACCTGCTATGAAAAGTACATTTTCACAAAAGCTACACTGTATATGAAAAAGTATGTAGACACCCCTTCATATAAGTGGATTCAGCTATTTCAGCCATACCCGTTGCTGACAGATGTATAAAATTGAGCACACAGCCATGCAATCTCCATAGACAAACATTGACAGTAGAATGGCCTGACTGAAAATCTCTGTGGCTTTCAATGTGGCACCGTCACAGGATGCCACCTTTCCAACAAGTCAGTTCATCACATTTCTGCCCTGCTAGAGCAGTCCCGGTCAACTGTAAGTGCTGTTATTATGAAGTGAAAATGTCTAGGAGCAACACCGACTCAGCCACAAAGTGGTAGGCCACACAAGCTCGGCCACACAAGCTCACAGAATGGGACCGCCGAGTGCTGAAGCATGTAGCGAATATAAATCGTCTGTTCTCGGTTGCAACACTCACTACCGAGTTCCAAACTTTTTCTGGAAGCAACGGCAGCATAATAGCTGTTTGTAGGGAGCTTCATGAAATGGGTTTCCTTGGCCAAGCAGCCGCACACAAGCCTAAGATCACCATTTACGGACTAATCTGGGTTTAGAGGATGCCAGGAGAATGCTACCTGCCCGAATGCCAACTGTAAAGTATGGTGGAGGAGGAATATTGGTCTGGGTCTGTTTTTCATGGTTCGGGCTAGGCCCCGTTCCAGTGAAGGGAAATATTAACGCTACAGCATACAATGACATTCTAGACAATTCTGTGCTTCCAACTTTGTGGCAACAATTTGGGGAAGGTCCTTTCATGTTTCAGCATAACAATGTCCAAAGCGAGGTCCATACAGAAATGTTTTTTTCAAGATCGGTGTGGAAGAACTTGACTGGCCTGCATAGAGCCCTGACCTCAACTCAATCAAACACTTTGGAGATGAATTGGCACACCGACTCCGAGCCAGACATAATCACCCAACATCAGTGACTGACCTCACTAATGCTCTTGTGGCTGAATGGGAGTCCCCATAGCAATGTTCCAACATCTAGTGGAAAGCTTTCCCAGGAGAGTGGAGACAGCAAAGGGGGGGACCAACTCCATATTAAAGCCCATAATTTTGGAATGATATGTTCGACGAGCAGGTGTCCACATACTTTTTGTCATGTAGTGTATATACAGTGGGGAGAAGTATTTGATAACCTGCAAAATTGGCAGTGTTTCCTTGCATGTAGAGGTCTGTACACTTCAACTGCGAGAGACGGAATCTAAAACAAAAATCCAGAAAATCACATTGTATGATTTTTAAGTAATTAATTAGCATTTTATTGCATGACATACGTATTTGATCACCTACCAACCAGTACGAATTCCATCTCTCACAGACCTGTTAGTGTACCTATGATAAAAATTACAGACCTCTACATGCTTTGTAAGTAGGAAAACCTGCAAAATCAGCAGTGTATCAAATACTTGTTCTCCCCACTGTATATCCCTTCCAGACAAATTCGTCTTCCATCTTTGAGGACATGTATTTCCATTGTTAGAGCGGTCACTTGACTATCTTGTCAATATAATAGACCATATTTGGCAACGTGGATGATGTCTCTTGTTTTGAATCTTAATTTAGAGAACTTCATTTGAAAACAGAATCTGAATGGATCTGAGAAGTTGAATATATGAAACTTTGATCAACTTGAATTGATAGTTTGTAAACTTGATACACAGACAAAAAATAAAGGTGAAATAAATAAAACAACGAAACAGAATATATAAATATTGAACTTGAACATTCAATTTGAAATTTAATTTGAAAACTGAATTCAATATACAATTTAAAACTATCCTAATAAAAATCAAAGTATGGAATTCAAAAAACATTTGTGGGCACTGAAATCGCTATATAGGCATTATCCTCTGTTCATTGACCAAAGGGATTCCTATCTCCTCCTTTCTCTAATACAGTGGTCACCAAACTTTGAGTCAAGATCACTTTGAGTCAAAATGCAAGCCGAGATATACAGCTCAGACTGTTTCTGAACATGACTTATAAAACATAAGCCTATGCAACATTAAGTTTCGCCATCAGCTGGAAGACTGTGTCCCGTTTTCTCAGTGGAGGGGTGGAGAGAGGAGGGCCTCACCGGGGATGGAGTGATCCTCCGTTCCCCTCAGACTGACCATCAGTCCAGTAAAAAAACTAAACAATGTATTATGCTCAGTCAGCTGTGCCTCACAAGTAATACAACAAATTATATATTAGAAGTGTGATCATATACTTAAAATATATTTTTTTAATTCTGAGAAGAACAACATTGGCAGGGCAATTCAAGCATAGCCAATATGCAGTGATAATGTATTGGGCCTTTAGCCTACTGCACAAACCTAATTGTTACAGAACTGTTTTTAAAAGGTTAACCTCTATGGGATCGGTTGTTTGAATGTTAAATGACGAGACAGAGGCATTGATGCGAGAAACCAGTCTTGTTCAGTACATCACAACACCTCCGGCTATCTCAAGCACCCCGGTAAAACACAAGAGTTGCAGTAAAGAACATTTACCAACAGATGGCATCACTGTGCCATCTTACACACAACATCTTCCCTTTAATAAAATAGGACAGGAGGTGTCAATTCACTAACAAAACAAACCTAGTAATAATTTCCAACATAAACAGTTTAGTATTTTTTTTCTTCAGGTAACAACAACACATTTTGATGTTCTCTTCACTTTTATCTCTGTCTGTCAACAATCCCTGATGGGAAACCTACAGATTAAGTATTTTTGGTGGCTGGGACAGACGCCCGCAACGTGAAAAGGCAGGGGGCTTGTCTGTGAGGACTGCGGGTTCCCGCACAGACGTGTCACCTGACTGTCTAAGGGGAGAATTGATGGGCGAGGGAGCAGCCGACCTGTGATCCCCTGGCTCTTCGCCCAGTGTCTCAGGCCCCATGTGACTTGCTGGGGTTCTGTCTTTTGTCATGCGACCCTTTTGGCCATCAGGGTTCTGAGTAGGTGCTGGCTCAGCAATCCGAAGGTCAACCCTGTTGCGACGGTACAGTGATCCATTCACTTCAACCAAGTAGGAGCGTGGTGCCACTTTCTGTATACAGGATCCGAGTCTCCAGAGGCCCGTCCGGTCCCCTGGTAGTGGCTTCATTCGCACCGTTTCACCCACCCTGAGCTCAGTCTTTTGCTGATTTGTCGTAGATGAACTTGGAGACCTGTCTTCTGTGACGTAGCTTCACCAGCACGTCTGTCACCACACATGGCTCCAGGAGAGTGCTGGCTACTGGCAGAGCTGCTTTTAAGCGCCGTGCCGGGCTGCTATCCATGCCTTCTGTTGGGGTATTGCACCACTGCAGGATTGCTTTCCAGGCATCTTTGCCCTCTCGCAGAGCCTTTTTGCAGAGGTTCTTTGCCATTTTTACTGCGGACTCCGCCTTCCCATTAGCTTTTGGGTGTCGTGGTGATGAAGTGACGTGCTCGAATTCCCATCCTGCAGCAAATTTTCAGAACTCAACTCCGGAGAATTGGGGTCCATTGTCTGAAATTACACTATCTGGCTGGCCATAGCGTTTGCAGCGTTTGATCGTTGTCTCTGCTGAGAGGTCGGGGGGGGAGGTCAATCTCCCAAAAGTCTGAGTAATGATCGACTACCAGCAGAAAGTCTTTGCCACTGTGCTGGAAGAGATCTAGACTTACTATCTGCTAGGGGCACATCGGTAGCTCGTGGGACATCATCGTCTCTCTCTGTTGCTCAATGGCATATTCATTGCAGATGCATTTACTGACATAGTCTTTGATTTCACTCTGCATTCCTGGCCAATACAGTGTGTCAAGTGCTTGTCTGTAACAGGCCTCACCTCCTATGTGAGTGCACGTTCGCCAACATCTCAGGGCGCAGAGACCGGGGAATAATGACTCTCTAACACTTGAATATTACTCCGTTTTGAACACTGAGCTCCTCTTTGACTGGCCAATATTCTCTGACGGCTAAAGCAATTTCTTCCTTGCAGTCAGGCCAGCCCATCAGGATCACAGACCTCAATGCCTGGAGTTGCTCGTCCCTGTCCGTGTGCCGTCTTATTTGTATAAGGTGCTGGTCCGTAACATTGAGGTAGTCAGCCTGGTTGATGTGTTCAACACCCACTTGCTCTGTTTGTAAGCTGCACACTGCGTGTTGTTCATGCATGGAGCGTGTGTGAGTGCCTGATGCAGTAGCCCTGCTGAGCGTGTCACTCACATACATCTCTGGCCCTGGCTTATACACCACCTTGAGGTTGTAGTTTTGTAGGGCCAGTAGCATGCTCTGCAGTCGTTTTGGGGCATTCAGGAGAGGCTTGCTGAATATAGCAATAAGGGGCTTGTGATCTGTCTCTGTGGTAATATTGTCGCGCCAGTACAGGTAGTGATGGAAGCGTTGGTATGCAAACACAATGCTGAGGCACTCCTTCTCTATCTGGGCATAGTTCTGCTCTGTTGGGGTGAGTGCCCTAGAGGCGAATGCCACAGGCTGGCCCTCGTGCATGAGGCAACAGCCAAGTCCATACTGGCTTGAGTCACTCTGAATCGTGACAGGTTTTGACACATTGTAATATCGCAGTACAGGTGTCTGGGTGACCAGTTGTTTTATTTCCCTCACCGTTGCGTCATGTTTTGGGAGCCAATGCCAGATCGTGTCCTTGTCCATGAGCCTTCTTAGTGGCTCACACACTTCAGAGAGCCGCGGTAGGAATTTGGCCAGGTAGGTGACGAATCCGATGAAGCGCTGCACTCCCTTCACGTCAGATGGGTGGGGCATTTCCAAGACAGCCTTCACTTTTTCAGGATCAGTCTTCAATCAGTTGGAGGATAAGATGTGCCCATGAAAGCAGACCTCTGGCACTTTAAACTGAAGCTTTTTTATGCTTAGCCTTAGCTTGACCTGTCTGCATCTGACCATCAGGGCCAGCAGCTTGGCGTCATGGTCACATTCTGCCTCCTCATCACTGTCCCCACAGCCCACTACAAGGATGTCATCTGCTATGGGTTCCACGCCACTGAGTCCCATCAACAGCTCATGCTGTTTCCGCTGATACACCTCTGGAGCCACGGAGACACCAAACGGAAGCTTCAACCACCTCTTCCTGCCCCAGGGTGTCCAAAAGGTGGTCATGTAGCTGCTTAGCTCGTCGAGCTTGCACTGCAGGAAGGCATCTCTGGCATCCACGAGCATGAAGACTCTGGCCTTTGGGAGCTTGTAAAGAACATCCTCCAACGTGGGCATAATGTAATGTGAACGTCGCAGAGCCCGGTTGAGATGTTTAGGATCAATGCATATCCGTAGCTTGTCTGGTTTCTTGACGATAATCATATTACTTATCCAGTCTGTAGGCTCGGTGACAGATATGATGTGGCCATCTGCTTCATATTTGTCAAGCTGAGCCTTCGTAGCTGCTTTCATGGCCACTGGTACATTGCGGGGTGCACACTGGACAGGCTGGATTGCTGCGTCCAACTCAAAGTGGACTTCCCCGGGAACTGACTTGACCAGTGCGTTGAAGACATCATGGTACTTGCTTAGGAGTGTCTCCTTGCTCAGGGGCCCAGCCTGGACTTTGTCTATAATGTTAAGATCAGCTGGGATGGTGAAGTTAATAAGCCCAAGACGCTTGCATGTAGAACCTGACAGTGATGGCTGTTGACTAGCCTCAACTATTTCAAACTCAAGGATGTGTTTCTGGCCACGTAAAACACACTCTGTCACAAACAGGCCTAAAGAGGTCATGAACTGGCCTGAATACAGTTTCAGCTTGGTGCTACTCTGTGTGAGTTTGTCTCTGGGCGCGAGCCTCCTTTTGTCTTTAAGGCTCATAACGTTGCATGTGGCCCCTGAATCTATCTGGCATTGCTGTGGTTTATTATTAAGTAGCAGAGGGACAAACCACTTTTGTCCTTTTGCCCTCACTGCCCCTATGCACTCGCTAGCATATACGTCCTCTGTGCTGTCGTTCCCTTCATCTGTGTTTGTTTCCATGGAGTGCACTTTACCCTCCTTTCTCTTGCTTTTCATGCAGACCCTTGCGAAGTGATTAGCTGTACCACAGGATTTGCATATTTTTCCATAGGCTGGGCAGTGCTCTTTTCCTCGTCCATGAGAAATGCCACAATATCGGCATGTATTGGGGTTGTCTACTGCAGAGTTGGCTGTAGTATTAGCATTAGCTGTGGCAAAGGGGAATTTCTTTACTGGTTGCCTGAATGTAGCATTGACATTGTCCATATGTTGCCTTTCTAGCTCCATGGACCTTATCCGTATATCAGTAAGCTCTGCTGCACGGCATGTCTCCACTGCCAAGGCCAGCGTCAGGTCACGTTCTCTCAGCAAACGTCTGCGGTGCCCTCATCAGTTATGCCAAGCACAATCTTATCTCTGATCAGTTCATCTCTTAAAGCATCATAGTCACATGTAGCCTCCTTTTCCCTTAATCTTGTGACAAAGCTGTCAATTGACTACCCATCCTCCTGTTTGCAACGACCGAAAACACAACGCTCGTAGATTACTTTACGGCAGCAAAGAGCATCAAGAATAGCTATAGCGTTGCCTTGCTGAGCTGCTGTTTGGTTCAGGTTGTGTTTGTATACATGTCGGCATTCAGTTCCCATTATAGTCCTCAAAGTGGCAGCCACTACCTCATCTTCCTTTTCCAGAAGTCCCGTTGCTAGTGCATAGTCCTCCCATTCACCTCTAAACATATCCCAGTTCGTGCTCCAATCCCCGCTGAGCTTCATAACGGCGGGAGGGGGAATGTTCGCTGCCATATCTAACCGGTGCTAACAACGCTGAAGCTAACTAGCAAACTCACTCTAGCTAAGGCCAATTCCGGCTAAATTTTACTCAAATAAGCATTTGTTTGGTAAACCAGAACAGGTGACTCTAATTTGCGGAAAGCATGGTTAGTTATCCGACTCCGACACCATGTTTGAATGTTAAATGACGAGACAGAGGCATTGATGCGAGAAACCAGTCTTGTTCAGTACATCACAACACCGCCGGGTATCTCAAGCACCCCGGTAAAACACAAGAGTTGCATTAAAGAACATTTACCAACAGGTGGCATCACTGTGCCATCTTACACACATAACATCGGTGTCCCTAAACCGGGACAGTTATTGAGAACGTGCGCTAATCAAATCAAATTAGTCAAATGCTCCGAATACAACAGGTGTAGAACTTACAATGAAATGCTTACTTACGAGGAGCCCCTAACCAACAATGCAGTTTTAAAAAATATGGATAAAAATAAGAAATATAAGTAACAAGTAATTAAAGAGCAGCAGTAAAATAACAATAGTTATGGACTATATACAGGGGGGTACCGGTAAAGAGTCAATGTGTGGGGGCAACAGTTAGTTGAGGTAGTAGGTAGAGTTATTAAAGTGACTATGCATAGTGACCAGAATTACGTTTTAAGTAACAGCCAACTTTCCAGGACATAGGCATGTCTTATATCGGCAGAAAGTTTAAATTCTTGTTCATCTAACTGCTCTGTCCAATATACTGTAGCTATTACGGTGTAAAAAAAGACCATGCTACTGTTTGAGGAGAGTGCACAACAACAAAACGCTTTTATCACAGCAACTGGTTTGATACATTCACCTCTGAAGGTAAATAATGTACTTACTTACATTCAGTAGTCTTGCTCTGATTTGTCATCCTGAGGGTCACAGAGATAAAAGGTAGCATAGTTTTGTTTGATAAAATCCATTTTTTTATATTCAAATGTAGGATCTGGGTTCCACAGTTTGAACCCTGCGTTCGCTGGAACACATGTTTGTTAGTTTGCATGATCTTTTACCAGATCTAATATGTTATACTCTCCTACATTAAGATCACATTTCCACAAACGTCAAAGTGTTTCCTTTCAAATAGTATCCAGAATTATGCATATCATTGCTTCAGGTCCTGAGCTACAGGCAGTTAGATTTGCGTATGTCATTTTAGACGAAAATTGAAAAAAGGGATATGATCTTTAAGTCCCACTGAATTACTTCTGCCTCGTGTACAGATTCATGTTGTTACTCCTATGACCAGAGAAAGTGAAATATTCCTCGATATTATAAAAGACACAGGCCGCAAATAATAACAATGAAAGCTTAACGAAACATTTTCTGGCTTATAAAACTATTAAACAAAGTGTTGACAGTGCTGAATAACAACTTATAAATGAACTTACTCATAAAAACAGCAGATCTTGCTCTATTCGTTGAGCCTCTCTCTAGTCATGGTTTTAAACGGTTTGAAATCTCACATTATCACATTTGTTGTGCGTTCGAGGCTTTTTTTTTTACAGTCCATTCTGCGAGGAAACTGTGCGGACACGGTGATCTGAGCTGTCTGATTGGCCAGAAGTAGGCATATAGGTAGGTACATTTGATTTTCTCCCTGGGTCTGCCGGGTAGGCGGAGTTCTACATTCAGACACATTGAATGGTTCAAAATTGGAAGGTTTTCTGAATTCAAGTGCCCCTACCGCCAACAGCGCGAAACGAATACAAAAATTGGGAATTCAAGGTTTTACCGATGGGTTTTTACCAGAAATGTTTGGTGCGATTGAGTATCTCTCTGGCTGTAGCGTTTACTTTCAATTATAATTCAGCGCTATTAGACTAAAGGCAGTCCTTGTTTTTCAAAACAAGAGTTGAGCTTGAAATTCAAAAGTTATCAAACAGACCGGCCGCCATAAATCGGACTTTAGTAAAATGTTGTAATATAACCAGCTAATGAGCATAAATTACAATGCATGACCATGAGCATTATTTATTTATGCTAATTTATTTCAGTTATTCGTCAACGCGAATGGGCCCCTCCCCCACCCCACATCTTTGGTCTCTTAGCAACTGTATTGTAAACTATCAACATCGATGTGATGTTGTTTTCTATGCTGCTGCCAGTAACGTGGCTAGTGTGGTTCGATTTGCTTTATTTAAGTGCTGTTTAAGTTCAGAGGAGGTATGTTGTTTTCCTTTAGGCCTAGCGTAATGTTTTCTTGATAAAATGTTTTATCTGCATGGAATCTTTATCCTTTTTGTAGCTAACGTTAAGTACATTAAATCTAAAAGTAAACTACACTAGACATTAGGAAACTGTTAATGTATGTAGCAAATAGTAATATTGTCCTAACGTTAGTGGTAAATGTGTTTGTGATGCTGAATTGACCGATGTTATAGTGTTAATTTGGGCATGATGTTTTATTGTTTAATAAGATTCCCCCCTGTCTATGGCAGTATGTCTGCAGAGGTGGCCATACAGCCCCTGGAGGATGTTAGCCCCCAAATGATGTGCTCCAGTCCCCAACCCAGTCCACAGCCCCGGGCCAAAGTGCTCAGGGAGGACCTCCTAAAGATCCTGGACCCTTCACGGAAGAAGCTGTCATCCTTGGAGACGCAGCGCATCGCAGGGGTGCTGGAAGACTGCATCGCCAGGGTGGAGACGGTAGCCTTGCTGCCGGCTGTGCTGTCCCGCCTGGGAGGGCTGTCTGTGGGGTTGGAGTTGGAGGGGGCCTTACAGGAGCACCAGCACCTTGGAGAGAGGCTGGGGGGCCTGGGGCAGAAGCTGGTTGAGGGGGAGGCAGGGGAGAGAACGAGAGCAGAGTTAGAAAGGGCCATCCCCAGCTCACTGAGGAACGTGCTCAGACTGCTGAGAGCTCATCCAGCCGCCACCCGAGCCCTGAGGAGTGAGGCAGAGGTAGGGGGGCAGGGGGTGAGTGAAGGGGTGCGAGGGCTGGTAGGGGGGCTGCAGGAGTTACGGGGGGTGCTGTTAGAGAAACTGCTCACGAGCCCGTCCGAGGAACGTCAAAGAACACGCTACATGCAGGAGGTTTCGCTGCGCCATGGCAACAACATGGAGCTGGTTGCTACACTGGAGATGGAAGTCGCTGCCGCCATCAAAGACAGAGATGCTGAGGTGCCGATACAGTTTTCATTGTCATTATACGACTGTTTGTATTACACCAGAGTTTAAACCTTGAAAGATTTAACCCATGATAATTCTATCTCAGTTCTCCAAAACGTAATCTCTCTACTTTCTCTGCTGCTCTCTCTATCTTTCTCTCTCACTCTTGTCTCCTCCTCTCTTCTACACTCTCTTCTCACCCCCCTACTCCCTGCTCTCTAAGACCTCTAAGAGAAATGAGGTGATCAGGAAGTTGAAGAGCTCTCTGCACCAGATGGAGAAGATCTCTGAGGACTTTGTGTTGAGGACACAGCAAGACGCCGACAAGCAGAACCAGTCAGACGCTAAGACCTCACAGGGGAGGCGGGCCCGCATGCAGCAGGAAGCCAATCAGCTGAGAGTTCAGCTTAACAACCTGATTTCTGAGAACCGCGAGGTAGAGACTTCGCTCCGTAAGGTGGGAGATCCCAGAAATAGAGCCCTAGCCCCTGCTCCTTATCTAAAACATTTTCTATGCATGCAGTAGATCCTGCAGTGCGAAATATAACTTTTTCAATGTTGTTCTCCTCCCCTCATGGCAGAAAAAATATAAAGTGGAGACAGAAATAGAGAACTGGATCCAGAAGTATGATGCTGATATGGGAGAGAAACAGGTAGACTGACCCTAAAAAATCCTAACAAATCTTCCACTGAGTAACAACAATTAATAATATGATTTTAGTGATGCTTAGTAAATCCCCACCCCCCTCTCTATCTCTCTCTCTGTGTTGTCTGCTCCCTCCCAGTTTGAGCTGGAGGACATGACAAGGGTCTATGAGGAGGAGAAGGAGGAGCTGAGAGAGCTAGAGGAGGCGTATGCTGTCCTGGAGCAGGAGTTCAGTCAGATCCAAGAGGAGCGGCGTTTGGCCGAGGAGAGGAGGGAGGAGGAGCAGAAAGAGCTGGAAAAGAAGAGCCGTGCATCCACCATTATCCAGGCTTACTGGAGGGGCCACCGTGTCCGCAAGGCCATGAGGGGGAAGGGCAAGAAGGGTAGCAAGGGCAAGAAGGGAAAAGGCAAGAAGGGCAAATAACAGCCCTGTGGAAAACTCGGCAAGACCATGACAGTCCATTATTCCAGCATGGTTTTTATATTTGTGGGAAAGAAGTGTCAGCTCTCCAAAAACACATCCATTTTGCTTTTCTCCTCTTGTACGTTTTCCTTTTAGGTATCAGAGTTTATTCCAATAAATACTGTGCAACGAAGCTCTTGATTACTATTGTATGATTACTACCCCGTGTTTGATGTTATCTATTTTTAAGTGTTCTTAAAAGAAAAGGGAATTTTGTTAAACCATTGTTTAAAAATATTTTTTATTGAAACATGTACAGTATTGTATTAATGAATCAGTTTAAATGGAACTCAACAATTTATAGTTGTTATGCAAAATTGATCAGAATAGTAGAAAACTGGCACCATGCAATTGTTGGATACATTTGATCAAGGCTTGAGAAACACTAAACAGTTTGGCCCTCTATTGATATGTATAGTTAGTATTCCCTACAGTTGCCACTAGGTGTCAGTACTAGACTGATTGCAGAAGTAGTATTGTCATCATGCTACGTTTGCTCCACAGCAGTGGTGTAAAGTCGTTTTTAGGGGTATCTGTACTTTACTATTTATATTTTTGACAACTTTTACTCCATTACATTCCTAAAGAAAATATGTACTTTTTACTCCTATACATTTTCCCTGACACCCAAAAGTACTAGTTACATTTTGAATGCTCAGGCAGGACATCAATATGGTCCAATTCACAAACCTAACAATATAAAGCTTTGCCATCCCTACTGTCTCTGATCTGGCGGACTAAATAAACACAAATACTGTGTTTGTTTGTAAATTATGTCTGAGTGTTGAAATGTGCACCTGGCTCTCCGTAAATAAAATAAACAAGACAATTGTGCTGTCTGGTTTGCATAGTATAAGGAATTTGATATATTGCATATATAGCAATTATGACAAGTTATTTTTTCACCACTATTTAAGTACATGTACAACCATATACTTTTAGACTTTTACTCAAGTTGTTTTTTACTGTTTGACATTCACTTTTACTTATTAGTTATTATTAGTTATTAGTTATTTTCTATTAAGGTATCTTTTATGTACTTTTCCCACCACTGCTGCACAGAGTGCTGCCCATAACATTACTATCTGTGTGAAAACAATACAAGACATGGATTGAAATCTCCAATAATAAGAACTGCAGGATCCTCTGTCGAGATCATCCTCCACCTGTTCACTTCAAATTGGCTTTAGTAGTGGCATGAGAAGGGCTCTGTTTGAGGTTGTTCACCATGGCAGACTGGTCTTGGATGAAGAGCTGGATCTGGAGAGGAACACACATTTTGATTTTACTGTTAACAAATTAATATGTCTGCTACTCTAAATCACTGTGACATCAGTATCCTTCTCTAACTGTGACATCACTAACCTTCTCTAGCTGTGACATAAATGTGACATAACTGACCTTCAGCTGTGTCATCCATAGGAATAGAATGAATAGAACGGGAATCCCTTTCAAGTCAATGGTGGCATAATGGGGGGGACTGGCGGCCATTGTGAGTGTACCCATAGGAGCAAAGCAGGAAGTAAAAGCAAGAGGTGTATCCTTCAATCTGTGCTGTGCATTTTTGAATCAACTTAACTGACATTACAAAATACACACAGTGGCCAGTTTATTAGGTACACCACCCCGTTCTAGAAAACGGTTCGCTCCTACAGACAGTGAATCATGTGGCCATGACTTGCTATATAAAGCAGGCAGACAGGCATTCAGTTACAGTTCGATTGAACGTTAGAAGGGGCAAAATGAGTGACCTAGGCGACTTTTAGTGTGGTATGATCATCGGTGCCAGTCTCGTGTGTAGGGTTTACTGATAATGGTACGACAAACAAAAAACATCTAGTCAGCGGCAGTCCTGTGGGTGAAAACAGCTTGTTGATGAGAGGTCGAAGGAGAATAGCAAGAATCTTGCAAGCTAAATGGGTGGGTAACAAACACACAAATAACTGCGCAGTACAACAGTGGTGTGCAGGACAGCACCTTGGAACACACAACTCGTCAGTCCTTGTCACGGTTGGGCTGTTGCAACAAACAACCACACCGGGTTCTACTCCTATCAGCTAAAAGAAGCTGCTCCAGGGGGCACGTTATCACCATCACTGGACAATTGAGGAGTGGAAAAACATTGTCTGGTCCAATGAATCCTGGTTCCTGTTGGATCATGCTGATGGCAGAGTCAGGATTTGGCGATATGGCTCCATGGCCCCATCCTGCCTACTGTCAACGGTACAGGCTGTTGGCGGTGGTGTAATGGTGTGGGGAATGTTTTCCTGGCACACGTTAGGTCCCTTGATACCAATGGAGCAATGTTTCCATGTTTCAAAGAATTCAGACTGTTCTGGAGGCGAAGTGGTTCAGACCCGGTACTTGATGGGTCTAACTAATAAATTGGCCACTGAGTGTAAATTTGATTGCATGAGCCACGTCAGTAAGTATTATTTTAATGAACATTCTACATTACTATGGAAATGATTGCATCACAATACCAGGCAGCCATTGCGAGGGTACCCATGAGTTTACCAGTCAAATTGACAAGTTTTAAGTTGTCATGTGCACTAGTACAGTGAAATGGCTTTCTTGCTTGCTCTTTCCCAACAATGCAGTAATCAATATCAGTAATACTATAATTGTTTTAAATAAAAAAGCAAAGTCGAACAAAAACACATGAAAAATAGAAATAAGAAGAACATGAGCGTTAGTTCCCTGCATATTGACACTTGATATTGAAAGTTCCAGGGTCAGTGCCAAAACCACATGGTTTCAATGTGTTTGAGGCCATTCCATTCGCTCCGTTAGAAGCTGTTCAGGAGCCTGTTGGTTTCAGACTTGATGTTCCGGTACCAATTGCCGTGCGGAAGCAGAGAGGACTATGGCTTGGGTCTATGGCTTGGGTCTATGGCTTGGGTGACTGGAGTCTTTCAACAACTATCTGGGCCTTCCTTTCACACTGCCTTATGTAGAGGTCCTGGATGGCAGGAAACTTGGCCCCAGTGGTGTACAAGGCTGTCTACACCACCCTCTGTAGTGCCATGCGATCGAAGGCGGTGCAGTTACCATACCAAGCAGTGATGCAGCCGGTCAGTATTCTCTCAATGGTGCAGCTGTAGAACTTTTTGAGGATCTGAGGGCCCATGCCAAATCTTTTCAACCTCCTGAGGAGGTTGAATTGCTGTTGCGCTTTCTTCTCGATTGTTTGCGTGTGTGTCGACCAAGTCCTTTGTAATTTGGTAATCAAGGAAGTTCTCGACCAGCTCCACTGCAGGTCCGTTTCCTGTAGTCCACAATCAGTTCCTTGGTCTTACTGCCTGACTTGTGAGGCATCTGTTTCTCAAACTTAACACTCTAATGTACTTGTCCTCTTGCTCAGTTGTGCACCGGGGCCTCCCACTCCTCTTTCTATTCTGGTTAGAAACAGTTTGCGCTGTTCTGTGAAGGGAGTAGTACACAGCGTTGTACAAGACCTTCAGTTTCTTGGAAATTTCTCACATGGAATAGCCTTCATTTCAGAGAACAAGAATAGACTGACAAGTATCATAAAAAAGTTTTGTTTCTGGCCATTTTGAGCCTGTAATCGAACCCACAAATGCTGATGCTCCAGATACTCCACTAGTCTAAAAAAGGCCAGTTGTATTGCTTCTTTAATCAGAACAACAGTTTTCAGCTGTGCTAACATAATTGCGAAAGGGTTTTCTATTGACAATTAGCCTTTTAAAATTATAAACTTGGATTAGCTAACACAACGTGCCATTGGAACACAGGAGTGATGGTTGCTGATAATGGGCCTCTGTACGCCTATGTCACGCTCGTCGTAATGAATGGACCATGGTGGTGGTATGCGTACATTATCCTTTAAAAAATAAACACTGAACAAAAACAACAAACTACCAACCGAAACGTGACGCTACTGGTGTGCACACAGGCAACTAACTGTAGACAAGATCCCACAAATCACAATGGGGAAATGGCTAGCTAAATATGATCCCCAATCAGAGACAACGATAAACAGCTGCCTCTGATTGGGAACCATATCAGGCCACCATAGAAATACAATTCACCTAGATGACCCACCCAAGTCACAATCACACCCCAACCAACATAGAGAATAAACAGCTTACTATGGTCAGGGCGTGACAGCCTATGTTTAAATATCTGCCGTTTCATTACATTACATTTACATTACATTTAAGTCATTTAGCAGACGCTCTTATCCAGAGCGACTTACAAATTGGTTTCCAGCTACAATAGTCATTTACAACATTAACAATGTCTACACTGTATTTCTGATCATTTTGACGGACCAAAAATGTACTTTTCTTTCAAAACAAGGACATTTCTAATTGACTCCAAACTTTTGAACGGAAGTGTAGGTATTCCTCTTTTCTAGGGGGTTGAGGTTAGTGTGGAGTGCAATTGAGATTGCACCATCCATAGATCTGTTGGAGTGGTATGCAAATTGGAGTGGGTCTAGGGTGTCTGGGATGATGGAGTTGATGTGGGTTGATGTGTATCAGGGATAGAGGTTCAAAGTATGTTCTATTCATTATATTTCTATCACTAACCTTCACTATCTGTGACATCACAAACCTCCATCTGTAACATCACAGTGACATCACAAACCTTCTCCAGCTGTGACATCACTGACCCTTTCCAGCAGTGACATCACAAACATAGTCCATCTGTGACATCACAAACCTCAATCCATGACATAATAACATCACTAACCTTCTTTAGCTGTGTCTCTGTGTCATCGATGGCCACGTCCTTTTCCTGCCCTGTGGTCCCACCCATCATGTGGTAGAGGTTAAGGGTCACCACTTTAATTTGGCCCAATAAAAGCGTCTCCTTCGCCGCTGTGGTCTGGATGTGATACCACGTGTTCTCCTGAACAAAAAACATTGTTTATATTCTGGATAGAGAGACATGGACTATAATCAATTGTAAATCAGTGACCCATCTAAAGGGATTGTCACTAGTTACCACAGCCACAAAGGCATATTGGCTATATCGTAAACATTAATGACACCAAAAAGTTGTTTTTTGGTCTTAATTTAAGGTGAGGGATAGGCATAAGGATAGTGTTGTTAAGGTTAGCGTTAGGTTTAAAATCAGATATTGAGAAGATAAATTGTAGAAACAGGTTTAGCCATAATTAGGACTTTGTGGCTGTGGTAACTAGTGACGACCCTCTCGTGACTACCCTCTAGTGACGACCCTGTGAATGCGTGATCAGGTCTGGTACCCATCTGAGAGTGTTGGAGCGTATCTGGTCCAGCTCTGTCTGTAGCTGAGACAACAGGTTATTCTTCTGCAGAATGCTGCAGCTCTGCTGCTCTGTGTGTCTCTGTAGCGCCCCCCGTTGGCCATCAGCTTGCTCCTGCACCTCACTCTCCCTCTGCCGCAGCTGCTCTTTGGTGGATAGCAGGGTGGCAAACCTCCCCAGTAGCTCCCACACATCCTCATACTGTATACACACACACACATGTACACATTATACATTTGAAGCTAGAGTTAGGGTTGAAGCTAGGGTTAGGGTTGAACCGGGATGTGGACATGAAGCTAGAATTAGGGTTGAAGCTAGGGTTAGGGTTGAACCGGGATGTGGACATGAAGCTAGAGTTAGGGTTGAAGCTAGGGTTAGGGTTGAACCGGGATGTGGACATGAAGCTAGAGTTAGGGTTGAAGCTAGGGTTAGGGTTGAACCGGGATGTGGACATGAAGCTAGAATTAGGGTTGAAGCTAGGGTTAGGTTTGAACCGGGATGTGGACATGAAGCTAGAGTTAGGGTTGAAGCTAGGGTTAGTGTTGAACCGGGATGTGGACATGAAGCTAGAATTAGGGTTGAAGCTAGGGTTAGGGTTGAACCGGGATGTGGACATGAAGCTAGAGTTAGGGTTGAAGCTAGGGTTAGGGTTGAACCGGGATGTGGACATGAAGCTAGAGTTAGGGTTGAAGCTAGGTTTAGGGTTGAACCGGGATGTGGACATGAAGCTAGAGTTAGGGTTGAAGCTAGGGTTAGGGTTGAACCGGGATGTGGACATGAAGCTAGAGTTAGGGTTGAATCTAGGGTTAGGGTTGAACCGGGATGTGGACATGAAGCTAGAGTTAGGGTTAAAGCTAGGGTTAGGGTTGAACCGGGATGTGGACATGAAGCTAGAGTTAGGGTTGAAGCTAGGGTTAGGGTTGAACCGGGATGTGGACATGAAGCTAGAGTTAGGGTTAAAGCTAGGGTTAGGGTTGAACCGGGATGTGGACATGAAGCTAGAGTTAGGGTTGAAGCTAGGGTTAGGGTTGAACCGGGATGTGGACATGAAGCTAGAGTTAGGGTTGAAGCTAGGGTTAGGGTTGAACCGGGATGTGGACATGAAGCTAGAGTTAGGGTTGAAGCTAGGGTTAGGGTTGAACCGGGATGTGGACATGAAGCTAGAGTTAGGGTTGAAGCTAGGGTTAGGGTTGAACCGGGATGTGGACATGAAGCTAGAGTTAGGGTTGAAGCTAGGGTTAGGTTTGAACCGGGATGTGGACATGAAGCTAGAGTTAGGGTTGAAGCTAGGGTTAGGGTTGAACCGGGATGTGGACATGAAGCTAGAATTAGGGTTGAAGCTAGGGTTAGGGTTGAACCGGGATGTGGACATGAAGCTAGAGTTAGGGTTGAAGCTAGGGTTAGGGTTGAACCGGGATGTGGACATGAAGCTAGAGTTAGGGTTGAAGCTAGGGTTAGGGTTGAACCGGGATGTGGACATGAAGCTAGAGTTAGGGTTAAAGCTAGGGTTAGGGTTGAACCGGGATGTGGACATGAAGCTAGAGTTAGGGTTGAAGCTAGGGTTAGGGTTGAACCGGGATGTGGACATGAAGCTAGAGTTAGGGTTAAAGCTAGGGTTAGGGTTGAACCGGGATGTGGACATGAAGCCAGAGTTAGGGTTGAAGCTAGGGTTAGGTTTGAACCGGGATGTGGACATGAAGCTAGAGTTAGGTTGAAGCTAGGGTTAGGGTTGAACCGGGATGTGGACATGAAGCTAGAATTAGGGTTGAAGCTAGGGTTAGGGTTGAACCGGGATGTGGACATGAAGCTAGAGTTAGGGTTGAAGCTAAGGGTTAGGGTTGAAACCGGGATGTGGACATGAAGCTAGAGTTAGGGTTAAAGCTAGGGTTAGGGTTGAACCGGGATGTGGACATGAAGCTAGAGTTAGGGTTAAAGCTAGGGTTAGGGTTGAACCGGGATGTGGACATGAAGCTAGAGTTAGGGTTGAAGCTAGGGTTAGGGTTGAACCGGGATGTGGACATGAAGCTAGAGTTAGGGTTGAAGCTAGGGTTAGGGTTGAACCGGGATGTGGACATGAAGCTAGAGTTAGGGTTGAAGCTAGGGTTAGGGTTGAACCGGGATGTGGACATGAAGCTAGAGTTAGGGTTGAAGCTAGGGTTAGGGTTGAAGCTAGGGTTAGGTTTGTGGTTGAGGCTAAGGGTGACGGGATGTTCAATCGGGATGTGGAGAGGTTTAGGGTTAGGGTTAGGGTTTGGGTTTGGGTTGAAGCTAGGGTTAGGTTTGTGGTTGAGGCTAAGGGTGACGGGATGTTCAATCGGGATGTGGAGAGGTTTAGGCTAAGGGTTAGGGTTTGGGTTAGGGTTGAAGCTAGGGTTAGGTTTGAACCGGGATGTGGACATGAAGCTAGAGTTAGGATTGAGGCTCGGGTTAAGGTTTCAGGTTAGGGCTGTGGTTGAGGCTATGGTTAGGGTTGTGGTTGAGGCTATGGTTAGGGTTGTGGTTGAGGCTATGGTTAGGGTTATGGTTAAACAGGGATATGGACATGAAGCTAGAGTTAGGATTGAGGCTCGGGTTAAGGTTTCAGGTTAGGGTTGTGGTTGAGGCTATGGTTAAGGTTATGGTTGAGGCTATGGCTAGGGTTGTGGTTGAGGCTATGGTTAGGGTTATGGTTGAGGCTATGGTTAGGGTTATGGTTAAACAGGGATATGGACATGGCATATGCAACATGCGTGAGCTGGTAGATTATTTGATTATAAAAATGTAACTTCCAAGAGAAAGCAAGTGCCATGATCCCACAGGAAGCACGGTATGTTTTTTACATTTAAATTCTCTGGAGTTGAGAACAGATCAGATGAACTGGGGGGGGGGGGGGGGTATATTCATGATAATACCCAGAAGAGAGGAAAGATAGAGGGGGGTTCAGTTTAGCACAGTAGTGCGAATAGGGTGTTTTTAGTGAATGCCAGCAGGCTTGGGTACCTTGGCCAGTCTGAGGACCTGTTCCAGAAAGGTCCAGTAGAAGGCACTCTTCTCCACCCTGCGCTGCAGCCTCAATCTCCAGGCCTCCAGGACAGCACACTCCTCCTTCAGTTTCTCTATCTCTCCCTCCTTCTGACGTACAGCATCCCTCTCTCTCTCTGCCTTCTTCTCACCCCGACCACGCTTTGAGTCGTTTTCCTGCAAGATGGCACATTTGATTACAATGTTTTTTCCAGAGTCTGTGTGTTTCAGTGCTTGTGTGTGTGCGTGTGTGTGTGTTAGCCACCAACTTTGAGGAATTTGTCAAATTTGAGCAGCGACTCCTTCAGTTTCTCCTCCTTCTTCTTCACCTCATCTCTCCGCCTTTGCAAACTCTCCGTCTTTAACTCAAACTCCTGTGAAACACACACACACACACACACACACACACACACACACACACACACACACACACACACACACACACACACACACACACACACACACACACACACACACACACACACACACACACACACAGGTACACACACAATATCACACACAATATCCCTAACTACGATAGTCACATTTTTGTCACAGGTTCTCATGATTATGAGTACTATAAATAAGAACGTAGCTCCTACCTCTCTGTGTGTCTGGAGCTGTTTATCCACCTCTCTGATCTCTCTCTGTTTCTCAATCATCCGTGTGGCTCCGCTCATCAGACCTCTGTCCCGCACAGGCACTTTCCTACACACATAAGCACGAAAGTATGCATGCAGAAACGCACGCACACACGCATACACACAGAACCTTCTGTGGACATCAATCTGTGTTCCTTCTCTCAACCCCACTAGCAGAGAGCATACTAACACAAATACAAACAAACTCACATTAAGAGGTGTTCCTCAAAGACAGTATGGAAATAATCCTCCAGATCCAATGCCATTATCTCTTCTGTCTCCAGGGAGTTTCTGATCTTCAGTTAGAAACTTAAGCAGCTTTCCCTTTGGATTTCTTTATACCTTGCTGTACAATCCAGTCTCTATGGCAACACATAGACAAAGCGTCTGTCGCCCCCAGTGGCAAACTACTGACATAGACGCTCCACTACTGTGTGTGTATGTGTTTGTGTGTCTGTGTCTGTGTCTGTGCCTGTGTGTGTGTGTGTGTGTGTGTGTGTGTGTGTGTGTGTGTGTGTGTGTGTGTGTGTGTGTGTGTGTGTGTGTGTGTGTGTGTGTGTGTGTGTGTGTGTTGGTGGAAGGGGGTGGGTGGATTAGCGTGCCTCTCAACTCTCCTGTTTGTAATGAGACTGGACACTGGCTCCACGTCGACCCCTAAACCTTTAACGACTCACTGGGGGGTACGTCTCTACTCCCGTTTCATGTGCGTGCGCGCCTCATTTGTGTGTGTGTGTGCGTGTGTGTGTATGTGTCTGTCTCTGTGTTTGTCTGTGCATTTGGTCCTGTGTGTATGAGAGGGGAGGGTGGGTTTCTTGGGTCTAGTAATAGTTTGTTTGAGTTTCTGGGCTGGTGAACAGGGCATGACTCCATTAGGTGGTTTGTCTTTTTGTGCAGCAGGGGGCCTCCTCACAGAGCTCCACACTGGAGACATTCAGGCTGGTCACCAAGCCTCCTCACGGAGCTACATTCTGGAGACAGTCAGTCTGGTTACTGGGCCCCCTCACGGAGGTCCATGCTGCAGACAGACAGGGAGGTCAGGGAGGATCTCTGTCCCCCACTTGAACAGCCTCTGACCCTCTCTGACCCTGCAGGATTAGGGTCGTTTAACGCATACAGGGATCTATACTGCAGACTGTATGGACGACAGCCTTTCCAGATCCTCCAATCAGGTTAGTCTGACCTCTATGACCTGTCTGCTGGTAGAGTGACCTACAACCCCTCCCATTGTCTTTGTGCTGCAGTCCACTGACCTGCTCACCAGTGTGTGTGTGTGTGTGTGTGTGTGTGTGTGTGTGTGTGTGTGTGTGTGTGTGTGTGTGTGTGTGTGTGTGTGTGTGTGTGTGTGTGTGTGTGTGTGTGTGTGTGTGTGTTTGTTTGTTTTCATGTGAGTGATGAGGAAGACTAATGATGAATTCAGGGAAATTATGATCTGTATTTATCAATCCCTTGCCCAATTGCCCAGATCTTACCCCCACTGTTTTTTTGAGTGTGCGGGTTCCTGCTCACAAAACTCACACAGATAAGTATCAGCATCCTGTAATGTGTATCAGCATCCTATAATGTGTATCAGCATCCTGTAATGTGTATCAGCATCCTGTAATTATATCAGCATCCTGTAATGTGTATCAGAATCCTATAATGTGTATCAGCATCCTGTAATGTGTATCAGCATCCTGTAATTATATCAGCATCCTGTAATGTGTATCAGCATCCTGTAATGTGTATCAGCATCCTGTAATGTGTATCAGCATCCTGTAATATGCATCAGAATCCTATAATGTGTATCAGCATCCTGTAATGTGTATCAGCATCCTGTAATTATATCAGCATCCTGTAATGTGTATCAGCATCCTGTAATGTGTATCAGCATCCTATAATGTGTATCAGCATCCTGTAATGTGTATCAGTATCCTGTAATGCATTTCAACATCCTGTAATGTGTATCAGCATCCTGTAATGTATATCAGCATCCTGTAATGCATTTCAGCATCCTGTAATGTGTATCAGCATCCTGTAATGTGTATCAGCATCCTGTAATGTGTATCAGCATCCTGTAATGTGTATCAGCATCCTGTAATGTGTATCAACATCCTGTAATGTGTATCAGCATCCTGTAATGTGTATCAGCATCCTGTAATGTGTATCAGCATCCTGTAATGTGTATCAGCATCCTATAATGTGTATCAGCATCCTGTAATGTGTATCAACATCATGTAATGTAATGTGTATCAGCATCATGTAATGTGTATCAGCATCCTGTAATGTGTATCAACATCATGTAATGTGTATCAGCATCATGTAATGTGTATCAACATCATGTAATGTGTATCAGCATCCTGTATCAACATCCTGTAATGTGTATCAGCATCATGTAATGTGTATCAACATCATGTAATGTGTATCAGCATCCTGTAATGTGTATCAACATCATGTAATGTGTATCAGCATCCTGTAATGTGTATCAGCATCCTGTAATGTGTATCAGCATCCTGTAATGTGTATCAGCATCCTGTAATGTGTATCCTGTAATGTGTATCAACATCATGTAATGTGTATCAGCATCCTGTAATGTGTATCAGCATCCTGTAATGTGTATCAGCATCCTGTAATGTATCAGCATCAGCATTTCAGCATCCTGTAATGTGTATCAACATCATGTAATGTGTATCAGCATCCTGTAATGTGTATCAGCATCCTGTAATGTGTATCAACATCATGTAATGTGTATCAACATCATGTAATGTGTATCAACATCATGTAATGTGTATCAGCATCCTGTAATGTGTATCAACATCATGTAATGTGTATCAACATCATGTAATGTGTATCAACATCATGTAATGTGTATCAGCATCCTGTAATGTGTATCAACATCATGTAATGTGTATCAACATCATGTAATGTGTATCAACATCCTGTAATGTGTATCAGCATCCTGTAATGTGTATCAACATCATGTAATGTGTATCAACATCCTGTAATGTGTATCAACATCATGTAATGTGTATCAGCATCCTGTAATGTGTATCAGCATCCTGTAATGTGTATCAACATCCTGTAATGTGTATCAACATCATGTAATGTGTATCAGCATCCTGTAATGTGTATCAACATCCTGTAATGTGTATCAGCATCCTGTAATGTATATCAGCATCCTGTAATGCATTTCAGCATCCTGTAATGTGTATCAGCATCCTGTAATGTGTATCAACATCATGTAATGTGTATCAGCATCCTGTAATGTGTATCAACATCCTGTAATGTGTATCAGCATCCTATAATGTGTATCAGCATCCTGTAATGCATTTCCTATAATGTGTATCATCCTGTAATGCATTTCAACATCCTGTAATGCATCCTGTAATGTGTATCAGCATCCTGTAATGTATATCAGCATCCTGTAATGCATTTCAGCATCCTGTAATGTGTATCAGCATCCTGTAATGTGTATCAGCATCAGCAACATCATGTAATGTGTATCAACATCATGTATAATGTGTATCAGCATCCTGTAATGTGTATCAACATCATTCAACATCCTGTAATGTGTATCAACATCCTGTAATGTGTATCAGCATCCTGTAATGTGTATCAACATCATGTAATGTGTATCAGCATCCTGTAATGTGTATCAGCATCCTGTAATGTGTATCAACATCATGTAATGTGTATCAACATCATGTAATGTGTATCAACATCATGTAATGTGTATCAGCATCCTGTAATGTGTATCAACATCATGTAATGTGTATCAACATCATGTAATGTGTATCAACATCCTGTAATGTGTATCAGCATCCTGTAATGTGTATCAACATCATGTATGTTATCAACATCCTGTAATGTGTATCAACATCATGTAATGTGTATCAGCATCCTGTAATGTGTATCAGCATCCTGTAATGTGTATCAACATCCTGTAATGTGTATCAACATCATGTAATGTGTATCAGCATCCTGTAATGTGTATCAACATCCTGTAATGTGTATCAGCATCCTGTAATGTGTATCAGCATCCTGTAATGCATTTCAGCATCCTGTAATGTGTATCAGCATCCTGTAATGTGTATCAGCATCCTGTAATGTGTATCAGCATCCTGTAATGTGTATCAGCATCCTGTAATGTGTATCAGCATCCTGTAATGTGTATCAGCATCCTGTAATGTGTATCAGCATCCTATAATGTGTATCAGCATCCTGTAATGCATTTCAACATCCTGTAATGTGTATCAGCATCCTGTAATGTGTATCAGCATCCTGTAATGTATATCAGCATCCTGTAATGCATTTCAGCATCCTGTAATGTGTATCAGCATCCTGTAATGTGTATCAGCATCCTGTAATGTGTATCAGCATCCTGTAATGTGTATCAGCATCCTGTAATGTGTATCAGCATCCTATAATGTATATCAGCATCCTGTAATGTGTATCAGCATCCTATAATGTATATCAGCATCCTGTAATGTGTATCAGCATCCTACAATGTGTATCAGCATCCTGTAATGTGTATCAGCATCCTGTAATGTGCATCAGCATCCTAAAATGTATATCAGCATCCTGTAATGTGTATCAGCATCCTACAATGTGTATCAGCATCCTGTAATGTGTATCAGCATCCTGTAATGTGTATCAGCATCCTGTAATGTGCATCAGCATCCAACAATGTATATCAGCATCCTGTAATGTGTATCAGCATCCTACAATGTATATCAGCATCCTGTAATGTGTATCAGCATCCTACAATGTGTATCAGCATCCTACAATGTGTATCAGCATCCTATAATGTGTATCAGCATCCTGTAATGTGTATCAGCATCCTACAATGTGTATCAGCATCCTATAATGTGTATCAGCATCCTGTAATGTGCATCAGCATCCTACAATGTATATCAGCATCCTACAATGTGTATCAGTATCCTGTAATGTGTATCAGCATCCTGTAATGTGTATCAGCATCCTGTAATGTGTATCAGCATCCTGTAATGTGTATCAGCATCCTGTAATGTGTATCAGTATCCTGTAATGTGTATCAGCATCCTGTAATGTGTATCAGCATCCTATAATGTGTATCAGCATTCTGCAATGTGTATCAGTATCCTGTAATGTGTATCAGCATCCTGTAATGTGTATCAGCATCCTGTAATGGAGCTAAAGCGTTGTTCCCTCTGCACGTGACTGCAGCCCTTAATGCTCAAATCATTTGTTCTGGGAAGGATGAGTGTGCAAACAGTGACAAGATCAGATTCATAGAAATGGGTTCTATTTCTATGATTGAACGTGTTCTTGTTCAGAAAACAGGATTTTATAGGATTTGAGTCATTTCAAACTATCAGCCTGAACAACTTTTTTTTGCCTTAAAATTAAATATTGTTTCCCCGTTTCAGTCCACCTGCCTCAGTACAGGCTAACAGTACAACTACAACACACATACGCCTGCTCGTACAATGCCAACTGCTCGTACGTACACCCACCCCTGTGCTCTTTGCCCTCTTTTTTTCCCTGACAGCCTTGTGTCCATGTTAAGATCTACTCAAGAACAACCAAGGCTATTTCAGCCATAAGGTCTCATTTGGGGTTATTAGCCTGAGTCTGGGGCTCGTAACTATGAACAGCTTAATGACATTACCACTCTTAGGGCTTTTAAACCGTAGAATTTGAATTTATAGAACATACATTATTATAGAGGGAGGGAGAGGGAAGACAGAGAGGGATGGAGGAGGGAGAGAGGGTAGACAGAGAGGGATGGAGGAGGGAGAGAGGGAGAGAGAGAGGGATGGAGGAGGGAGAGAGGGTAGACAGAGAGGGATGGAGGAGGCAGAGAGGGTAGACAGAGAGGGATGGAGGAGGGAGAGAGGGAGAGAGAGGGGATGGAGGAGGGAGAGAGGGTAGACAGAGAGGGATGGAGGAGGCAGAGAGGGAGAGAGAGGAAGTCAGAAAGGGATGGAGGAGGGAGAGAGGGTGGACAGAGAGGGATGGAGGAGGGAGAGAGGGTAGACAGAGAGGGATGGAGGAGGCAGAGAGGGAAGTCAGAAAGGGATGGAGGAGGGAGAGAAGGGAGGGAGAGGGAAGTCAGAGAGGGATGGAGGGGGAGAGAAGGGAGAGAAGGGAGGGAGAGGGTAGACAGAGAGGGATGGAGGAGGGAGAGAGGGAGAGAGAGGGAAGTCAGAGAGGGATAGAGGAGGGAGAGAAGGGAGAGAAGGGAAGACAGAGAGAGATGGAGGAGGGAGGGAGGGTAGACGGAGAGGGATGGAGGAGGGAGAGAGGGAGGGAGGGAGGGTAGACAGAGAGGGATGGAGGAGGGAGAGAAGGGAAGACAGAGAGAGATGAAGGAGGGAGGGAGGGAGGGAGGGAGGGAGGGAGGGAGGGAGGGAGGGAGGGAGGGAGGGAGGGAGGGAGGGAGGGAGGGAGGGAGGGAGGGAGGGAGGGAGGGAGGGAGGGAGGGAGGGAGGGAGGGAGGAGAGAGAGAGAGAGAGTAGACAGAGAGGGATGGAGGAGGGAGGGAGGGTAGACAGAGAGGGATGGAGGAGGGAGGGAGGGAGGGTAGACAGAGAGGGATGGAGGAGGGAGAGAGGGAGAGAGAGGGAAGTCAGAAAGGGATGGAGGAGGGAGAGATGGGAGGGAGAGGGAAGTCAGAGAGGGATGGAGGGGGAGAGAAGGGAGAGATGGGAGGGAGAGGGTAGACAGAGAGGGATGGAGGAGGGAGAGAGGGTAGACAGAGAGGGATGGAGGAGGGAGAGAGGGAGAGAGAGGGAAGTCAGAGAGGGATAGAGGAGGGAGAGAAGGGAGAGAAGGGAAGACAGAGAGAGATGGAGGAGGGAGGGAGGGTAGACAGAGGGATGGAGGAGGGAGAGAGGGTGGACAGAGAGGGATGGAGGAGGGAGAGAGGGTGGACAGAGGGGGATGGAGGAGGGAGAGAGGGTGGACAGAGAGGGATGGAGGAGGGAGGGAGGGTAGACAGAGAGGGATGGAGGAGGGAGAGAGGGAGGGAGGGTAGACAGAGAGGGATGGAGGAGGGAGGGAGTGTAGACAGAGAGGGATGGAGGAGGGAGAGAGGGTGGACAGAGAGGGATGGAGGAGGGAGAGAGGGTAGACAGAGAGGGATGGAGGAGGGAGAGAGGGTAGACAGAGAGGGATGGAGGAGGGAGAGAGGGAGGGAGGGTAGACAGAGAGGGATGGAGGAGGGAGGGAGGGTAGACAGAGAGGGATGGAGGAGGAGAGAGGGTGGACAGGGAGGGATGGAGGAGGGAGAGAAGGGAAGACAGAGAGGGATGGAGGAGGGAGGGAGGGAAGACAGAGAGGGATGGAGGAGGGAGAGAGGGTGGACAGAGAGAGATGGAGGGAGGGAGAGAGGGAGAGAGAGGGAAGTCAGAGAGGGAGGGAGGGAGGGAGGGAGGGAGGGAGGGAGGGAGGGAGGGAGGGAGGGAGGGAGGACAGAGAGGGATGGAGGAGGGAGAGAGGGTGGACAGAGAGAGATGGAGGAGGGAGAGAGGGAGAGAGAGGGAAGTCAGAGAGGGATGGAGGAGGGAGAGAAGGGAGAGAAGGGAAGTCAGAGAGGGATGGAGGAGGGAGAGAAGGGAGAGAAGGGAAGTTAGAGAGGGATGGAGGAGGGAGAGAAGGGAAGACAGAGAGAGATGGAGGAGGGAGGGAGGGTAGACAGAGAGGGATGGAGGAGGGAGAGAGGGAGGGAGGGTAGACAGAGAGGGATGGAGGAGGGAGGGAGGGTAGACAGAGAGGGATGAAGGAGGGAGAGAGGGTGGACAGAGAGGCATGGAGGAGGGAGAGAAGGGAAGACAGAGAAGGATGGAGGAGGAAGGGAGGGAGGGTAGACAGAGAGGGATAGAGAAGGGAGGGAGGGTAGACAGAGAGGGAGGGAGGAGGGAGAGAGGGTAGACAGAGAGGGATGGAGGGGGGCGAGAGGGAGGGAGAGGGAAGACAGAGAGGAGGGAGGAGGGAGAGAGGGAGGGAGGGTAGACAGAGAGGGGTGGAGGAGGGAGGGAGGGTAGACAGAGAGGGATGGAGGAGGGAGAGAGGGTAGACAGAGAGGGATGGAGGAGGGAGAGAGGGTAGACAGAGAGGGATGGAGGAGGGAGAGAGCGAGGGAGAGGGAAGACAGAGAGGGATGGAGGAGGGGGAGAGGGAGGGAGGGTAGACAGAGAGGGGTGGAGGAGGGAGGGAGGTTAGACAGAGAGGGATGGAGGAGGGAGAGAGGGTAGACAGAGAGGGATGGAAGAGGGAGAGAGGGAGAGAGAGGGAAGTCAGAGAGGGATGGAGGAGGGAGAGAAGGGAAGTCAGAGAGGGATGGAGGAGGGAGAGAAGGGAGAGAAGGGAAGTCAGAGAGGGATGGAGGAGGGAGAGAAGGGAAGACAGAGAGAGATGGAGGAGGGAGGGAGGGAGGGAGGGAGGGAGGGAGGGAGGGAGGGAGGGAGGGAGGGAGGGAGGGAGGAGGGAGGGAGGGAGGGAGGGAGGGAGGGAGGGAGGGTAGACAGAGAGGGATGGAGGAGGGAGGGAGGGTAGACAGAGAGGGATGAAGGAGGGAGAGAGGGGGGACAGAGAGGCATGGAGGAGGGAGAGAAGGGAAGACAGAGAAGGATGGAGGAGGAAGGGAGGGAGGGTAGACAGAGAGGGATAGAGAAGGGAGGGAGGGTAGACAGAGAGGGAGGGAGGAGGGAGAGAGGGTAGACAGAGGGGGATGGAGGGGGGCGAACAGGGAGGGAGAGGGAAGACAGAGAGGGAGGGAGGAGGGAGAGAGGGAGGGAGGGTAGACAGAGAGGGGTGGAGGAGGGAGGGAGGGTAGACAGAGAGGGATGGAGGAGGGAGAGAGGGTAGACAGAGAGGGATGGAGGAGGGAGAGAGGGTAGACAGAGAGGGATGGAGGAGGGAGAGAGCGAGGGAGAGGGAAGACAGAGAGGGATGGAGGAGGGAGAGAGGGAGGGAGGGTAGACAGAGAGGGGTGGAGGAGGGAGGGAGGTTAGACAGAGAGGGATGGAGGAGGGAGAGAGGGTAGACAGAGAGGGATGGAAGAGGGAGAGAGGGAGAGAGGGAGAGAGAGGGAAGTCAGAGAGGGATGGAGGAGGGAGAGAAGGGAGAGAAGGGAAGTCAGAGAGGGATGGAGGAGGAAGAGAAGGGAGAGAAGGGAAGTCAGAGAGGGATGGAGGAGGGAGATAAGGGAAGACAGAGAGAGATGAAGGAGGGAGAGAGGGTGGACAGAGAGGCATGGAGGAGGGAGAGAAGGGAAGACAGAGAAGGATGGAGGAGGAAGGGAGGGAGGGTAGACAGAGAGGGATAGAGAAGGGAGGGAGGGTAGACAGAGAGGGAGGGAGGAGGGAGAGAGGGTAGACAGAGGGATGGAGGGGGGCGAGAGGGAGGGAGAGGGAAGACAGAGAGGGAGGGAGGAGGGAGAGAGGGAGGGAGGGTAGACAGAGAGGGGTGGAGGAGGGAGGGAGGGTAGACAGAGAGGGATGAAGGAGGGAGAGAGGGTGGACAGAGAGGCATGGAGGAGGGAGAGAAGGGAAGACAGAGAAGGATGGAGGAGGAAGGGAGGGAGGGTAGACAGAGAGGGATATAGAAGGGAGGGAGGGTAGACAGAGAGGGAGGGAGGAGGGAGACAGGGTAGACAGAGAGGGATGGAGGGGGGCGAGAGGGAGGGAGAGGGAAGACAGAGAGGGAGGGAGGAGGGAGAGAGGGAGGGAGGGTAGACAGAGAGGGGTGGAGGAGGGAGGGAGGGTAGACAGAGAGGGATGGAGGAGGGAGAGAGGGTAGACAGAGAGGGATGGAGGAGGGAGAGAGGGTAGACAGAGAGGGATGGAGGAGGGAGAGAGCGAGGGAGAGGGAAGACAGAGAGGGATGGAGGAGGGAGAGAGGGAGGGAGGGTAGACAGAGAGGGGTGGAGGAGGGAGGGAGGTTAGACAGAGAGGGATGGAAGAGGGAGAGAGGGAGAGAGGGGAAGTCAGAGAGGGATGGAGGAGGGAGAAAGGGAGAGAAGGGAAGTCAGAGAGGGATGGAGGAGGGAGAGAAGGGAGAGAAGGGAAGTCAGAGAGGGATGGAGGAGGGAGAGAAGGGAAGACAGAGAGAGATGGAGGAGGGAGGGAGGGTAGACAGAGAGGGATGGAGGAGGGAGAGAGGGGAGGGAGGGTAGACAGAGAGGGATGGAGGAGGGAGGGAGGGTAGACAGAGAGGGATGAAGGAGGGAGAGAGGGTGGACAGAGAGGCATGGAGGAGGGAGAGAAGGGAAGACAGAGAAGGATGGAGGAGGAAGGGAGGGAGGGTAGACAGAGAGGGATAGAGAAGGGAGGGAGGGTAGACAGAGAGGGAGGGAGGAGGGAGAGAGGGTAGACAGAGAGCGATGGAGGGGGGCGAGAGGGGGGGGAGAGGGAAGACAGAGAGGAGGGAGGAGGGAGAGAGGGAGGGAGGGTAGACAGAGAGGGGTGGAGGAGGGAGGGAGGGTAGACAGAGAGGGATGGAGGAGGGAGAGAGGGTAGACATAGAGGGATGGAGGAGGGAGAGAGGGTAGACAGAGAGGGATGGAGGAGGGAGAGAGCGAGGGAGAGGGAAGACAGAGAGGGATGGAGGAGGGAGAGAGGAGGGAGGGTAGACAGAGAGGGGTGGAGGAGGGAGGGAGGTTAGACAGAGAGGGATGGAGGAGGGAGAGAGGGTAGACAGAGAGGGATGGAAGAGGGAGAGAGGGTAGACAGAGAGGGATGGAGGAGGGAGAGAGGGTAGACAGAGAGGGATGGAGGAGGGAGAGAGGGTAGACAGAGAGGGATGGAGGATGGAGAGAGGGTAGACAGAGAGGGATGGAGGAGGGAGAGAGGGAGAGAGGAGAGAGGGTAGACAGAGAGGGATGGAGGAGGGAGAGAGGGTAGACAGAGAGGGATGGAGGAGGGAGAGAGGGAGAGAGGGTAGACAGAGAGGGATGGAGGAGGGAGAGAGGGTAGACAGAGAGGGATGGAGGAGGGAGAGAGGGTAGACAGAGAGGGATGGAGGAGGGAGAGAGGGTAGACAGAGAGGGATGGAGGAGGGAGAGAGGGAGAGAGGGTAGACAGAGATTGATGGAGGAGGGAGAGAGGGTAGACAGAGAGGGATGGAGGAGGGAGAGAGGGAGAGAGGGTAGACAGAGATGGATGGAGGAGGGAGAGAGGGTAGACAGAGAGGGGTGGAGGAGGGAGAGAGGGTAGACAGAGAGGGATGGAGGAGGGAGAGAGGGTAGACAGAGAGGGATGGAGGAGGGAGAGAGGGAGAGAGGGAAGTCAGAGAGGGATGGAGGAGGGAGAGAAGGGAGAGAAGGGAAGTCAGAGAGGGATGGAGGAGGGAGATAAGGGAAGACAGAGAGAGATGAAGGAGGGAGAGAGGGTGGACAGAGAGGCATGGAGGAGGGAGAGAAGGGAAGACAGAGAAGGATGGAGGAGGAAGGGAGGGAGGGTAGACAGAGAGGGATAGAGAAGGGAGGGAGGGTAGACAGAGAGGGAGGGAGGAGGGAGAGAGGGTAGACAGAGAGGGATGGAGGGGGCGAGAGGGAGGGAGAGGGAAGACAGAGAGGAGGGAGGAGGGAGAGAGGGAGGGAGGGTAGACAGAGAGGGGTGGAGGAGGGAGGGAGGGTAGACAGAGAGGGATGAAGGAGGGAGAGAGGGTGGACAGAGAGGCATGGAGGAGGGAGAGAAGGGAAGACAGAGAAGGATGGAGGAGGAAGGGAGGGAGGGTAGACAGAGAGGGATATAGAAGGGAGGGAGGGTAGACAGAGGAGGGAGGAGGGACAGGGTAGGAGGGATGGAGGGGGCGAGGGGTAGACAGAGAGGGATGGAGGGGGCGAGAGGGAGGGAGAGGGAAGACAGAGAGGGAGGGAGGAGGGAGAGAGGGAGGGAGGGTAGACAGAGAGGGGTGGAGGAGGGAGGGAGGGTAGACAGAGAGGGATGGAGGAGGGAGAGAGGGTAGACAGAGAGGGATGGAGGAGGGAGAGAGGGTAGACAGAGAGGGATGGAGGAGGGAGAGAGCGAGGGAGAGGGAAGACAGAGAGGGATGGAGGAGGGAGAGAGGGAGGGAGGGTAGACAGAGAGGGGTGGAGGAGGGAGGGAGGTTAGACAGAGAGGGATGGAAGAGGGAGAGAGGGAGAGAGAGGGAAGTCAGAGAGGGATGGAGGAGGGAGAGAAGGGAGAGAAGGGAAGTCAGAGAGGGATGGAGGAGGGAGAGAAGGGAGAGAAGGGAAGTCAGAGAGGGATGGAGGAGGGAGAGAAGGGAAGACAGAGAGAGATGGAGGAGGGAGGGAGGGTAGACAGAGAGGGATGAGGAGGGAGAGAGGGAGGGAGGGTAGACAGAGAGGGATGGAGGAGGGAGGGAGGGTAGACAGAGAGGGATGAAGGAGGGAGAGAGGGTGGACAGAGAGGCATGGAGGAGGGAGAGAAGGGAAGACAGAGAAGGATGGAGGAGGAAGGGAGGGAGGGTAGACAGAGAGGGATAGAGAAAGGAGGGAGGGTAGACAGAGAGGGAGGGAGGAGGGAGAGAGGGTAGACAGAGAGCGATGGAGGGGGGCGAGAGGGGGGGAGAGGGAAGACAGAGAGGGAGGGAGGAGGGAGAGAGGGAGGGAGGGTAGACAGAGAGGGGTGGAGGAGGGAGGGAGGGTAGACAGAGAGGGATGGAGGAGGGAGAGAGGGTAGACATAGAGGGATGGAGGAGGGAGAGAGGGTAGACAGAGAGGGATGGAGGAGGGAGAGAGCGAGGGAGAGGGAAGACAGAGAGGGATGGAGGAGGGAGAGAGGGAGGGAGGGTAGACAGAGAGGGGTGGAGGAGGGAGGGAGGTTAGACAGAGAGGGATGGAGGAGGGAGAGAGGGTAGACAGAGAGGGATGGAAGAGGGAGAGAGGGTAGACAGAGAGGGATGGAGGAGGGAGAGAGGGTAGACAGAGAGGGATGGAGGAGGGAGAGAGGGTAGACAGAGAGGGATGGAGGATGGAGAGAGGGTAGACAGAGAGGGATGGAGGAGGGAGAGAGGAGAGGGAGAGGGGTAGACAGAGAGGGATGGAGGAGGGAGAGAGGGTAGACAGAGAGGGATGGAGGAGGGAGAGAGGGAGAGAGGGTAGACAGAGAGGGATGGAGGAGGGAGAGAGGGTAGACAGAGAGGGATGGAGGAGGGAGAGAGGGTAGACAGAGAGGGATGGAGGAGGGAGAGAGGGTAGACAGAGAGGGATGGAGGAGGGAGAGAGGGAGAGAGGGTAGACAGAGATTGATGGAGGAGGGAGAGAGGGTAGACAGAGAGGGATGGAGGAGGGAGAGAGGGAGAGAGGGTAGACAGAGATGGATGGAGGAGGGAGAGAGGGTAGACAGAGAGGGGTGGAGGAGGGAGAGAGGGTAGACAGAGAGGGATGGAGGAGGGAGAGAGGGTAGACAGAGAGGGATGGAGGAGGGAGAGAGGGAGAGAGGGTAGACAGAGAGGGATGGAGGAGGGAGAGAGGGTAGACAGAGAAGGATGGAGGAGGGAGAGAGGGTAGACAGAGAGGGATGGAGGAGGGAGAGAGGGTAGACAGAGAGGGATGGAGGAGGGAGAGAGGGAGAGAGGGTAGACAGAGAGGGATGGAGGAGGGAGAGAGGGTAGACAGAGAGGGATGGAGGAGGGAGAGAGGGAGAGAGGGTAGACAGAGGGATGGAGGAGGGAGAGAGGGTAGACAGAGAGGGATGGAGGAGGGAGAGAGGGTAGACAGAGAGGGATGGAGGAGGGAGAGAGGGAGAGAGGGTAGACAGAGAGGGATGGAGGAGGGAGAGAGGGTAGACAGAGAGGGATGGAGGAGGGAGAGAGGGTAGACAGAGAGGGATGGAGGAGGGAGAGAGGGAGAGAGGGTAGACAGAGAGGGATGGAGGAGGGAGAGAGGGTAGACAGAGAGTGATGGAGGAGGGAGAGGGGAAGAAAGAGCGGGAGTGAAGGAAGGAGAGGGTAGGGAGGCAGAGAGGGATGGAGGAGGGAGAGGGGAAGAAAGAGCGGGAGTGAAGGAAGGAGAGGGTAGACAGAGAGGGATGGAGGAGGGAGAGGGGAAGAAAGAGCGGGAGTGAAGGAAGGAGAGGGTAGGGAGGCAGAGATAACGATAAGCACCACTTAGGCTCTTTGATCATATGGTTCATCCATCTCCCAGCTAGACCAATGTGTTTAAGACAGTTTCCAGACTGAACACTCAACTTTTGCAATGTACACACACACGCGCACACAAACGCGCACGCACACACACACACACACACACACACACACACACACACACACACACACACACACACACACACACACACACACACACACACACACACACACACACACACACACACACACACACACACACACACACACACACACACACACACACAATATCCGCTGTTTGATAGTCTCAACAGTTACAGAGAGACATTTCTTATTCATAACCTGATTGTGTAATTTCTCTGTCTGGAGAACCCTGTTATATATTACAGAAGTGTAACTGAACATTCCTCTAGGAGTGTGTGATTTATCTTCACTTTGTTTGTGTGACAGACGGATCAGGGGCCTCTCCCTCTCTCCTCTCCTCTTTGCTTCCCCTCTCCTCCTTTCAGTGCTCTCTAACATAGGAGAGAAGGGGTTAAGGAAAAACAGACCCTCAAAGGCGCTGTCTGCTTAACCCCCGAGAGAGAGAGAGAGAGAGAGAGAGAGAGAGAGAGAGAGAGATACCAGAGAGAGAAAAAGAGAGCGAGGGAGAAAGAGGGACAGAGATGTAGAGAGTAAGAGTGTGTTTACATTTTGTCTGTGGCAAAGTCTTGGAGAGAAAGCTGGGGAAAGTCAAGCTGACACACACACACACACACACACACACACACACACACACACACACACACACACACACACACACACACACACACACACACACACACACACACACACACACATACACACACTTGCACGCGCACACACACACATTTCTCTACAAAGCACTGTGTCTGTCTGAGTGTCTGTGTGTTGTAACGGGCTCTTCTCTTCCCTGAGCTGTGAGCAGGTGTGAGGAGTCCTTAACCCCACTGAGGAGCAGAAACATGACACCTTAACGAGAAACACTACAGAGGGAAGAGAGAGTGAGAGTGAGAAAGGTGACCAGCAACAGTCATCATGGAGATGCCCACTACACTCCAGCACAGCCAACCCCACTCTTCTCTGGGCAGTAGGTCATCTGTGTGAGTGGGTCCAGCTGGAGGAGACGCGAGAGGCCAAACAACCTGTCACATACCTACACACACACACACACACACACACACACACACACACACACACACACACACACACACACACACACACACACACACACACACACACACACACACACACACACACACACACACACACACACACACACACACACACACAGCTGCACTCGAACCCCAGAACTAGACTACTCTGTTTAACTTAACCTCCTTTATCAACACTGACAGCTCAGGTCACCTCATAGGTGTTCTTTAACCTGCACTGTAGGAGTAACCCACTACTCAGCCTTAGTGTGCATGTTCATGTGTATACGTGTGTGTTCTCATCCGCTGTGGTCCATGGCCAGCAGCACACTTTTAGAAAAAAGGCTTCCAAAAGGTTTATTTGGCTGTCCCCAGCCAAATGGAACACAAAAGGGTTCTACCTGGAACCAAAAATGGTTCTTCAAAGGGTTATCCTATGGGGACAGCCAAAGAACCCTTTTAGGTTCTATATAGCACATTTTTGTACTCCATGTAGAGTTGAGTAAGGACAGTCTTCTACAGTATGTTGAAGTATATGCTGCATGTCTCTTCAGAAGGAACATAAACATGAAAACAAAGTTATTCCAAATTCTCTTCAAATGTATTTATAAAGCCATTTATTCCAACCATGTTAAACATAGTCTCCATAAGGAAATGACAGGAGATAGAAAAAGCACAAAAACAAACCTTTAATGAGAAACAAACAACTTGAACAATTCAACCAACTATGTGTCATTTCACTAACTTACAACAAAACCAGACAAAATCTCTATACCAATAAATACTATCAAATATTACAATACAATAAAGCAAAAACGCTTCCCAATTGATCACTTATTTCTCACACACACACACACACACACACACACACACACACACACACACACACACACACACACACACACACACACACACACACACACACACACACACACACACACACACACACACACACACACACACACAGGAATGACTCTCCCCCCAGCACGTACTGTACAGAGGCTACCCACTGATCCTCTGTGAATCAATAGTAACTATTCCTATGTTAGTGCAAATCACTCCCGGCCATCACCCAGTTCCAAATAATGCACCCACTGATATGCAGCATGTTTTTGCTTATCTTATTGGCAAAACATTGTAGTGGCCCCCCTCTTGAAGGCAGAGAGAACCTTTATATGTTTTAAAGTTATTTTCCTGCAATTATACACATTTTATTGGCATGGGATGGAGAGAAATGTTGCAATATTATAAGAAACGTAATGCAATTTTATTCGTTTTGTCATGGAGCTGAGAGAGAATTGTGCGGTTTACCTCAAATTTCCTGCTATTCTATACATTTTTGCATGGGGGTAGAGAGAAATTGTGCATGCCGTTTTATAGCACATTTCCTGAAATTCTACATATTTTGCCATGACTTATGCCATGATAATATGAAATCTTAGTGAGAGTGACTCACAAAGAGGACTCCCTGGGGGTCAGGGCCCCTGTGCACGTGCCCTTCATGTTCGGTCGGTAATTCGGCCATGATTACTAAAAGTTTAAATATCTAGATAGACTAACTTACCAATCTAAAAAAATTTAGCTGACATGGGCAAATTGAGCGACTTACACAATAAGAGGAATGATGCACAACCAAGGTTTGATTGGTCAGTTCGGGGTAACGGAGTGTTGTTTAGCCAGTTCGAGGGTAACGGAGTGTTGTTTAGCCAGTTCAGGGTAACGGAGTGTTGTTTAGCCAGTTCGAGGTAACGGAGTGCTGTTTAGCCAGTTCGGGGTAACGGAGTGTTGTTTAGCCAGTTCTGTTTAGCCAGTTCGGGTAACGGGTGCTGTTTAGCCAGTTCGGGAGTGTTGTTTAGCCAGTTCGGGGTAACGGAGTGTTGTTTAGCCAGTTCGGGGTAACGGAGTGCTGTTTAGCCAGTTCGGGGTAACGGAGTGTTGTTTAGCCAGTTCGGGGTAACGGAGTGTTGTTTAGCCAGTTCGGGGTAACGGAGTGTTGTTTAGCCAGTTCGGGGTAACGGAGTGTTGTTTAGCCAGTTCGGGGTAACGGAGTGTTGTTTAGCCAGTTCGGGTAACGGAGTGTTGTTTAGCCAGTTCGAGGTAACGGAGTGTTGTTTAGCCAGTTCGGGGTAACGGAGTGTTGTTTAGCCAGTTCGGGGTAACGGAGTGTTGTTTAGCCAGTTCGGGGTAACGGGTGTAACGGAGTGTTGTTTAGCCAGTTCGGGGTAACGGAGTGTTGTTTAGCCAGTTCGGGGTAACGGAGTGTTGTTTAGCCAGTTCGGGGTAACGGAGTGTTGTTTAGCCAGTTCGGGGTAACGGAGTGTTGTTTAGCCAGTTCGGGGTAACGGAGTGTTGTTTAGCCAGTTCGGAGTGCTGTTTAGCCAGTTCGGGGTAACGGAGTGTTGTTTAGCCAGTTCGGGGTAACGGAGTGTTGTTTAGCCAGTTCGGGGTAACGGAGTGTTGTTTAGCCAGTTCGGGGTAACGGAGTGTTGTTTAGCCAGTTCGGGGTAACGGAGTGTTGTTTAGCCAGTTCGGGGTAACGGAGTGTTGTTTAGCCAGTTTGGGGTAACGGAGTGTTGTTTAGCCAGTTCGGGGTAACGGAGTGTTGTTTAGCCAGTTCGGGGTAACGGAGTGTTGTTTAGCCAGTTCGGGGTAACGGAGTGTTGTTTAGCCAGTTCGGGGTAACGGAGTGTTGTTTAGCCAGTTCGGGGTAACGGAGTGTTGTTTAGCCAGTTCGGGTAACGGAGTGCTGTTTAGCCAGTTCGGGGTAACGGAGTGTTGTTTAGCCAGTTCGGGGTAACGGAGTGTTGTTTAGCCAGTTCGAGGGTAACGGAGTGTTGTTTAGCCAGTTCGGGGTAACGGAGTGTTGTTTAGCCAGTTCGAGGGTAACGGAGTGTTGTTTAGCCAGTTCGGGGTAACGGAGTGTTGTTTAGCCAGTTCGGGGTAACGGAGTGTTGTTTAGCCAGTTGGGGAGTAAAGGACATGGCAGCTGTGACCGCAACATGATGATGAAATGTGTGAATATCAAAAATGCAATTGGATTGTGTACAGGTCTTTTGCCCTCCGGCTGCCTCCAAATGAAACTAAAGGTGTGTGTATGCAGGCACGTGCACAGCACAGGAGGCTGCTGTGGGAATGACGGCTCATAATAATGGATGGAACGGAAAAGATGGAATGGCATCAAACACATGGAAATAATTTCTTTGATGTAATTGTTACTATTCCACTTATTCCACTCCAGCCATTACCACGAGCCAGTCCTCCCCAATTAAGGTGCCACCAACCTCCTGTGGTGCACAGACAGAGCCCTAGGGGTGTTGGAGCACCTGCCCTTTGCCCTCCTTTGAAAACAGTGCCCTTTTGATTAGTGCCGTCTCTTCTAACTTCCAATGCAACACATTGTCCGTCAAATTAGATCATTTCTCATGAACTCTTCAATGATGAGATAAGTCCCCGGTACCGGGGGGGGAATTTTAAATTCATATTTGCCAGTAGTGGGTTACTTTGGAGTTGCTAGCATGTGTTGTTTCACGGTCAGGGACATGGAAGGGGACATCTGCAGTTTGACAGTTTACATTTAAACATTTTTTTTTTTACCCCTTTTTCTCCCCAATTTTGTGGTATCCAATTGTTAGTAGCTACTATCTTGTCTCATCTCTACATCCTCCGATACACAACCCAACCAAGCCTCACTGCTTCTTAACACAGCGCGCACCCAACCCAACCGGCCCGCCACAGGAGTCGCTGGTGCGCGATGAGACAAGGACATCCCTACAGACCAAGCCCTCCCTAACCTGGACGACGCTGGGCCAATTGTGCGTTGCGGTCAGTCACGACAGAGCCTGGGCTCGAACCCCAGAGTCTCTGGTGGCCCTTAACCACTGCGCCACTCGGGAGGCCCCCGCAGTTTGACTGTTTGTTAGTAGCAGAACCAATTTAAATCAGATAAACACTAGTTAGCTTGTTTTGACAGCATAACCATGCTAACTAGCTGATTCATTACCTACATTCTAGATGATCAGCTGATATAGCCCACCCCAGTAGTGGTTCTTTTAACTCCCTGTCATTTGTAGTTCTAGCTTTAATGCCCTACAATGTGTGATGAATGAGTGTTATTGCAGAGAATTAAGGCCTATGTAAAAAAAAACATGAATACATTAGAATTTGTCTACAAGAGCAGTAGAAAACAATGAATGGATTTAAGTTATATATATTATTATTTTGGGGGGGTTATTTCACTTTGAGAACCTGCCCCACCAAAGATCTGTGCATGGCCCTGTGTGTGTGAGTGTGTGTGTGTGCATGTGTGTGCATGTGTGTCTGTGTGTGTCACGTCTTACTCCCTGCAGCCTGGTCTAAACTAACTGTTTATCTCTCCTCTGCTCTGCCTGTGGCCACTCAGCCGGCCTCTCAGCCGACATTAACTCACAGCAGCCCTGAGCTGAGCTGAGCTGAGCTGACACACACACACACACACACACACACACACACACACACACACACACACACACACACACACACACACACACACACACACACACACACACACACAAACCAACTGGAAACCACGGCCACAGAGACACTGTCACACTTCTTCAAGGGACAGACAGGTAACATAGTGCATTATTAAAAACAGTCTCAGGGATGAAGTTCGGAACGTTGTCATCTTCCTTCCTGTCCCTCCAGTTAGAGTGCTTATCCACCTGGTTCCACTAACATCAGTTCCTTCCAGAGTGGTCCCAGACAGTGGGGGGTGGTATTTAATGTAACACAAAGACGATCCAAGGCTCAATCCACAGCACAGGGAAAGACACAATTGGCAAATTAAATCTCTTCACACATCAAACGACACACCTCACATAAACACCTCACATAAATAGAACCCCCAGCCACCAGTCTGTCTTTCCCCTACACCTGTGGTTCAATCAGGTGGGCTCGCTCCACTCTGGGACCCCTCCCCTGGTCTGTGTGTGTAGGGTGTGGTATTGGGTAGGAGACAGGGAGGTGGGGTAGCAGTGGTACTCTCTGAGGGGTGGGCTGGTATGTTGGGGTGTCTGGGGTGGTCTGGAGTTCTGGGTCTGGTAGGGGCACTGGGAGAGAGAGTCCAGAGGAGGAGAGCATTGGTGGGCTACTGAGCTCAGCTGAGAGCCCCGGGGACTGGAGGAGTAGGGCTGGTGGGGGAAGGTCATGTAGGGGTCAGTAGGGGTCATGGGGGTCATAGCAGGAGTCAAAGGGCAGCTGTAGGACCAGGATGTACAGCTGAGGTCATCCACTCTGGGCTCAGATCCAGCAAACATACACGCCTGCCGCTGCCCCGCCTCTGACCTGTAGAGGGAGTCAGAGAGACCAGGGGGATGGGGATGGACAGCGGGAGGAAGAGGAGGAGGAGGAGGGTAAGCAGATGGGTGATAGTAAGACTCAACATCGCTGGGAGAACTGTTGATGTAGGACTTCCTGTACTGGTGATGCTCTGTTGTAGGACAGGTATCATCTGCTGTAGAGAGAGAGAAAGAAAGAGAGAGAGAGAGAGAGAGAGAGAGAGAGAGAGAGAGAGAGAGAGAGAGAGAGAGAGAGAGAGAGAGAGAGAGGGAGAGAGAGAGAGAGAGAGAGGAGAGAGAGAGAGAGAGATAGAGGGAGAATGAGGTGTAAGATTGTGGAATAAACTATGAAAGGAACTGCCCAGCAAGCACATTCGGTTCCTTGGAAGTTGTGGGAATGTACATTCTTGGTTACCCGTTGATTCTGGTAACGTAGCCATAAAGTTTCCTGACCGACAAAATGTAATGTTTTTTTAAACGTTCTGAGAACGGAAGTGACATTTTCTGCTGCTCTGGGAAAGTACATTTGTAGGTTGCAGGAAGGTTTTGAGAGTGTTTTACTGTGGTTCCCTGAAACTTTTCCTGGGAGGTTTTATTAACATTCTGAGAGTGGAAATTATAGGTTATTTAGAGGTTTTTGAATAACTTTCTGGAAACATTCACTGAATGTTTCAATAGCAAGGATAGCTTGCATTAATGGTTTTGAACTCAAAGCACAGACAGTACACATGGAGATTAATTTGCTTTGGCAAACACATTCATTTTTTATTGTGGCACGGCATCAGTGAGGTTCAAACCTATGATCTCCTGTTCTCTAACCATGGAATTAGTCCACTGCGCCACCAGGATGGAGCTAGCATGCCATGGTTTTTTAACCCATACAAAGCTGTTCAATTTAACCCATTCAAACAGATCCTATTTCAAAGGAAACAAGCACTCATTAAGATCGGGTGTGGCCAATAAGTGGGCGTGACCACACACATGAACACACTTAACAAGATGCTGAGACGGAATGTAAATGTTTTTCAATAACCTTCTTAGACTGTTCTTTGAACATTACTAATGTATTTATGGAACGTTTTCTTAATGTTCTGAGAACATGACTTTAACTAGAACCATGAAGAATCCTGTAGTAAAAATTATGCTGAATTATTGAAATTCCCAAAGGAGAACGTTGTTTCTTAACGTTCTCTGAACTATTTGAGACCAATCCCAATGTAAAAGCAGTTGGAGAATGTTCCTAGAACATTACCAAAAATTTAACCATGCTTGAACCTTTAGGAAATGTTCTGTTAAAGTAATGAAATACCAAGAAAATAAAGTTATTTTGTCAAGATCCTTCAATGTGCTGAGAATATTCCAAAGTTAAGCAACTGTCCTGCACCACTCCGAGAACGTTGTGGGAAGGTTATATGCAAAATAACCACAGAACAACCAAGCTCCCGTTAAGCTCTAAGAAACATTTGGTTTTCAGAATGCTATGTGCTAGCTGGGTGGTCTTCAACTAGCAACGTCTATCATAGAAACATTTGGTTTTCAGAATGCTATGTGCTAGCTGGGTGGTCTTCAACTAGCAACGTCTATCATAGAAACATTTGGTTTTCAGAATGCTATGTGCTAGCTGGGTGGTCTTCAACTAGCAACGTCTATCATAGAAACATTTGGTTTTCAGAATGCTATGTGCTAGCTGGGTGGTCTTCAACTAGCAACGTCTATCATAGAAACATTTGGTTTTTAGAATGCTATGTGCTAGCTGGGTGGTCTTCAACTAGCAACGTCTATCATAGAAACATTTGGTTTTCAGAATGCTATGTGCTAGCTGGGTGGTCTTCAACTAGCAACATCTATCATAGAAACAAAACATGCCAGACTCAAAGAGGCATAAAAAACTAATCCAGTGTCTAGAGCAGGGGTGTCAAACTCATTTTACCATGGGGGCCGCATTCCATCTTCAACAAGGTCTGGAGGTCCGCAATGAAAATTGGTTATATTTCCTTGTCATCAAAATGTGCTAAACATTTTCCTCTATCCATCATTATTGGAATTTTTGATGCTCCCTGATCTGTCTTGCTTTCATTTAGGTTGTGTTTCAACAAGTTCTCAGTCTCACATCAGAATGAGACATTCATCGATGTTTGTCATTCAATTTTTTTGAGTTTGTTACAAAGTCAAATTTCAAAGTGTTTAAAGTTAAGTTTAGGCATTAACTCTGAATTTTTAGGGTTAGGGTGGAGTTTTGGCATTAACTCTGAAGTTTTAGGGTTAGGGTGGAGTTCAGGCATTAACTCTGAATTCTTAGGGTTAGGGTGGAGTTTAGGCATTAACTCTGAATTTTTAGGGTTAGGGTGGAGTTTAGGCATTAACTCTGAATTTTTAGGGTTAGGGTGGAGTTTAGGCATTAACTCTGAATTTTTAGGGTTAGGGTGGAGTTTAGGCATTAAAACTTGTTATAGCTGCAATCTCACTACCGGGCTCGATATGACAAGTACCAGTGAAAATAGAGGGCGCCAAATTCAAACCACAGAAATCTCATAATTACAATTCCTAAAACATACATGTGTCTCATACCATTTTAAAGCTATTCTCATTGTTAATCCCACGAAAGTGTCCGATTTCAAATAGGCTTTTCAGCAAAAGCCCTATAAACGATTATGTTAGGTCTCCACCAAACCACAATAAGCACAGCCATTTTCCAGCAAAATATAGCATTCACAAAAAGCGTAAATAGAGATAAAACGATTCCCTAACCTTGAATTATCTTCATCAGATGACACTCATAGGACTTCATGTTACACAATACATGCATGTTTTGTTTGATAAAGTTAATATTTATATAAAAAAATCTGAGTTTACATTGGCAAATTAGATTCACTAGTTCCAAAAACATCAAGTGATTTTGCATAGCCACATCGTTTCAACAGAAATACTCATCATAAATGTAGATGATAATACAAGTTATACACATGGAATTATAGATATACCTCTCCTTAATGCAACCGCTGTGTCAGATTTCAAAAAAAGTTAGCAACACATGCAATAATCTGAGACGGAGCTCAGAACATTAGCCAAATTAGCAACCATGTTGGAGTCAACAGAAACCAGATAAGACACGATAAATGTTTCCTTACCTTTGATGAACTTCATCAGAATGCAGTCCTAGGAATCCCAGGTCCACAATAAATGCTTGATTTGTTCGAAAATGTCCGTTATTTATGTCCAATTAGCTACTTTGGTTAGCGCGTTTGGTAAACAATTCCAAAGTCACAACGTGCGTCCACTATAACGTGACGAAATAACCAAAAGTTCCGTAACAGTCAGTAGAAACATGTCAAACGATGTACTGAATCAATCTTTAGAATGTTGTTTACATATATCTTGAATAACATTCCAACCGGAGAATTAGAATGACTTCAGATGACCGGTGGAACGCAGGTCCTTCCCCTGTGAACGTGCATAGTGAAAGCATGGTCAACTCGTGGCAGTGGTGACTATTTCCTGTCTCATTCGACCCCCCTTCACATTAGAGTCATCAGACAAAGTTCTATTGACTGTTGATATCTAGTGGAAGGAGTAGGAAGTGAAAACTCATCCATATCTCGCTGTAATTTCAATGAGAGCTTGGTTGAAAATCTACCACCCCCAGAAAAAAAACAGGAAGTGGAATTTCTCAGGTTTTTGCCTGCTATGTGAATTCTGTTATACTCACAGACATAATTCAAACAGTTTTAGAAACTTCAGTGTTTTCTATCCAATACTACTAATAATATGCAAATATTAGCAACTATGATTGAGGAGCAGGCCATTGAATATGGGCACCTCTGTGCACCTTTCATCCAAGCTACTCAATATTACCCCCTGCAGCCATAAGAAGTTAACTCCAAATGGTTGAGGTAAGGGTTAAGGTTTGGGATACATTTAAAACTAAAATATTCAAAACAACTTTGTATTGCTGGATTTGAACTTACAGACGCTTACGCCCATTCGCTATCCCCATCCACAACAACCTAGAAAACCAAACCTACTTGAAGGTAACAGCGCTCACTGTTGCCCCTAGTGGCCGGCTTCCACATCATCTCCCGACGTCCACAGACATGGATGGACGTTGAATACTGACTTGTACAAAGGGTGATCTTGCTGGATTATTAGCGATCTGGACACAGTCAGGAAACATGATCATTTCTACACAGTTTTGATTTGGTTTTAGACATTTGAAAGTATATTGGAAAAAAATAAATAAATACTCAAACCACCCGTAGGCCGGATGTTTGACCCCCCTGTTCTAGGGTGACAGTAACCCCTGTTCTAGGGTGACAGTAACCCCTGTTCTAGGGTGACAGTAAGCCCTGTTCTAGGGTGACAGTAAGCCCTGTTCTAGGGTGACAGTAACCCCTGTTCTAGGGTGACAGTAACCCCTGTTCTAGGGTGACAGTAACCCCTGTTCTAGGGTGACAGTAACCCCTGTTCTAGGGTGACAGTAACCCCTGTTCTAGGGTGACAGTAACCCCTGTTCTAGGGTGACAGTAACCCCTGTTCTAGGGTGACAGTAACCCTGTTCTAGGGTGACAGTAAGCAGACAAGTGCAGCGTAGCGTACCTTTCCTCTTGTTGCAGTGGTACACCTGCATGTGTTTGTGTGGGTCTGGTTGGGGGAGGGTGTAGGGGGCTGGAGGGAGGGTGAGGAGATCCTGGGTGGTGCTGCTCACCCCATTCTCACAGGAATAGGGGTGTGAACCCAACCCCCTCGCTTCCCCCCCAAACGGACTCACACTAGGACACACCCTCTGACGCACTGAGCTACGAGGAACCACCGGATACTCCTTACTGAGAGAGAGAGAGAGAGAGAGAGAGAGAGAGAGAGAGAGAGAGAGAGAGAGAGAGAGAGAGAGAGAGAGACCAAGCACAGTAATTAGACAGGTCTCCAGTCACTGCAGATATATGAGTATATTTTAGGCCAAACCGTCTAATTAAGGTGAAAATATTGTCTAAGCTGCTTGCCAAGACATTACACAAGAATTTAGTTCTTAAATGTACTGTATATTTCCATGTGTCTACCCCTTCAGAATCAAACCACAGTATTTCTTTATTTTTTCACTCTCCCTCCCAGTTTCATTCTTTTTCTATTATGTTCCACATAAATATTCTGCGGTTGGTGTTTTTTGTAATGATTTAAGTGACCATTGTGCTGTTGTTGCTGTTAGAAATACTAAGGTTCCTAAGACAAACCCACGTTTTATTCGTAAGAGAAATTTGAAGTGATTTAATGAGCAGGCTTTCTTTCATGATTTGTTTTATTTTGACTGGAGCAAGATTGAGCTTATCCCTGATGTGGAAACTGCCCGGAAATTCTTTCATGATGGTTTTTCCCAAATAGTAAACAAACATGCCCCATTCCGCGGGTCCAGGGTTAAAGGGCGGGATAATCCATGGTTTTCTTCTGAGCTGTCTTGTATTATTCACGACCGTAATCTAGCCTGGACTAAAGCAAGGAAATCATGTTCTGATGCTGATTGGCTTATTTTTAGGCAGCTACGAAACAAGTGTTCTTTTCTTCTCAGGAAGGTCAAGTCTGAATATTTTATGTCTGTTACCACTGATAACCTGAATGACCCTAGAAAGTTTTGGAATGCTATTAAGTCTATGTCTCGTAACAGTAATGTTAATGAATTACCGTCATGTGTTTTGAAGGACTATGTTGCTATATATGACAAAACTGAAATTGTTTCAATGAGCACTTTGTATCATCTGGTAGGCTGTTTGATTCAGTGTCCTCTGTCTCTACAACCCTGTGTGGATGAACCAGTGAGAGCTGGTCAAGCCTTTAGCTTTTTGCTATTCTCAGTGCAGGAGGTACATAAAGCCCTGAAATCCTTAGATCAGAGACAGCCTGCAGGTCCTGATATTTTGGATCCCTGCTTTTTAAATCTGGCAGCTGATTTCATAGCTGAACCACTTACATCTCTGTTCAATCTAACCCTGGAAAGTAATGAAATTCCAAAGATCTGGAAATCAGCATTTGTCCTACCACTTTTAAAAGGGGGAGATCCAACTCTTTTAAATAATTATAGGCCAATCTCAAAGCTGTCACTCCTGGTGAAAATACTTGAAACCCTTGTAAGTGAACAACTAAAATAGTTTTTATTTACTAACTCTATTTTATCAATGTACCAATCAGGCTTCAGGAAGAAGCACAGCACAATTACAGCAGCCATGAAGGTTTTAAATTATATCACTGAAGCCATTGACAAAAAACCGCACTGTGTCTCACTTTTTATTGATCTCTCTAAGGCTTTTGATACAGTTGATCATGCTATACTAAGGCAGAGACTGTCGAGTGTAGGTCTTTCGGAGCATGCAGTTGCATGGTTTGCTAACTATCTGTCTGATAGAACTCAGTGCACTCAATTTGATGGGCTTACGTTAAATTGTCTGTCTTGAATGGTGTGCCCCAAGGCTCTGTACTTGGTCCTCTCTTATTCACTATTTATACAAAAATGTCTAAAATGCACAACTTCATTTTTATGCTGATGATACTGTTATTTACTGTTGTGCCTCGTCTCTTACAAAAGCTTTCCAGAACATGCAAACTGCTTTTTATACTGTTCAACATACCTTGTGTCAATTGAAGCTTATCCTCAATACTGACAAAACTATGGTGTTTTCTAATGCAAGAAATAGACCTCTGAACCTTTCACCTATTACTACCTGTCAGGGCAAGGATATTGAGGTTGTAACCTCATATAAATATCTTGAATTTTAATTGATGACGGCCTCTCTTTTAAATTGCATATTCAACAACTTACAAAAACAATTGAAGCTGAAATTGGGATTAAGTCCTGTTTATCTTTTGAAGCCAGAAGGGGGCTAGTATCAGCTACATTTATACCTTTACTAGACTATGGGGATATTTTATATATGAATGCTTCCGCTCAGTGTTTGAAATCAATTGACACTCTTTACCATGGCACTTTGAGATTTATTTTAAACTGTAAAACCCTTACGCACGGTATACTTTTATTTACAAAGCCATTTTGGGTTTACTACCTTTTTATTTGTGCATTTTTATTGTTCAGAAATGTGGTGGGTACTGTCTTCGTTCGCTGGACTTTATCCTGCTAACTGTTCCAAATGTCTGAACTGAATATGGTAAAAGGGCTTTTATGTACTCTGCACCATTGTCTTGGAACACCTTACAAAATACTTTTAAACTGGAAGAACTTGTCCTGATTGGTGTTTATAAATCACTGATGAAGGATTTTGAGGCTGATTCCCTGACTTGTCAATGTTTTTAATTTGCTGTTTTATACTCTTGTGAATTCAATGGTTTTTACTAGATTACTTGTAGTTTTTCATGTTGTCTGTCTGTCATTTTTTTGTAATGACTTGGTGCTGCCTATCTTGGCCAGAGCGCTCTTGAAAAAGACATTTGAATCTCAATGAGTTCTTACTGGTTAAATAAAGGTTAAATAAATAAAATAAAAAAATTAAAATGATAGACTTGGATTTTATGAAGTATTTACCTGCTGTACAGCAAATATCCACTCTGCAAAAAATACATATTTTATTCTCTCTACTTGCTTTTCCTCCACTCTCTCTCTCTCTCTTTTTTTCTCTTCTACACTGGCCTCTCAGCTACCTCAGTGTTATGTAGGGGACAGTGGGCTGTCTCTCTACCTCTCATCCTACTGTGACACACACACAAACACACGCTCACGTATGCACACACGCACACACACGTACTCACGCACAGACACACACAGACACACACACACACACACACACACACACACACACACACACACACACACACACACACACACACACACACACACACACACACACACACACACACACACACACACACACACACTCTGCTGAGAGATAATATGCTTCTCTAAAAATAAACTCTCAGTGACATGCCACTTCAGATACTCTCCTGTTTCCCTCTTCTCTCACTCTAACACCACAGTCCATCCCCTTTCTTATTTCCTTCTTCCTCACATAGAGCAGTACAGTGACTAATAAAATACCTTTCCAGTCCTCCCTTCTCATCCTCTCTCCTCCTTCTCCTAATCTACAGTCTCTCTCTGAGAGGACATAGAACACTTAACCCCTTAAACTGCTGACACAAAACAGACTGTCCCTTTCAAACGTCTGAAGCTCTGTACTCCAGTACCTTGGATTTGAAATTATACAATGACTCTGAGGTTAAAGTTTAGACTGTCAGCATGAATTTGAGGGTATTTTCATTCATATCGGGTGAACCGTTTAGAAATTATTAGCACTTGTGTACATAGTTCACCCATTTTAGGGGACCAAAAGTATTGGGACAAATTCACTTACATGTGCATTAAAGTAGTCAAAAGTTGAGTATTTGGTCCCATATTCCTAGAACCCAATGATGACATCAAGCTTGTGACTCTACTAACTTGTTGGATGCATTTGCTGATTGTTTTGGTTGTGTTTCAGATTATTTTGTTAGCAATAGAAATTAATGGTGAACAATGTATTGTGTCATTTTGGAGTCACTTTATTGTAAATAATAATAGAATATGTTACTGTAGACGATACCATGATTACAGATAGTGCTGAATTAATTGTAAATAATGATAAGTAAGGAAATGATGCACATGCAGTACCAGTCAAAAGTTTGGACACACCTACTCATTCAAGGGTTTTTCTTTATTTTTACTATTTTCTACATTGTAGAGTAATAGTGAAGACATCAAAACTATGAAATAGCACATATGCAATCATGTAGTAACCAAAAAAGTGTTAAACAAATCAAAATATCTGATGAGTCCAAATGGTTTGGCGCTTAGTGGTATTATCATTTGTTTTTTAACAGGACAATGACCCAACATACCACCAGGCTGTGTAAGGGCTACTTGACCAAGAAGGAGAGTGATGAAGTGCTGCATCAGATGACCTGACCTCCACAATCACCCGACCTCAACCCAATTGAGATGGTTTGGGATGAGTTGGACCGCAGAGTGAAGGAAAAGCAGCCAACAAGTGCTCATTGTGGGAACTCCTTCAAGACTCTTGGAAAACCATTCCAGGTGAAGCTGGTTGAGAGAATGCCAAGCATGTGCTAAGCTGCCATCAAGGCAAAGGGTGGCTACTTTGAAGAATCTAAAATATTAAATATATTTTGTATTGTTTAACACTTTTTTGGTTACTACATGATTCCATATGTGTTATTTCATAGTTTTGATGTCTTCACTATTATTCTACAATGTATAAAATAGTAAAAATAAAGAAAAACCCTTGAATGAGTGTCCAAACTTTTGCCCGGTACTGTATGTCATACTCGCCCTCGAAAATGCTAACCTTCCCTGTTATTGTAATGGTGAGAGGTTAGCATGTCTTGGGAGTATGATACTTGTGCGTCTGTAACTTTCTCACGCATCATTATTTAATTTTCAGTTAGGACTATCCGTAATCATGGTCGCATCCACAATATGGGACCACCCAACTAAATACTAAACTTTTGACTACTTTATTAATACACATACAAGTGCTTGTCCCCTAACCTGGGGGAATATGTATAGAAAATGCTGTAATTTCTAAAGGGTGTAATTTCTAAATATGTATGAAAAAACCCTCAAATTAAAACTGTCAGTCTGCACTTTAACATCATAGTCATTGTATTATTTTGTAAAAGGTATCACTGTCCTAATACTTTTGGAGCTAACTGTCTATGCTCCAATGTGGGCTGGCCCAAACCAACCCCAGCAGCACAGCCCTGGGGTCCTTCCACCCCGCATCTCATGTTTCCTGGTCTTCCACGCTGACATTTTTACCTGCCACAACAAGTAGTTAACTAGTCCCTTCGCCTGTTGGCTACGCTACAGTGCCTTCGGAAGGTATTCAGACCCCTTGACTTTTTCCACATTTTGTTACGTTACAGCCTTTTTCTAAAATGTATTTAATTTTTTTGTCCCCTCAACAATCTACACACAATAACCCACAATGACAAAGCAAAAACAGGTTTTTAGAAGTGTATATCATATTTACATAAGTATTCACACCCTTTACTGAGTAATTTGTTCAAGCACCTATGGCACCAATTACAGCCTCGAGTCTTCTTGGGGATGACGCTACAAGCTTGGCACACCTGTATTTGGGGAGTTTCTCCCATTCTTCTCTGTAGATCCTCTCAAGCTCTGTCAGGTTGGGTGGGGAGTGTTGCTGCAGATCTATCCAGAGGTCTCTCCAGAGATGTTCGATCGGATTCAAGTCCGAGCTCTGGCTGGGCCACTCAAGGACATTCAGAGACTTGTCCCGAAGCCACTCCCGCTTTGTTTAGGCTGTGTGCTTAGGGTCGTTGTCCTGTTGAACCTTCGCCCCAGTCTGAGGTCCTAAGCACTCTGGAGCAGGTTTTCATCAAGGAACTCTCTGTGCTTTGCACCGTTCATCTTTGCCTCAATCCTGACTAGTCTCTGAGTCCCTGCCGCTGAAAAACAACCCCACAGTATGATGCTGCCACCACCATGCTTCACTGTAGGGATGGTGCCAGGTTTCCTCCAGAAATTATGCTTGGCATTCAGGCCAAAGAGTACAATCTTCATTTCATCAGACCAGAGAATCTTGTTTCTCGTGGTCTGAGAGTCTTTAGGTGCCTTTTGGCAAACTCCAAGTGAGCTGTCATGTGACTTTTACTGAGGAGTGGCTTCCGTCTGGCCACTCTACCATAAAGGCCTGATTGGTGGAGTGCTGCAGAGATGATTGTCCTTCTGGAAGGTTCTCCCAACTCCACAAAGGAACTCTAGAGCTCTGTCAGAGTGACCATCATGTTCTTGGTCACCTCCCTGACCAAGGCCCTTCTCCCCCGATTGCTCAGTTTGGCCGGGCCGGCCAGCTCTAGGAAGAGTCTTGGTGGTTACAAACATCTTCCATTTAAGGATGATGGAGGCCACTGTGTTCTTGGGGACCTTCAATGCTGCACACATTTTTTGGTGCCCTTCCCCAGATCTGTGCCTCGACACAATCCTGTCTCGGAGCTCTACGGACAATTCCTTTGACCTGATGGCTTGGTTTTTTCTCTGACAAGCACTGTCAATTGTGGGACCTTTATATAGACAGGTGTGTGCCTTTCCAAATCATGTCCAATCAATTGAATTGACCACAAGTGGACTACAATCAAGTTGTAGAAACATCTCAAGGATAATCAATTTTCGAGTCTCATAGCAGAGGGTCTGGATACTTATGTAAATAAGGTATTTCATTTAGATACTTTTTTACAATTTGCAAATATTTCTAGAAACCTGTTTTCACTTTTTCATTATGGGGTATTATGTGTAGATTGCTGAGGATTTTTAAAAAAACAAAATG